>NC_143577.1:118515604-119115604 GCF_048544385.1 Mastigoproctus giganteus | reverse complement strand
AGTACATGCTACTAAATCAGGAGGACCGTGTACTGGAAGAAGAACACAGCTATAAGGCCTTAACCAATTTTTCGCAAGACCTCTTCGGCAGAAGAAGGACCTTCCCTGTGCCGCAACCAAGGCAACAGCAAACAACGTAACCCTCATTTCCTCATCAGACCTAGAGAGCATTTTGCTCACACGGATTTAAGACTCAACGACTAGAACTGACCAAACCCCAAGAAACTAAAAAAGAAACTGAAGAGACAGACCCAAAGACGAAACTTTTCCCGAACTTGAAACTCACGGGCCAGAAAACTGCAAAGATACCATCACATGGACATCCGGAAATGCCAGCCACCCTGGACGGAGCAGCTCCCCAGTAATCACCTAAATGCTCACCTGACGTTATGAGACATAACGTAATCTCCGGTACTGATCTTGGAGAGACTACATCCCACAAATAGCAGTTGCACTGAAAGATATCAGGCGTTATTGTCAGTACCTGCCGGGCATCACCACCTTTGATGAGACAAATAGCTGCGGTGCCATTTTGGCGAATTGAGCCAGCTCCCTTGCCTCACTACTTTCTCCCCACCCCGGCGAGGGGGGAGGCCACGTCCTCCCTGTCTCCTCCCCCACTCTTCCCCCTTTTCCTCTGGTGGGGCATGGCCATGTTCCACTGATTTTCTCTGGGGACGTCTCCTCTATTTACTCCAGTTTCTTCCTATCTTTCTTCCCCCCTCTCTACCGGCAACTTAGCCTACATCACTCCACACGTCAAAATTTAGTCCGAACCAAAACTTTTTCGCCAAAATTCGACCTCTTTTCATGCTCAGCACCGTCCTCTTGCAATCGAATTTAAACTGCGTGCGTGCGGTTTTTTTTTTTTTTTAGGTCCTAGCCACTGAAATCTCAGGAAACTAGGTGGCAGGACCTGCCAGAGTGAACTTAGAATATTGGGTACCTGATCTGCCTCCACGGGGTGAAAGTGGGACAACGTCGGGTCTCAGCAGGGGTCCGGCGGCTAAATGGCCAGAGGAACAACGGTAAAAAACACCACACTTAAACATTATCCACACACTTTTAAATCTCTGGCCTTTACAGCGTACTGTATCACCTGACAATGTAAACTACGCGGAGTGGGGGAATTTATGGAGCCGGTTGATCCCAAACACACTTTACCTAAACAGCGTTGCTGCCCAGGTACGCCCTTTCATGCCAATGGTCTTCCCCTCTAGCGGTGCCGTCTTTCAGCAGGCTAATTCGCCATACCACAAAGCCCAGACTGTTCGAAACTGGTTTGCGGAACATGAGGAAGACTTCCAAGTATTGCCCTGGCCGCCTTTATGTTGGAACAACAACTCCGATTTGCGGCGTCTCAACCACGGACCTTAGAGGAGTTAAAGGATCTGTTGGTTACGTGTTGGTTCCAGATATCACAAGACACATTTAGAAATTTTGTAGTGTGCATGCCTCGCCGGGTACGAGCTGTTTTGGCTGCACGTGGATCATATTAGGTAGGTGGCCATAATGTTTTGGCTCATCGGTGTACGTCCTTGCTGCGCCCATATACTGCACTATCTCAAGTGTTATCCCGTCATGGTCGGGTGACTTTCCAGCTCTCACCTTTCGTATAGCCGCACTCATCTCTGCCAAGCTGATATCGGTCTCTTTGCCGGCTATGTTTACAATGTCATCACATAAGCTGGCTCCCTCGCTATCACAATCTTCATCACCTCTCAATAGCTCCTGGAAATACTCCTTCTATCTATTCATAACTTTACCCTCCTCAGTTAGAAGTGAACCTTCATTTCATTTGATAATTTCAGGGAGGGCATCCCTTCTCCTTCTTTATACCCCTAAGTACCCTATAGAACAGTTTCTGATTTTCTTGCTTTGCCATTGCCTGGAATTCCCTCGAATTCTTCCCATAACTCTTTAACTTTATTGCTATGACTATCTACTTGGCTTTTTCTTTCCACATCCCCATAATTAATGTTTGTTCTTGATGACAGATACTCTTCCCACCGAGCCTTCTGCTTATCCACCTCAGCTTTTACAGATTGACTCCACCATCCTGTTTGTTTCTACCGTGGGTCGACCCTTGAATACCACAAACTTTGCTTGCAACGTCAAGTAGATTACCCTGAAGAGTGTTCACGCTGCCTCAAGGTCCTCAGAGTCTGCGCAGTGTTTGGCCTTTCTCAGTTTCTGAATGATCGCCTCATCGTATTTCTGTTGGACGTCCACATCGTTCAGTTTATAGAATCTGACCTTGGTACAAGCCGTCTTTCTTCTACCCTTGATCTTCTTGACAGGGAGTGCGAACATTAAGTCCATAAGCAACAGAAGGTCAGTGCTTATTTCTGGTCCCCTTTCTGGCGTTCCGGACTAACTTTATTTTACCCTTCTTCACCATTATGTAGTCTATAATGGACTTCTCGTTCCTCGACCGTTCTACTCTAGTGTGTTTATGTATATCTTTATGGATAAACTTGGTGTTGGTTATAACGAGATCGTCAGCGATGTCGAACTGCAAAAGACTCTATCCATTATTGTTCAGTTTCCTCTTCTTCTCTGATAACGCTCTCCCACTTCTCCGTTTCCTTTTTGACTTCAAGAACATTTATGTCATCTCTTGCCAGCTCATCAAGTGTTCTTTGCAGCTGCTCATAGTACTTGTAGTTAACGTCATTGTAATTCGTCTCGTTGGGAGCGTAGGTCACGATCAAGGACATTTCGGTGTGCGTCAACCTGATCTTAACTACGATAATACGTAGACTGTAAATAAATCCGCAACCAATGATAGTGCTCATGCTGGTCTTAGTAACGAGTAATCCCACTCCTGCATAATTTTACCATCAATAATTTCACTTACTGTGATTAAATATGACAATGTATTTTTAAAAAATCCAGTGGAGCTTACTGAATTGTATCGAAGCTACTTAACAAGATTTCTGTTCTGTTAGCTCAACTCCGTTGCTTTCCGACTGAAATTTGTGTGTTCGCCCTCGTTACATTCTACCACATCATGTACTTAACGCATATGCAGATCGCAAACTACACTCCTCATTATATGTATCGGTTGCAGTAAATCTTTTCCCAATCATAGGACTGCTAAGTCCTCTGGTACAGTGACGTTGACATATGCTATTTTCTAACATTACGAGCGGTTTCTAGTACAAACATTACTTCTCTTAAGGAGGCAATCATGGCGAAACAGCCGTCAGGAAATTGCAGACCTCTTATTTGATCAGTCCAATGAAATAGAATCGTTTGTTGACTAGTGTTCAGAAGAAACATGTAACCCATAATCGTAAAGTGGGCCGTAGAAGTCTTATTTCTGAACAGATATGAAATGAAACCGTCGCAGTACCAAACTTAAGATTTGGCTAGACGGTGACAGTGCTAAAAGGATCCATTCATATATCACAATAGACGTTATCTTGTCTAACATCCTAAACTCGCATCTAGAAATATTTAATTTAAAAATATTTTAAACTCAGAGTTAATATAATGCATAAATAAATGTTTATTCTTTATTTCTTTACTGTATAACATCAAAATTATCTTCAATAATGTTTATATGAGGAATGAATGTTCATTGGTCATTTGGCTAATGGTTTTCAAACAAAATGCAATACTGTATTTTTTTTTTTAACTTTCGGGGATATCTCTAGTCTTTCTAATGTGCAGTGGATTCTATTTCGAAGCTTTCCAAGTGGAACCGACAGTTCAGAACATAGTGGCATAATGTTTTGTGCTAGGCGTCACCGGTAGTTTGCCACATCTGCACCGTAGTACTTTGTGAAGAAGTACAGAATCTCTAAAAGCCAGAAAAAAGTGTAATGTCTGGTTTGTGTAAGTAGTGGTCTGTTGTTGTTGTCTCTCTCTAGCTACTTGGCCGCAGGATCCATAGTGGGAGCCTGCTTTGCCCACCGCTACCACTGAGAGGTGAGCCAGGCTCCCATCACACTGTGACCGAGGCCAGTCAGAGTGTGATGGGTCGCCTTAGTTTCCTGACAGAGGCCAAGTTAAAAAAAAAAAAAAAAACATAGAACGGGGTTTCAGGTTAGAAGGGACAGAAAAAGGGGAAAGGAGGAGTCTGCTCTATGTGAGGCGAAAATGGAGATCTGGGAGTGGGAGCTAAAGTTACAGGGGACAGGTGCCCCTGCATGATCGCCAGTGGCCTCTGTATCCGGTACGCAGAGAGTGCCAGCAGTCCCGAACTTTTACAGTGCCAGCAATATCCAATCCTTGTGAGTTGGGGTCTAAATTCTGCACTCAGGAGTTCTCCATAGTGCAGCAATCCCGCACCAAAACGTTGCCAGCTGATCCCACCCTGCAAGGGGTTTTCCGCAGTATCCGGCACTCTGAGTGCTAGCAATCCCGCACCAGAGTGGTGCCAGCGTAACCTGTTAATTGATAGCAGCATTAACGTTTGAATTGTATCCAGCTTCCGTTTGTTTGTTACTAGTGTAGCTTATTTGTACAAGGTGGAGGCACCGTAGCAAACTATTGGGACATAGAGTGCTTTGTATATGAGGGTCAGAGCTTTGTGCTTCAGACCCCAGTCGGCCCTGCTCACCCTCCTGATCATAGCGGCATACTTCCGGATTTCGGTGGCTAGATATTTCAGGTGGTTATGGAAAGTAAGATCCGAGTCAATGTAAATACCTCAGTATTTAACCTCTGTGTACAGTCGAATGGGAGTGAAGTTTAATTTCATTGTAGGTGGTCTTCTAATTTGTAGTCTGCCTTTGAGGAGAATGGATTTTGTTTTTCTGCAAAGATGGTAATGTTGTGCAAGGCTGCCCAGTTCTGGAGGTTCACAAGCACTCCATTTGCAATAGTTTCCAAGGATGCCCTAATGTTCGCGTGCACCAGCAGGACAAGGTCGTCCGATAAGGCCAAGAGATAAGTCCCCCCCCCACTCAAGGTTCAAGCCCAGGAATTCTTCCAGGACAATAGGCCAGAGGAACGGGCCAAGCATAGAGCCCTGCGTACAGCTTCGGTGGATGAATCTGGTAACTGTCTGATATTTGTTAATAAATCGTACTTTTGTTCACAACAATACATATAAATGGAACTACATGAAGAACGTTATCAGCATAGAGCAGCAGCGATTCTGAAAATGATGTCGCGGCATCTTTGTGCTCTGCACAATCTGAATCCTCTAGAACAGTAGCCAAAAATTCTATTTATATGGCCCACTCACTGGGTACGCTGCTATATAGTACGTGGATGTCTTGAACGCAGAATTCTCTGGAATATTTTGTACTCTGGCGATGTGCATTTCATGAGGTTATGAGAGTGGGAAGAGAAAAGTGTGAATTAAATATTAAAACTGGAGGAGATCTAATAAAAGAGTGAGCGAATATACACTGTGCTGCCACTTTATTAGATACACCTACCTAGTAGCGCGTTGAGCCTCCTTTAGCCTTCAAAACAGCTTGAATTCGTCCAGGCATGGATTGAACAAGATGCTGAAAACGTTGTTCAAGAATGGAGTACCATGCAGACATGAATGTGTCATGCTGTTCACTGAGATTCGACGGTGGTGTAAGCCTGCAGCGAACAGCCCTTTCCAGCTCATCCCAAAGATGTTCAATAGGATTGAGATCCGTGGACTGAGTGAGCCACTGCAGCAAAGAAAATTCATTGTCATGTTCCTGGAACCATTCCATAGTGATTCGGGCTTCGTGCACCGGCGCATTATCCTGCTGGAAGTAATCATCTGACTGAGGATAAGTTGTCAACATGAACGTGGTCAGCAACGATGTTTAGGTACGATGTGGCATTCAGACGTGAATCTATCTGTATCAATGGACCGAACGTGTGCCAAGAAAACATTCCCCACACTATCACACTGCCCCCATCACTTGACTACTGAGTCGTCAGACATGACGTGTTCATGGATTCATGTTGTTTTCGCCAAATTCTTAGCCTTCTATCAACATGATGCACCAGGAACTTCGACTCGTTTGACCAAGCAACTGTTTCCAATCCTCGCTAGTCCAGTGCTGGTTTACTGTGTCCACAGGAGGCATGCTAGTTGCTAATGCTCCTAAAAACCAAATAACAAACAAACTACATTCAGGGTAGTCGAAAATGAAAAAAAAGAAACTTGGGAGTAATTGTGCTCTCAGAATGGGCTTTTTCCTGCTAATGGGGTTTTTTCCACGAGATACAGGAATTTTGCTAGCAGGGATAAAGAGGTGATTATTCCAATGTATAAGGCAATGGTCAGGCCATATCTTGATTACTGCATAAATGTTTGGAGGCCTTAGTTTAGGAAGGGTGTGGAGCTGCTGGAACGAGTAAGAGAAGGGCAACGAGATTGGTGGTGAGCAAAACAGAGGTGTACTCTTACTAAGAAAAGTTTCAGTTCTGCATATTGCAGCGTCTGGAGACTAGGCAACTGCGAGGTGATCTGATGGAGGTGTTTAAGGATTTGAATGGATTGAACAAGCTCATTGCAGATGGGATTCTTCCTCTTGCTCAGACCATGCAGATGAGGTGGCACAAATTCAAATTGAGGAAGAACGGTTCCAAAATAGATGTGCGAAGTTTGCCTTTAGCCAACAGGTGGTTGATTGTTGGAACAAACCTCCATTTGTTGTTGTAGAAGTTGATAATTTAAATAAATTAAAGGAAGAGCTAGACAAAATATTGGAGGGAATGAATAAGTGAAATAGGTGTCTGTTTTATTTTGCTGATACTGTATAACCTTTTTTTTCTTGAACCATTTGCCACTGCTAATGCTAAACTGTCTTGAAACAAATACTTTTGCTTCAGAAAATTACCAATGGGTCTGACTAGCAACATAAAAAATGCTAAATCTCCCAGCTATGCGGAGAACGAATGTGGCGACTCTCTTAACGATCTAAGCTGTAAGCCAACATATACTTCACTGTTCAACCAACTAAATGCGATACTCGTGCTACCAAGAATAATTCCAAAACTATAACCTACACAGCCTTGGCACTTAACACAAGAAAAACCCAAATGCATCTTAAAACTAGGAACATAAGAAATAACCGCGAAAATACAATTCCTAGGTTGTCTGATTCCGTCGACATATCCGATCTGAGGGTGCTGGGAGAGCCAGCGAATCATAATAAACTATCTGTTGCTGTATTTAAACTCGGAACCGAAAACTTTAAAAACGGGAACATTAAAATTAAAGAGCTGAATCCCATGCCAGTGCTATTCTAGACGGACAGTCCTTTTCTGAGTGGGCTGAAAATACATTTGGCGAGATCAATCGTGATGATGTACTTAGCTTTTTATTGTATTTTCAACCTTCCGAAGGACCTGCCCTATCAGCAGTTAAAATTTCGAAAGAAAATCTCATTGCGGTAATTAACAGGATTCCTAATAATGCAACAATCGGCCCAGACAGAGTCACTCCATTCATAATCAAGTTATTCACCACCACCTATATAATTGATTATGTCTTACACATTTTGCAGGAAATCCTCAAGACTGCTCCGATGAATTTGAAACAGCTACTTTATTAAGTCAGTTGCAAAATTTAAAATTCCGAGGTATTCAAAAGATTTTCGGCCCATCTCAATCGAATACTCACTATTCAAAATATTTGAAAAAGTCATCGACTTACATCCTGGGTTCTATTTCAACTGCACTGACAACCTCTTGAAAGTCCTGTCACAAGTCCTTCAACACAAATAACTGCAACTTGCAATTAGCATTCCCACAGAAGTTTCACCATATCTAGAGATGTTCCAAAGTGTCGGGGGTCCTTTATTCAGGCCCTCTTTGCAGCTGCACTAGATTCTTTTCTGTCGGTCAACTATGACTTACTCTGCTATTCGATGATTTGAAATTCTTCATCCCTTTAGGAGATCCAGATTCCGCTTAGTTAATGTCAGTTTCTGTGTTACCTGTTACTTTTACACCTGAAACTGTTACCTGTTAAGGTAACACAGAAACTGGCACTCGTCTTGAAGAATAGCTATATTTCATTGGTGAGCATGTTTCTCACCACAAGGATTTTAGGCTAACATGAGACCAGAAGCTCAATTTCTACCTCACTTCAAGGACTCCAGAAACAAATATATTTTGCTGCCATATGGGCCATTAGGTTTGTGCTTTTGTCATCAGAGGCTGATCATACAGTATGTTCAGAGATTTGTTGTCCCAGTTATCATGTATGCATCGGCGATAATGTCATCTGCCCACCCTCCAGTCTGAACTGGGCCACAAGAAAAGCCTTTCAAGATCTCCAAGGCAGTATACTCGAATCTGAACATCTCACCGTGGAAACACCTCATCGTTACATAAAATAAAATAATCCTTAGTCAACTGTTTACCTGCGCTTTGGATACCCCAACATTAATAACATCATTATATAGCAGAAAGAGAAGAGAAGAGAAGAGAAGACAACAATTCTAAATCGCCATTTGCAAAAACGCACTTCCAGAATTAACAGGTATTTGATACGTGTTTCCAACCAATACCATCGATTTCTGCAACACCCTAGAAATCGATCCAAGTAAAAATGTTTGGAAAAGAACTATGGAACGCAAATCCTGGTTGAAATTTTCTCTATAATTCAGTTTTATCACAGCAGCAAGAACGCCCAGAACTGATATAATTGCTGCAACAAGAGAATCCCATGTCCACAGCCGACCGACAATGCCTATTCAAAATGTGTTTGGGATATGTCATTGTCATTTCCTTCAGGGGTTATGGAGTGGAAACGGATGAGAGATTGTTTCGTACTATTTATTTATTTATTTATTTATTTTTATATACTGTATTACTTATCTTAATTCAATCTTTTTGTGTTTTATTTTTATATTTTTAATTTATTTATTCTGAAACTTTTTGTAACTCCATATGAAGTCTTCTGTTTTATTATTGGGATACACTGACTATTTATCTTTTGAGTTTGTAGCCTCATTATTTAACTCATAATTGAGCTGTTAACTGATGAAAACTCTCCAGTATCACATGAGATAAATATAATTTGTATCAATAGAATTATGTCCAAAGGTAGGACGATGGTCTCAAATGAGTGATTAAATAAATAAAATGGGATTGGATTGGACATGTGTTACCAGGTGAAGGGTTCATGTGATTCAGGGAAAGAGATCCAGAGGGAGATGGGGAAAAGTTATAACAGATGAATTGGGAGGTTATGGTGGATAGGAGGAAATGAAGAAGAGGGCTGAGGAAAGAGAGACAAAAGAGAAGTAGTTGTTGAGCGTATGACTGGCCCTGCTCTTGGCATAGCACTGATGATGATGATTGTTCAGTTTCAACGTTAGCGGATTCATTACGTAGAATATCTTTTTGTCATCATTCGCATTAATAGGTTTATGTATAGGCAAATGCAATCAAGAATAAATAATGAATGACAATACAAATTTTCTTGATGTAGCAAGAGTGGATGAATGCTTGATCCGTTCTTTATTACATTACATGGGAGAAAAATGTTATTTTGAGTATGTCTTTTAATAAATGCAAGGAATTAGGGATAAGGACTATTGACAACGTCGTTAAATGAATATCGCATGTTTTGTAACACCGAAATAAATTTTATACTTAAGCCTGTGTGTAGCTCATATTAAGAAAGGCGTACAGTAAACCACGTGGCCACACTGCTCTATTTAATATCCAGTCTAACAGCGGCACAAATTTCTTTATCTACTGGGACTCGGGCAATTCATCAATCAGTGTCAGCCAGTGCATTTCCTTTCGGTCACGTGAACCCTGAAAATGTAATCTGACTTCTTCACCAATAAGAAAGAACAGAACGGTTAATCCCCATAACTGTGTTCTTACAGAATTTTTCTGCTGATTTCTGTAATTAGAGTAGAGTTACGTAAAAAAAATCCATATTCGCTGAACGGTAGTAATCCCTGAAGTATTCATTAATCATGCGCTAAACATTTCATGGGAAGACGAGAATTGCTAGGTATGTATGCTATTTGCTGCTCTTGCAGGTGATAGGGGTAGTCGAAGAGTGACATCGGTAGTCTTGGGTGGAATGATGGATGGGGGTTCGCTCGTGCATTGTGCATTAATCATAATCATCAATCACCGTCTACAGTCGATCACTAAGAGGGAATGTCCAAAGGCCACTTCGCGCATTCAGTTTGCCCACCTTCTCTGTGTCACGACCTTTAAATACGTCAGAATTATAAGTGTCATCGATAGGCTTGGGAAGTGCAGTTCTGAGCATTTAAATATTACTTAACATACGGTTATTATATAGAATAGAATTACCATATGATTATTCATTACTTCAGTCATTGTGTAAATAATTAAATCCTGCTAATAACTCGTTATTTTTTGTGGACTGAAACAATTAGGATTGGTTTCCCTTACAGTCGCTGTACGAGGAACTTTCTTTGCGAGGAATTGAGTCACCGTACCATTCTTTCCCCCAAGTCTTTGACTGTCGGTAGCCTTTAATAAATTTCTCGGTATGATATGATCATTGACTCCAAACTCAATTTTATTAAATAATTGGCGTATTCTTCGTGAAAAAAAAATCAAAAATTATACATCCATGCTGATCTGATTTTACAAACAGTCATAGTTTCAATCATCGCTCTCTGCATCTCATGTATAAAGCTGTATTCGCTCCCATTTGTACCTATGGCGCTGGCGCCTTGTTTTGGCATTCTCGTAAAGTTAATGTGCAGAATAAGCTTTCTTCCATTTAGCGGTCTCTGCTTATAGCGATGTGTCGGGTCTGCAGAACTGTATCAACCCCAGCCTTGCAGGCCCTTAACGGCTGCTTTTCCCTTGATTTACTGCTTATTTTCCGTGGTATTAGTTTTTATATAAGCATTTCTGGGACTTCTGTTGAATTTTTGGATTTTACAATTAACACTGTCACTGATTCCAAGGTTGAAAAGTTACTTGCTGGGAGTTTTCGATGCGGCGGTGGTAAGATAACCTTCCCTGAGAGAAGTATAACTTAAAAATTCATTCATTCCAAATGTCTTTTTGCATCGTGAAAAATAATTCTCGCTGGTTTACTTCAAACTTATATATGCTATTCTTCATTTCTGGGCATGGATCATTAAATGGCAAACTGGCTGAATTACATTTTACAGCTTCACCTCTATGTATTTCTTGCACTACTGAAATTTGGAAACATGTCCTTTTCCATTGTCACCTGAATGATGTGGATTTACGTCTGCCTATGACACAACTTTTGGGGTCCACAAAGTTTCACACTTAGTTTTTACATCTCCCTCCTCGTGATGTAGTTGGGCACTGGACAGGCTTTCTAGATGATCGCCTTCCTGGCGACAAAGTGGCCAGAAACAACTAAACAACATCCTCATACTTCACAAACATTTCTGGTCTTTTACAGAGTTGTGTACTTTTTTTAAATTTTTTTTTTATTTTATGTAAACCCCAAACACGAGAGGTATTAGAACCTATAGTACTTAGTACCGTGCTTGGTTTGGAGGTTGAGAAGACGAAAGAAGATATTTGTTGACATTAGACTTGAACTTCTGTAGACTGTAATTTTCAGGAAGTACTTATCACAGTGTGATGAATATAAAACCTACATAAGATATTAAATGTCTGCAATATGCCATAAATGATAATGAACAACCTGTTTAAACGTTATCAGAATTTCATTGCACTACTTTCACTTAATGTTCTTAATTACTTCTACGGTACTAGTAAAAATAATTCTTAGCTATTTCGACATGCACTTCATGTATAGTAAAGCCAACGGCAGTGCACTCGAGTACCTGCACGTTTGTACCAAGAAGCATTTCCCCGCCGAAGGCAGCCCAACAGGCGAACATTCATTAGGGTACGTCATCGTCTTAGAGAACATGGGAGCTTCGCACATGGAGTACGAGCAGGTAGGCCTAGAAGCACCTGATGTTGAGGTATTAGAAAGAATATGTATGTATGTATGTGTGTGTTTCCTGTCTATGGTGACTCCTAGGTGTGTGCCTATCTCCACCTAATGTCTCTGTGATGCAATACAGAATCTCTGTAAACGGACCTGAAATAATATTTGTTTGTATATGTGTTAGTGCGTGTACTGTAGTGTGTTGTTTATGTTAGGCCACTTTGCCACCAGAGAACAGCTAACACCTGGATAGCTGATTCCTGGTGCCCAACCTCAGCACGTGGAGTTGGACCTGTACCAGCAGACGGTGCTGTAACGCACCATATCCCACATCCACCAGTGTGAGTGCCATACCACTGGATGCCAGTAAGCCCACACCTGGGTACCAGCAAAAAAAAAAAAAAAAACACAGCTCATAAGTTGCGATATCTTGTACCTGGGTACCAGCAAAAAATAAAAATATCCCGTACCTAGGTACAAGCAAAAAAAAAATAATAATAAAAAAAAAATAAAAAAATAATAATAAAAACAAATAAATAATTAAAATTTAAAAAAAATACAAAACAAAAAAAAAAGAAGAGAGTGCACATAGATGTGAAGCCAATTGCAAGTCATGAAGAACTTATGTTCCTGTTCACTACTCCAGGACCGTCAATATTCACCAGGTTTCTTCTTCTAGCGAAGGCACGAATACAAAACTTCTGTAATGCATTAAAATTACTAGCCGTAGCCAGTAATGACTGTTCCACTCCTGGCTGTAGTTGTGGAACCTGCACAATTAGTTCCTGCCTCTCGTCAAAGTAATACAGACATTCATAGAGCACATGTTCCCAGGTCTCTTCTAAACCATAATCACACTGACTATCAAACCTCTAATCCGAAGTAACAGAACTTAGATTTAAGCGACCCATGTTCAGTTAAATATAAGGCGTGACCATGGAGGGACAGAACCATATTCCGGCAGATGTACAAGTAATATACCTTACATCAGGAATAACTTCATTGTAACTTTTCCTGTCTATTGCCAAGAGGAGAAGTAGTCCATTCCACAATAACACCACAAGGAATCATGACAACGTCATGGGAGCAATCCATGATGAATATCTTGGATACTCTCTTTATCAGCGACACCGATCATCTCACAACACAACAGCAGCAAATTTGTCTAGATAATGACAATTACCAAATTGACTCTGTGGAGGAAGAATTTAACACTGAAGAACTGCAGCAAGCCCTTGGCAAAATGAAGGATAAAAAATCCCCAGGACTAGATCGCATTGAACCAGAAATACTAAAAAAGGTCGCCTAGGTAAATCCCCAATTTCTGCTTAACCTGTTCAATAAATGCCTAACCCAGGGATCCTTCCCAGAAAGCTGGAAAATAGCTGAATTAAAGTTAATACTGAAAAATCCATCGAAGCCTCCAGAACAGCCTAACTCATACCGACCCATTGCCCTCTTGGCCACATTGAGCAAACTACTTGAACGCCTCCTCCATACCAGACTCCTAACACACTACACAGAAGCTGGCCTACAATCCAATTCACAGTATGGATTTCGCCCAGGACGCTGCACAGAGGATGCTCTCTACCAAATAACCGAAGCTGCAGCCAACACTAATTACAAGTACTTCCTCCTCATAACCATTGACTTTGCCGGGGCCTTTGACATGCTCTGGTGTCCAAGCATTCTTCGCAGGCTAAGATTGGCACGCATACCAGCCAACGTATACAGGTGTATAGAAAGTTACCTTTCCAACAGGAAGATCACCATCTCCTCACCATACCAGAAGCTCACCAAATCTATCTACAGAGGCTACCCACAGGGTTCGATCCTCGGCCCGTTCCTCTGGAACATCGTCCTTGATGAGTTACTTGGTCTGGATCTGGGCCGTGTTACTATCCAAGCATTCGCAGATGATATTACCATCTCCATCGCAGCGGACACCAGAGCAGCTCTCGAGGCCGCTGGAAATCAGGCACTACAGATCTTACAGGACTGGGCAACTCTACACAAGCTCCAGATTTCTACACAGAAGACACAATCCATATTTCTCAAAGGCACTCTACAAATATCAAGGCCACCTCAGATCAAGGTACAAGGAAAACCATCAAGCTGGTAACTTCCCTAAAACACCTGGATATCATCCTGGATTCAAAGCTCTCCTTCTTCCCGCACCTCTCATACCTTCAAGTAAAAATCAGAAATTATGCAGCCTTAATCGTCCGAGTAAGCAGGTGTGACTGGGGTCTGAACCGGAGAACACTCAAACTCCTGTATAACGCTATATTCCTCCCTGTTATCACATACGGATCCGGGATTTGGTACCATAGAGCAATAATTGTTCGCAATAAATGCAAACTGGAAACAATTCAGCGAAGTATACTGCTTGCCATTACCAGGGCCTGTTGCACAGTAAGTTCTCCTGCCCTACAGGTTCTTGCAGGTGTCCTCCCCCTTGACTTGGAGGTTATCCGTCGAGGATTGCACTACTGCCTGTCGCGGAGAATCCCAGCTACCATCTTTGGACATACCATCGACACCCGCACTGACTGCAAGCAAGAAAAGAAAAAACTAGCTGCCATGCTACTACAAATCTGGCAGACAAGATGGGAGGAGACGGACAAGGGCCTGATAACTAAGAAATTCATCCCGGATGTCAAACTAGTTTATCCAAAGTCGCCGCTTTGGTTCTCTCCTGGCCTCTACTGTACATATATTATAACTGGACACGGTTCTATAAATCATAAGTTGACTACCTTGGGAATCATCAATAACCCCTACTGTACATGTTGGAGAAATTGAAGATTGGGACCATCTTCTTTATAACTGCCCAATTTATAACGATCTTCGAGGAACATTGTACACCAGGCTACAACACATACCTCAAGGACAGGAGCACCTGCTAATTTCTGAAGAACAATATTATAAATCATTAACTGAGTACGCACAGAACCTCTTTTCTAGCCGCAGGACTCTACAACCAACTCAAGCCAGGGATAGAAACCTGTAAAGGACTTACTCAAACTTGAAATAAAAAATCTGTACTTGACTGTTTTACCAGCATCGACTTGCTAACCCTGGAACATCCAAAGTAGGATTACCTGCTAACTTTCCGTATGGTTTGGTAGGCTCCAGTGGTCTTGACCACTCCACCGCAAAATATAAGTCACACTCAGCACTCTCGCTGAGTGGTTTTTCTACCCTTCTGGAGTTATCCCCTCCCCTTTTCTCCTGGTGGGACATATGTTCCACTGTCAATTTACGGGATGCCCTTACCTACATCCCCTTACTCTTACTTTCATCCCCCATCTTCTTCCATACACCCTGTATTGCCGCACTCTACCTTATTTTTTATTTATTTTTATTATTTATTTACTTATTTTATTTTATTTATTATTTTTTTATTTTATTTTATTTTTTATTATATATATATATATTTTATTATTATTATTACATCGGTTTTTTATTATTATTATTTTTTTAAATTTAATTTTTATTATTTTTATTATTATTATTTTTTTTTTAATTGGTCTCCGTTCAGAAAGCTCAGGCGACCCTGACGGAGACCTGCCAGAGAATAATGGGCAGCCTGGCTACCTCCTAGTGGTGTGTGCGGGCAACGTGGGGTTCCACCAGGGGCCCTGCGGCCAAACGCCAGGACACACAACAGAACCCAACACAAAACTACACATTCACCACACTACACTTTTTCTGGCATTTACAGTGTTCTGTACTTCTTCACAGTGTACATATGGTGTAGATGTGGGAAACCACAGGTGGCGCCTGACCCTTACACTATGCACACTATGTCTCACTAGCAATCCATCTTTCTTGCCATAAGTTATATAAAAGCTGCAGATTCTCTTTTTTTCTTTCTTAATATCGCTGTTACTTTGGACACTGATCTCCTTAATGGTTGCTGGAATTTGCTTTCTCAGAGCATATGATAATCCTCTGTACACTATATAAAGATCCAAAGGTAGAACCCTCACCATTACTTGCAACGCGTTGGTTGACACTGTTCTGCATGCTCGAAATATGGCATTCTAAAGAATAGAATAAAATCCAGGAATTTCGATAAGGAGATTTGCACTACAAGAGCGTGTACTGAGTCATAGCAGTGTGTGTGGCGATTTTTACATCGCCAATTACTGAACCCCTACCATATCCGGCGTATACAAGGTCTCAGCAATACCCTCCCAGGTGCTCCCATAGTCAGTGGCGGATCTTAACAGAAAAGGTGCATTTTCTCGGAAACGGTTCATTTGCGGCCCGATGTTCATTGGGACTTTTTTGCTTATTTTAGTTTGTACTTTTCACATTCCAGAGGAAAAATCTCTCTCCTGCTTCCGTCGGGAATTTTCAAAACAACTATGACCTTCCCACGGAGGAGGACACTAAACGTCTATTGGCACAGGCCTTAGACGAGTGGCAACATTCTTGGGACAACTCCCAGTTTGGTCGTATTACATACTCTTTTATTCCCAAGGTCTTCATTAAAACGAAACACCACTCATGGTTTCAACCTGGTCTCCACTCAACGTTCCTAATCTCTGGGCATGGTCTCAACTCACGCCTCTATAGGTTCGGACTGGTTCCCTCTCCTCTGTGCCATTGTGGCGCTGAGGAGACAGTGGAACATTTGGTCCTACATTGCAATCTCTATGTTGACTTCAGGAATGAACTCGCACTCTGCACTAATGTTTTCACAATTGATGAGTTCCTGGATTCGGCCGATTCCTTCTCGGCCTTTACACATTACGCCGATGCGGTGTTTAAAAGGCGCAGGCTGGTAAACGGAATACAACTTGTCTAATATAGGTTGTCGCCCTAAGGCCAATCTAACTTAATTTACTCATCATTATTATTGTGTTTGGAGGGTAAATGCCTCCAGATCATGTTATCCCAGCTGTTGATGTGATTACTTCTATCTCAGGCTCTGTTCTTTGTGATGATTCTAGGGCTTATTGCCGGGCTGGTTGGGAGTGGGCTCCCTGCCAGCTTGCGGTAACCTCCTGGTTCAACAAACTATGATGTAAATAGGCTCTACAACAATATATGATGTAATTATGTACTAATCTTGTCACTGGCTGGGCAGTGTAAACAGCGAAGCCAAAGACTCCCTACAGTGACCACGCTGGCCACTGTACTTCTAGTTGTTTCTCTATTGATGTCGTGTCCCTGGCTGGCTGGTGATGGGCTACCGGCCAGACAGGAGCACATTATTTTAAATGAATTGTTTTTTTTTGGTTTGTTTCAGGCCTCCGGGAACAGTTCTCGATGGTCTGGGATATTAATTAGTTTTGTATTAAGCATCCTTTGGAAACTTTAAGTAATTACTGGCTAACTGCCTGGAGACTACCTTACTGGTTCTGTTTCCTTGTAAGATCCTCGGGTTTATTGCTGAGCTGGTTGAGGCTGGGCTCCCCTCCCGGCTCGCAGTATCCCCCTGGTTCAACTAACTATGATGTAATTAGGTTTTAAAACAGACTATGATGTTATTATGTATTAATCTTGTCTTCGGCAAGGCGGTGTTAAGAGTGAAGCTTAAAACCTCTTCGGTGACCACATTGGTCACTGTATTCCTTGTTGTTTCTCTTTAAGATGTCGTGTCCCTGGCTGGCTGATGTTGGGCGGCTCGCCAGCCTGGAACACCTTACCTTAACTGTGTTGCTTAACTCTTAGATAATTTATCCCTGGGACACCTTACTATAACTGTGTTGTTTAACTCTTAGTTAATTTTTAACCTACTTGTATTGTAATATGCTGAGAGGAAATTTTCTCTCTCTCTCTTTCTTCTTTTCCTACTCCTCCTATCCTATCCTTCCTGGGTTACCACCTGGTGGTAACCCACTATGAGTTAGTAGCTCCTGGAGCGCCTCCACGTGGCTAGGGACGGGAGTCTGGATGCAGGAGAGTTTCTCTCCCTGCCTCCAGGCTGCAAAGTCTCCAGGGCCGGCAAACAACAACCATCAGACCACACACTTATACTAACATATATAGTGTTACACACACTTGCCGGCAAAAAACCTACAGATGTTACAGCGGTAAATAGGGGAAACCCTGGAGGCCGCACTCAATACAAGAATACTTTGAATACTTTGTACTTTTCACCTTTAAATTATTGACCATCATTTTTGAAACACCCTGTATACTAACTGGACATGGTTCGCTTAACGCAAACTCTACCAATTCAGGCTTTCTAATACGATCTCCTGTCGATGTGGGTTACCCGAAGGTTCTCCTCACGTCCTTTTTGACGGAGCAATATGGCCCTAGTTGCTAATGCTCCTAAAAACCAAATAACAACAACAACGTCCTTTTTGAATGCTCCATTTACGAGGACCTAAGATTGGCTCTTAAGGCAACTGTTCAAAACTTGCCTCCTGGATGTGAGAAGACATTTATATCTCTCAATAATTTCCAGGCCCTTTAAACCTTCTGCAATGCTGCTTTTAATCGCAGGAAGACTTTCAATGTCAATGTTAATGCAAGCAATCAAACTGAAACATTTCATAAATAAAAATACAACCTGTTGTCTCGTTTGTCATCCTGATGACGTAATGTCCAAAATTTTACTGGTTTTCAAGAACACAAAGGTTTTAACAGATGCTGCATTTTTCTGGTTCATTCTTTATCAAGACCCTCCACAACTAAATCCTTCCTCTGCACATTGATACCGTCATCAACCAGAGACTTCTGATACCACTCCAGATTAACAGATTTACATCGAGAACTTGTTCCTGCTGATCTTGTTTTGGATAACATTACTACTTTTGTTTGACCGTACACCTTTTCTCTTTGTAGTCTACTTTGGGCAGCACTGCATAAAGACGTGGGCAAAGATATGGATAAAGATTTTATTTATCCTCTTCTTTATTTCTTCGTCTTCTGCTGTCCTGTCTCCTGGGAATGACTGTGTGTGTGCGCGCGCGCGCACTGTTGCTGCCACGGGGTTCTTTTGAATGGCTCCAAACTCTCTTTGGAAATTCAGTGCGTGACTGTTGAAGTTGCCCATGGTACATGCGTAGTTGTGGCCTACCTCCCCGTGGTGTAGACGGTCAGTGGACAGGCTTTCCAGATGATCGCCTGCCTGGTGACAAAACGGCTAGAAACAACTAAACAATACACACACACACTGCACGAACATAATATTACACGCATTTCTGACCTGTTACAGTGCTCTATAACCACCACAGTATGCAAAGGCGGAGTTGAACTTTCGCTCAGGTGCCGTCCTACATAAGATACTGTACATGTCATATTCAGACACAGTCAATGATGTTTCATCAAAATCAAGAAACATAGAGGTTTCATGGAAGGTGCTATTTGTTACAAAATAATGTGCAGCCACGCTCATGTGCATACACGGCACAATATACTTTAACCACCCATTCAGCAACCCTGCTAAGAAGTTATCGACCACCTTTGGTAGTTGGGACTTGTCACTTTGTGATTTCAGTATTTTGAGAAATTGAAAAGGATCTGGTCTGGAGGAACCTCTGGCATTAAAGCATAGCATAGCATTTGAGATTACCCCAATGTCTCTGTATAATTGTATATCTAAAGCGAATGAATTTATTTTCACGTATATAAATAAATAAATTTTCTGTTTATACTCCGGGACGACCAAACTGTCAGAGGAGTTCAGAAGATAGACAAAATACAAGAAACAGTACTGTATTTAGCAGTCACGGGCTTGACTGCTAAATGCAACCTATTACTGCAATTATATTTATCTCCTATGCCGTACAGTATATTTACACTGATTAGCAAAAATCGCCAAAACTGCCCTTGTGCCATTAAACTCTCAATTCTGCAATTAAATAGGTAAAGTAAGCATTGCCTTACATTTCAGGGGTATTCTATGTTTTCTTAAAATTAATTGATTGTCCCCCTTTTTCTGCGATTAACTGAAGTGCAAAGTAAATATAGTTATCTTCTTATTAATTTATTACTAAGATTATAACTTTATAGAACACTTAATAAAACTTTAAGTTTATGTTGTCCAAACTTTTAACATTAAATTTAATTATCACTGTATAATGTTTTTCACTCTTCTCCAATACTTTTTTGAGTGTCTTTTCTCCACATATACGAGTATATATATCTCTTCACAAGCAACACCACGTTCATGTGCAGTCAGATATGAAGTTCTCTGAGCAGTGCAGAGAGGCTGCCAGGACAGCTCATCGGGTTTTGTCAATGATATATATGAATTTTGCTACCAGAGGGGGAATTAATTATTCCATTGTATAAGGTAATGGACAGGCCACATCTTGAGTGCTGCATACAGGTCCGGAGGCCTCATATTGGGAATGATGTAGAATTGCTGGAATGAGTACAGAGAAGGGCAACGAGGCTGGTAAGGTTCTGCAAATTGCAGCGTCTGGAGACTAGAGGCGTTTAAGGCTTTGAATGGATTGAGCAAGCTCAGTGCTGTGGGATTCTTCCTGTTGCCTAGACTATGCACATGAGGGGGCATAAATTCAAATTGAGGAAGGACAGTTGCAGAATAGATGTGCAGAATTTTGCTTTTATTCAGCGGGTGTTGATTGCTGAAACAAACTTCCATCTGTTGTTGTGGAAGTTGGTAGCTTAAATAAATTCAAGGAAGAACTAGACAAAATATTGGACCGAATGGATATGTTTTTTTTAGGGGGGGGGGGGGGTTGATAAAATTGCATGAAAATCTGTTCAGTAGATGTGGTTGTTGTTACATGCCGATGGACGAACATGATGAAGAAAATAAGTGTTTATTCATATATACCAACGCGCCCAAAACAGGAAAAAATATCAGATAACTAAGTTTTTTGCTTTTATCATAATAAAATATGCTATTCACATATATTTTGAGAAAAATTAACATAGTTGTTTTACTAATTTATTAACAAATCGTTTAAAGATCTTTAAGAAAATGTAAATTTTTCTGAGCTTATTAATAGGTAGTTAGTTCTATTAAAATGTTTTATTTTTGTCACCCCTTCCCCCAGCTTCATCATATTTATCTAGCAGTAATTGAAAAGCAAGTTCGAAGTCCACTTGTTATCTTATTATTTTTCTATGCATTGAATATCTTTGGTGAAATATTTCTCCAAGTTGATCGCTCGCATCACACAAATTTGGTGTTGGGGAATTCAGATGCAAATAAACAAAATTAATTTTCAAACTCATCTTACAACTTAGTTTCTTTGTACACTTGTAGGAGTTGGTCAACAATCTACTCATAGTTTGCAGAACCTTGATTTCCTAAAACGTTTGGGCAGAGTGCCTTTAAAGCATTCCATGCTTTCTTTTTCGCATGCATTGTGGACTTCAGCAAAGAAACGTGTTTCATTAACGTCTTCATTTGCGCATGAATGAATATTCATTCTTTTTTGCCGGTTTAGTGAGTCCATACTTTTTTTTTCTCTAGTAGTATACACTGTTCGAGATGACTAATTCTTTACAACATAATGGGAACCGTTTCAGATCACAATAAATGTTTCAGTTATATTGTATGTAACTATTTCATTTATTTATAAACTAATGTCCAAGAATTTTGTATGACGCTCGACAATCAGGTCATTTAATTGCAGGTGAGTAATAAAATACGGTTAACTCTCTCTTTCAAATACATAATATATTTGATTATTATGTATTTTTCGTCCTTGTAGAACACTTCGATTTGTTTATCATCGTCACAAGACGTCATATCTTCATCAAAAATCCATGTTTCAGGCAGTTAAGAACTGGCACGCCGTTAGAATGAACCAATGGAAACATTACGGAAGACAGACTGAATCTTTTTCTTACTTTTAGACAGAAAACAAAATGTTGTGGTCAAAGGAAATAAGTAATATTGAAAGCAGTTTTTGATGTGAAACATTCTGCGTACACCTATTGAGGAAATCTGATCAGTCACGGAAGTGATGTCATCCGTGGCTTCCGTCAGAGGTGTTTCCCACGCCTCCTCCGCTAATCTGTGCCGAGCACTCACGAGTAGTGCATTTGGAGCGCGTGACCCATTTTTCGTTACCGGTACGATATCTCGAGTTCTAACTTTTTAGAATTTTTGAATAGTATGATTGCAACAATACAAGTATTTGTCAACAATATATTTTTTCGTCTCGCATTTTCGTTACATTCCATGGTTAGGTTTCCCCAACAGCTGCTTATGTCGTTTCAATTACAAGATCGGGTACCTCGATCGACACTGTTTTCCAGAAAAATTTAGATACGTTGCGATAGCAAGTATACGTCTCTTACTTCAGTTATCATAAATACATTTTGTCTCGTCTTCCAGCTAAAATTATGGAAATTTGTGAATAATCAATAAAATATTTACAATACAAAAGCACTTTTATTTCGTAATCGATATATACGAACACCTAAAAGAAACGCGAAGGATGTTTCTCATAAAACCATCTACCGCATGTGCTTAGTACACGCGCCACTTTTTTTCCACTTTTCATATCATTGGCATACCGGTACGCTTCATTTTTATCATTATTATTTTTTTTTTTTTTTTTGAAGATTTACCTGAAAATGGCATACATTTAATTTATTCATCCATCCTCTGCGTGCCAATAGATAGCGTGTGCAGTGGGTATGCAGAGCTCAAGATTTGTCTTAATTTCCTATTTTGGCAGAATAATTTTATCTTTCACTTAATTTCCTATTTCTGATAAAAATGAAAGTTCAGTATGTACAATAAATTTTTCAGCCAATTTATTTTGAGGTCTTAGTGCCATTTAACAGTGTTAAGGGAAATATTTCGCGGTTGCCAAATCCCATTTCTCGTACAGTTGCATGCAGAGGAGAGGGATTCTCATCATACATATTATTGGCATATCTTATACCAGTATGTGAGGAGACAGTCCAATTAATATATAGGATATCGTGCCAGTACCAACCCACACAATAATTATTTTTAAATATATTAGTTCCTATTTATACCTTTGTGAAATGTGTGTCTATATCATTAGCGGTAATGCCATCAACTTATAATTGAACAGCTTATTGCAGACGTTAAACCTCAGAAAGTCCACACAGGATATATATAACGTAATGCAACTGGTCAGAACATGTCACAACCTCTCACAACGTTATCAAAATCATTAATAATTCATGATTTAAGGAGAAAAATTTTGGCCTTAAATCATGAGTTATTGATGATTGTGCTTTCAGGAAAATTAAATTATCAGATGCTGCCGAATGCCAGCTTCAGGAAAATTAAATCAAATACAGTTTTAATTTATTTCCTGCTATCACACATAAGTATAGCTTTTAATATAAACTAATTTTGAATCTGATGTGATATGAATATTTTAAAGTCAGTTCTGTAATTAAGGAGAAAAATGCATTAAAATTGATCTAACTTTACCAAAAATATATTGTTTAACTTTGTTATTTATGCATCAGAATGTTGAAACTGATGAGAATGCAACGAACAGAATTAGATCTGAATGAATGAAGTGAATTAAGAGGTCGAGTATTGGGGTGTGAAGGACAGGAGTCAGGGAGGCTTAAAGATAGGTTTTATTGATCGGTAGACAGGTCAGCTCTGCTGTATGGTGCGAAGTGTTGATCAGGGCTCGAGCAAAGGTTATTTTTGTTTGAGATGCGGATGTTCAGATGTATGATCGATGTCTATAGAAGAGTGGAACAACCAACGAACAGTATTAGAAAGGGCTTTGAGGGTGGCTCCATCTGTATAAAATGAGCGGCTTGAGATCGCGCAACTTATGGCGCTGTAGATAGAAAGACAAGGGAGAAGGGATCGACCGAGGGGAATATGGTGGTGGGAAGAAGTGAGAAAGGATGTGGGAGATGTGATATAAAGAAAATGGCTTCCAACATGCAGGGAAGGATAGGCCAAATAGCTGGTGGAGTCCTAACAACTCTGACGGGTAACAAGTGGATATAATCAGCATCGGATGGAAAAAGCCTGAGTTTGAAGCCCAAAAAATGATGCTAGGAAATCTTATTTATTTTATTATTTTTTTTTCACAATATGACTGAATTAGTTGATTTCAGCAGACGGTTTTTGTCTCCTGAAAACTGGGGGTTTTTCGTACAGCAAACAGAAATCCAACCGAAGGATACCTGAAGTTTCAGAAACAATATATTAGCATCTCACAGCGCCTTCATTGCTCTGTCGCTTAGCACATACGCCTAAAACCCTCACGGTGGTGATAACAATGATGAAAATCTTCTTTTCTTACTCCTTTAGACATCTTTATGAACCTCATATTAAGAAGTAGTTATGTTTATCTTTAATTATGCCCTCGTTCTTGGTGTACTAAAATTGGTTAGAGCGAATTTTCTTGCTGGTGGTGATCGTAATCTACTTGTATGTTAAGGTTATTATGCTGCTGCTGCTTTTATATTTCATTTTTGTTACTGAAGCTCATTATTGGCGAACGTAATATAAATTCGCATACCCTTACTTCCTACCAAATCGTATTTTTTAAAATACGATGAGCGAATTTGACGGTATTCGTTTTGTCTAAGTTTGTTACTTACCTTGCAGGAACTACAGTGTTTTAGCAGACATAGAAGATTGTTATTTATACCCGTATTATTTAAGATATGCCAAACCGTTTTATACAAAAATACTTGTATATAGATAGTGGTTTTAAAATACTACAAAACAAACAGAAAAAACGAATATTTTTAAATACAAATAAAAATATAACCAATTTTTTTTTTAATCATTTATGAAACAAACGTCTCTCTGTAACCCTGTAAACAAAGCTGCACAACGTATTTCACGTTTATCCCTCGTATTCTCTATTTCAATATAGCTATTGTCTGAAAACGTCACAAAGTGTAGAGGAAAAGAGAAGCAAGCCAAAGTAGCCAGGTTAAACTTGAGTTGCAGCTTGTAGGCGGCCTTTGGAACCAGTTGTAAAACATGCAGATTGTCTGAAAGGCCTCTTCTAGACCGATGACAATGACCACGTGTCAGCTGTCTTTAACTATTTAAAACTGATAACCTTATTTACATCATTTTAACATAGACTGTTATCACCTTTTATATATCGTTTACATCTTTTTGGCTGTTTTCATACATATTTTTTTGTACAAACCGTTTTCTGATATACTGACCAATATTCCCAGGTCATGTCACTAATCGTTTAACCTTTGTTTCTGTACTTTTAATGTATCTACTCATTTATCGTGGTTGGCGCACTAGAGCCTAGATTGCTGTTATGCCAGTAAAATCAAACCAAATCAAATCTCCCGGACCGCACCGGTGTCACCTCCATATAAATTGATCGTTATATAGCTAACACCGAGGCGTTATCGAACTTCATGAACATCAAACTTCATATGGTGAACAGGAGAGCACAAAGCCAATTGTCTTTATGCCATTAATCCCTATGCAGAATAGAACCTGTTTGAACGGTGCAGTGGGCATTGCTCCTGCCCATATTGGTTGGATCATAAATCGGTTGGATGCAGCCTTCCATTGGATTTTTGACGGACTTTCATCTGGAAGAAACGGTGAATCGTATTCCATCCTGTTAATATCGAGGAATTGACAAAGCCAATTGTCTTTATGCCATTAATCCCTATGCAGAATAGAACCTGTTTGAACGGTGCAGTGGGCATTGCTCCTGCCCATATTGGTTGGATCATAAATCGGTTGGATGCAGCCTTCCATTGGATTTTTGACGGACTTTCATCTGGAAGAAACGGTGAATCGTATTCCATCCTGTTAATATCGAGGGAGTGTTTGGAGGTGGTGGATGGAATGATATGAGCTGGAATCGCTGTCAATAGCCGTATCGATCTTCCCTCATTCCCACTAGGAGTCTTTCATATATGTAGATAGTATCCATGACTCTTATGGTCGTCCTTTTGCGGGCGCAATTGGTCTAGACTTTCTTTTGATGAATGGTGGCGTATGTCTTTAGCATTAGCATTAGAATTAGTAGAGGCATTTGATGCAAGGAAGCAAGCTTATGCAGCATCAGCCAAAAAAAAAAAAAAAAAAAAAACCCACTTCACCCCCCTGTTCGTTCAAAATACCTGTCCAGCTGAGCCTTAAACTTATTTAGGCTATCAACCTCCACTACAAGGGATGGAAGTCTGTTCCACCAACCAACCACCCGCTGGCTAAAGGCAAATTTCCGCACGTCTATCCTACATCTGTCTTTCCTCAATTTGAATTTATGCCCTCTCAGGTGATTATTCTGAGCTAGAGAAAGAATCCCATCAGCATTGAGCATGCTCAAACCATTCAAGGCTTTATACACCTCTATCAGATCACCTCGCTGGTGCCTAGTCTCCAGACACTGTAATTTGCAAAACTTAAGCCTTTCTTCGTAAGAGCACCCCTTTGTTCCATTCACTAATCTTGTTGCCCTTCTCTGTACTCGTTCCAGCAGCTCTACATCCTTCTTGAAATGAACCCTCCAGACCTGTATATAGTACTCTAGGTGTGGCCTGACCATTGCCTTATACAAGGGAATAATCACCTCCTTATCCCTGCTGGAAAAATTCCTGTATATCATTGACAATTCTCCATGAGCTACTCTTGCACCCGTCTGCACTGCTCAGAGAACTTCATATCTGCCTGCACAACCACCCCCAAGTCCCTTTCATTCTCTACCACTGTCAGTGTAGTACCACAGAGTTGATACGTTGCTCTGGGGTTGCTGTTTCCCATGTGTAGTACTTTACATTTGTCAATGTTAAACTTCATTTGCCACCTCTCAGCCCATCTGCTCAACCTTTCCAGATCCTGTTGCAGCAGCGTAGTGTCAGTAGTGTCCTTGACAACCCTGCTAACCTTTGTATCGTCTGCAAACTTGGACATTAAGCTTGATATACCATCATCAATATCATTTATAAATACAGAAAACAATAATGGACCCAACACTGAGCCCTGAGGGACTCCACTAATAACATTAGCATTAGCATTACGGAACTCCTAAACAACTAATAACAGAACCAGTACTTTCTCGGATAAAAAGCATTAATCCAATAGAACATAACCTTGGATGTCCTAAGCAGGAGGGTTGCCATTCACTAGTCCCCATCCTAGAGCGTGAGTTAGCAATTACGAAAGAGTTAGTGCTAGATGTATCGGCACTCAATTAATAACGTTCTCAGAATGACGAGCCACGTCATGCTTGCATTACTACCCAAAGAGGTCACATACCCTATTAGTGTGTTTCCTTGGATTACGGAAGCACTTCCCCTTTGACCGATCGTGAACTCATTTGCATAACTCTAATTTCAGATTGAAATTTATCCAGTCTCTGTCTTTATTCAGAGATTAAAATGAATGCTTGGATAAACTTATGTCGTAATCTAATAAAAGCTATTAGCACTAATTAATTGATTGAGATTACATTATTATCTCACCTGGTAGATTTAAGTAATTTATTATTGAAATGTTACAATTTGAACAGCTCAATGTCAAACACTTTAAAATTTCTGGCTACGTTTCGGGAACTAAATGTTTCCCCATCTTCAGATTCTATTAATATAATTCTGTTACAATCTATTCTGCAGAAAAAAATCCTGAAGAAGATCACAGCAAAAAGAAGATTCCGCTACTCTAAACAACTAAATCCATAGATTTACTCTCTTACTTCAACCTCGTCGTGCACACCCTGATGTCAATATCCGCAATATATCCGGGAACCCAAAAGCCGCCATAATACTAATATATGCCCGTAATAAGCTCCCATTGGCTACACCAAAAATCAACTCTAACCTCTATAAATACCTCGCTCAGTGCACTTCAAGCACTTCTCAAGATCTTCATTCCAGCGATAATGTTAACAGTAAGCACGTCCAACCTAACTTTAGAGAGTAACTAGAGTTTTCCAGCTAAAACTATATTCAAACTATAATACATAAATTGATTAATTAAGTAAGTAATTAGTTATTGTAAAGATCGTATTGCAATTATTGAAAATTTTAAATTATATTTAGTAAAATATTAGAATTTATAATCATAATAGCATCAAATGTTATCAAATTGCCCGTGAAGAGCCAGTCTGTGACCCAAATATTCTAAGTTAAAACCGAGATAAATGAAACTAATCCCGTTCGAAATATCCCAAATAAATTATATAACGGATTTTTCAGAAGTGTAAAACCAGCGAGACGATATTTCTCCTTTAAGGAACGAAAGCTCTCGCAAACTTAAATGATAGAAAAGAAATCAGATGGGTATTGCAACAGCCGACTGACCGAACTCCTGCCAGCAAAAGCCAAGAAGGTACTGCTACAGTCAGTTCAAGAATACCAACACTGGACAGTAAAAGACTGGAAAAATTTCATTGTCTGTCTAATGAATTTCGATTCCGGCTGCTTCAAAAAAATTTAAAAATCAAATTAGAAAAGAGCATAAGTCCATGGACCTATCCTGCCAGCAGTCGACAATGGTAACTGCTGGTATTGATGGCAGCGTAATGGTGTGGGAAAGTATTTTCACGGTGCATATTGGGCCCCAATGAAGCAGCATTTGGATACAGAGGGTATGTGGGAATTGTTTACGACCAGGCACATCCCCTCATGGCTGCTGTGCATCCATCTGCGAATGGACTGTTCCATGAGGATAATGTGCCATATCACAAGGCCAGAATTGTGCAGAACTGATTCCAAGAACATAAAAATAGTCTTAAAAGAAAAATAATAGTAAGGTGGGCTGAGATGCTAATGCGCTGTTCACACTGCATTTGCAGTTCCTCTTTTTCGCATTCTTATTTAAGCTTTCTCCGTCAGTCGTTTGGTATTACTTTGTGGGTGCACCCGTCTGATATAATTTCTCACTGCACAAGAGCCATTACTGAAATCTTTTTCCATTGGCCGGCTGATTAGTTAATCTGTAAATTCGGTAATGCGTTGATTTGTTTAACGATTAAAATGCAGTGATTCCACGGCCATTGTTCTCCGAGTGGCCTTCCGATGAGATGGGGCTCAGTGATCAGCTGTCTTATTTGTTTCACGCTAATGCTTATCTGTTGTAGTTGGCTTTGCGTTTCCATTTGTAGTGATAGTTCACTCAATGTGTCCTTGTGTTATCAAGGGGCACCGCTAACTTTGTAATTGGCAGTTTATCTATATTAATTATTTTGAAAATTATTCCTTCTACGACTATCTATTCTTGAATTAGTTAAACTTTGCAAACTTTGGCAATACAATGAGCGTAGTAAATTATATGTTTTAGAAAAGTAGTGGAGGAGAAAATGCTTCTGTCAATATCACGAGTGTTCATGATTGTTTTCGTTCCTGAAGTTCAAACAAAAAGCATTTCAGCCAGCGCTTTTGGAATACCATCATTAAATGGCAGCTTCCGCAGATCTCCTTGGCAACCCATGACGAAATGGCGCAGTGAAGAAATAAAACCGTCTTGATCTGTAACGGTAACGAGGTTTAACTCGCGCGTGAAGAAAGGTGATTCTTCAAGAAGTTAGATCAAAAACCGCTACGGTGCAACGAGTTGTGAAAGAGGAAGAAAATCGGAGCAAGCCAGAGGCAGAATTCGAAAGAATAAAACCGGAGGTATAAGAAGTAGAAATTTTAAGAGCGACAAATTAATACTGAAATAACCTTATTCCAGTAACGTAAGGTAATGAAAGGCAACTTACCTTACCTTACTGTAACAGGATTATTTATATGAATAACTGTTGTTGCCTATCATTTGTCTGAAGCACGTGATCGGCACATATAATCTTCCGATCACGTGCTTCTTTCATTTCTAAAAAATCCCTTCGAAAGTCTCTGGGGGAATCTACCTCTAGAAACCGTTTTCTCCTTCTCTATGCCACTTTACTGCAATTTTCCTTTATAGTACAATCTACTCCGCAAATGGATTCGGAAGGGTGTATTTGCTCTTTAATTAATAACTGAGTATTTGAAACGTTTATATATGTATGGATGTTATTCGTGAATGCAGTTTTCACGATAGCTAATCAACAAGATAGAAATATGATTAAGTAAAATACTGCACTGCACAGGAAAAATATTTTTGCAAAAGTATCCATTTAACATTAATAATTACACCGGTGGAAACGCACTGGTGCTAAAAGAAACGACTTCAAGGCCTAATTTTCCACTTTCTAATGAAAATAAAATAACTGTTCTTTTGTTATTATCCTTTTAGAAAGTGCTGTGAAAACTGCATACGCAAGTACTTCGCAGTAGTGTCCGAAGGAATGAAATAAATAATTTCGTTATGAATTCCAAACGCCTTGTTGGCTAATTTGGCGATACAAGCAAAAGCTACGATGCAATTGCACGAGTGAACACTACTTACAGAAATGAATTTGTCGATGCGAAAAGCGAGAAAATGTTTTCTAGCAAATGACAGTATATTAACTAAAAAGTAATTCAGTTCTTAGTTCAACAATTAAGATTACAACTTAAATAAATAAATATCAATCGCACGTCTGTTGTTATAAAGTAATATGTAATTAATGTTAATTGGGAAAAACCACATTAAACTCAGTATGAATGTGGCGTGAGCTCTTTATAACTGTCACCTCGCACACACACACACTCGCTGCACATATATATACTCGTTGCTCTTACTTACTTAGGTTTTGTGTGTACTAGGGTGTGGCCGCATCAGAACTAGTCAGTCTAGGCATAACCTATGCTTTTTGTTCTAAGTGTAGTTACGTTGTTTCCGACCCTTTTCTTTTGGTCTGCCATCTTAATTTGCTTTAATGTGTTCATCTCGCCTAATCTGGAATATCGTTCTGTTTTATCGTCTAGTGGCTCGGTTAGGACAAAAAACCTCGTATACCCTCAGGGAAGAAGAGAGATGGAGATATTTACCCCTTTTCTACCTTTTTCCCCGCAGTTTGGGCTTTGCGTTGTGCTTATTATTATCGGGTAATCAGGCAACTGATTACTCGATAACCGCGATTAACCGGTAATCATGCTTTAACATTTAGCTTTAGTGGTACATGTGAGGTTTTGGCAGAGAATGAGAAACTCCTATAGCAAAACATAATAAGGTTTAATACAAGAGAGAGTAAATCTTACATAGATATCAATTCATCAAATCATTATGATAATAATAAGATCATAGACTTTGGGATTATCATTCTTAAACACAGCAGTTATTAGTTACAAGATTATAAGAGGCTAGAAAGAATCCATCTTTTCATCAGAAACTTACCAGTCTAAGAGATGGCTGGGCGGCGGCTCTTCCCTTCGTTCTCCGCGACTGGAACCGCTCTATTCTCTTCTATCCTCTCGACTCTTTCTCTGGACTCCGACTTCCCGTCCTCTCCGACCTCTCCGTTCTGTTCCTCTCGACTCTTTCTCTGGACTCCGACTTCCCGTCCTCCGCGCTTTTCTGGGTCTCGAGGACCTGCTTATATAGCTCTAGTTCTCCCTTATTGTTTATACATTTTCCTTTCTCTTAATGGAGAACTCCCACGTTATGGGACACTTAATCAAAGGAGTCACCATCATCCTTGATTACGCCATGTACCAAACATTCTGGCCAGACGTGTAGACACTTCACCAGCTCCTTATTAGGAAAATGAAGAGTCTCTAGCTTACATATTCACCGATTTTATGATGCTCGGAGGAATCTACGATATCGGTTCACACGGGTGTGTGTGTATCTCTCTGATTCCCCCCTCTTTCTGTCGTCATTATTTGCATGTTAAGTTAAGCGCATCTCTTGTGTTTATAGAAATTTAACCCGGTAAGTGGCTCCCAAGATAGCATCGCCGGCCAGCAACTGTAGACTTCTGTAGAGTTTAGATAGGCTTTGTTTTTACCTAGTTGCTGTGGCTAATTTCGCCATATTTTAAGTCATTATAACAGGTTCCAATTTAAAGATTTAAAGACATCTAACTTGCTTTAATACTCAGTTTTAATAACTCTAAAATTGTCAATAAATGAGGTTTTGGATAATAACTAAATAGGGGAATTATGAGAAATTAAAATTAATGTATTTATTATAGATTTAGAGGAAAAGGCGGAATTAGCACTGCAACATAACATTTAACTTGTAATGGGCAGATTAAGCTGGGTAATGCTTTACCTATCTTCTACGTAGAGTAGCCTTCTTGAATATAACAACTTTCTGAACGTGTTATGTTGAAATCAGTTTCTGTTAGGGCGTAGAGAACAACTGCAGCTGGCATCGTGTTGATTCCGACTGTGATATGGTTATGCAGCGCAGTGCACCTTCGCCCTGCATGATTTCGTAACACAGGTGAATAACAAGGAAAATTCTCGAGAAAATTAGTTTCCGTGTAGGAGCAAACTGCCACTACGAATTTGTCGACGGTGAAAAGAATTTTGATAATAAATCACGACAATACATGTAAAGAACTTATCTTTCCATGATTTTGGGTTACCTCTCTGTTTCCATTAGAGCTGAAAGGAAGACTGAAAATTTAACTGAAGTTGAGATTAATGACAACAAAGCCAATTGAAATTTCGTTTTATTTGTGTAGTGGAACTTAATAAAACACAGTTTGGCAAGTTTGATCCCTTTAATTTAGATCAACAGTTTTGCGTGTTGTTCGTTGTGAAGACGTTCGAAAACGAATTCTTTTAGGTATGGCAGATTACGAGAATATATTAAATTCTAGAAGAAATGAGGGAGGGAGGGAGGGAGGGGTATGTTTTATGAACAAATATAAAGTGATCAGCTCTTCTCTTTATGAAACTTCGTGTATAGCTCCATATAGTAATTCTTGTAACTTTTGCAATATTTTTTAACACTCACCTTATATAATCTTCATTTAATAGTGGACTTAACGAATTAGGTCGTACTAAGTAGCATTTTGCCATTCCCTGTTTAGTTTGTCTTCGTCCACTGTGGCCACTTTCCTATTACACTGTACCATAGCAATCTCAAGAGTAACGTTGAAAATCCAAACAGAACTGAATCTGAGAGTAACTTATTCACCGATAGATATTTCGATATTAATGTAATATTCCTGATAAAGATAGTATATTCACTAGATAATTGGAGACCAATTAGATAATTGATAGTTAATGCTAACGGTTTGTCTGTGCCAAATCGGCGTCAATAAAGATTATTATTATATAAATAAAAATAATGTCTCTTGTTTTACCTATTTATCTACTTTCAAATATTCATCTAATCCCGCTGTAAATCTGTATATGTTCTTTTATTTATAGATTGGCTCATCCAATAACTGACCACGATTTGACTAAGGAAAATTTTCTTTAAATCTGTACATCCTGTCTAAAATAATCTTTCCTTAATCTGAATCTGTCCCCTTGTTTGCGTTATCCTGAATAAAGTAATTATCTATCCATCAAGTTTAATCAATCATTTTAAAGCCTTAATCATTTCAATCCCATCCCCACGTGAAAACTTTGATGTTTAGAGAAATGTAGGATCTTCCTGTAAGAATCTCTTTGCATCCACAATTAGTATTGTTGCTCTCATTTGTACTGTTTCAAGCAAGGTGATACTTTTCTTAAGTGAAGCTTCCAGACATGTATAAGATATTTAGTGAAAGCTTGTAGTAATATACAGGTAGTTCTCGACTTTACGAGTTAATTCGTTCCTAGCGCGCGCTCGTAAAGCGAAAACTCGTAAAGCGTGAATTTACTTCTCATAGACATAAGGTTAAAAATAGGAGTTACGTTCTCAACAATGAAATTAGTTAGCTAATTAGTTTGTGTTTAAACAATGACTGATTTATCGAAAGAAATGAAAACGTAGCCTGTCAAATAAAGCAAATTATAATACTAGAGAATCATTTACGACTTACAAATGTTAAAGAATGTTTATTCTTCATCATCATCATCATCGACTAAATGCACACTCGTTGATCACTCATTATTGGCTTGGCACTCGTTGGTTTGTTGCACAAGGAGTCGTCTTCTTCAGAAATGCTTCAAGAGGCGTTTGTTTCCAAGATAATCTTCTATTTTCTTTATAAATTTCAATAGATGCATAAGCATTTTTTTAATTAACGGCACACACAAATTGCAACTAACACGATTCGCGTGGAGTTACAAGTTTACGAAGCTTAAAAAAAAAGGAACGAAAAGAAGATTCTGAAAATTTATTTGTTTTTATGCGATTGAAGATTTCAGTAAAGGGGAAACACATTTCACCATAATAACGTAAAAAACCACACAGTTCTAGCTATCGGTATTTTTGCAACTGCAAGAAGATAGAGTTTACTACCCGTTTATAATTGCTTGCAGTAACAAAAAAGCCCAATAAACCGGAAAGTGCAAATTGTTTTTGGTCGTGACTTCCAGAAATGTGCTTTAGGAAAATGTCACAAAGGCGTTCAAAATTGATTCTTATAACGGAATATATGATAACGATGAAAGTGTAGCGCATTTCAATGATTTGAAATGGTAACTAATACAATTTACAAACAACGCTCACGACCTTTTATATGGCTTTAAGGTCACGCTCCTGACCAAAAAACAATATGTTATTGGGTTCACATTACGATATTTTAACGATGCGATAGTGTCTCTGGAACCGATTAATATCGTAAAGCGGGGTACACTTTATTCTATAGCTACGCACGTGGTTTGGAATGCGGTATTTATAAAAGTTTAACGTTCATTTTTTGTAATTAATGTTCATATTTTCGATTTTGTTGATACTTGGAAAAAAAAAAAAAAAAAACTCGTAAACCCGGGAACTCGTAAAGCGAAAACACGTAAAGTGAGAACTGCCTGTACTTAGTAAGCTCTAAACCTAATGATTCTAATAAGGAATTATGATTTAATTTTTCTTCGTGAGGAGAAGCAGCAGCTTTAACGCCAACATGGTTGAATAGACTTTAATAGACGTGGACGTTGAATAGACATGGTTGAGTTGATTGGCATATTCTTAATTTATATTCAGATCACGTTTCCGCTATATGTGGCGGGTAATGTCTTGCAGCCATCGAGGTTTGCTGTTCTGATTTTCGGTTTTTTTTTTTCCATTTCTCTTCCATTTATTATTTTCTTTATTACTCATAGTTTATTTTTATTATATATTTACAAAGACGTAATCATATTTACTTTTACCACATATATTTATCAGTGGTCAATTTTATTATATTTACGAAGCTTCTGTGTGTACCGTTTTGTAATTAATTTCCCTGTACGCAGCTGACTGGAGCGTTATGCAATGGTCAAACTGAAGTGGCATTTTGTGTACAGCTAAGATAAAAGAATAATAGTCATATGGCGAGTAATGCAACCGTTTACGTCAATGAGGATGCAGTCAGAAGTCATGAAATGAAATGCTTTCGGAACAGGTCTTGAACAATGATGGTGAATCCTGCGTAAGCACAGTGGCTTCCAAGTACTCCCCATTGTTGGTTGTTTACATCTTCCGTTGTATTCCGCTCCCTCTACTCTGCTAGATAGTGACTGGATGGAGTCCGAGCACTGTGTATGCGGGTGGTATTGTCGAGGGGCCACGTTATTCCAAGCAGCTAGAATGTCGTCCTCCCCCATCTTTTCTTAGTTTTGAATAACCCATGCACGGTACTAAGTACTATGCGTTCTAATATATCTTGTGTTTGGGGTGTGAAAAAAAAATCTAGATTTCACCATCTAATAAACGCTTGTCCATAGAAACGAGAAAATCAAACCTCTTACACTGCGTGTCAAATGGCCACTATAGCAGTTTTCTGCGTTATGATTTAAAGACGAATTCCCTTAATGGGCATATTATCTTCAAGTTTGCTTTCTGATACTGTAGCTCTCGAGAGAAGGTTAGATCGTCTGTAGGGTATCGACTTCTGCGCAATCATTTTCCTTACTGATTATCCCAACCATGAATTGTGATAATATACTTTGGAATTATTTCTTCCCACGATATTTGGAATTCACAATAACATTGAGGATCCTCATTCTAAGTTTAAACTTAAAATCAAAATACATTCTCCCTCTCTCTCTCTCTCTCTCACACACACACACACACACACACTCACACAAGTGCGAGGCCGGTCTGAAAATGAAATGGCAGTGAAGAGTGCTACCACTGTCCATTATGGTGAGAACTGCGTGACAAAATATGCAATTTCGTAAGTCGAATAGCTGTTGCGCTGGTTGCTCTCATAGCTAATGTGAAAACTTCAAATTTATTCGAAGTGAGTAATATATGTATTTGTATAACGGTAGAATAAACGTCGGTTGTATCGATATAAATCTTTCCGGGATGATTTCTCTTCATTTTTGAATTCGTTGGTCTTGAATCGTATTCCTCATTTCTTTTTTTTTTTTTCTTTCGTTTTTTTATGTTTCTTTTATTAACGACAAACGTAATTATTTTTCTGGTGATTAGAAATAGCGATGGTGTTGTATTCAATTACAGTCCATTATCTGCGATGGTTGATTGAACACACTAATAAAACAGTACTTGTCCAATTTATGTCGTCTTACTGTTTCTAGGAAACGAGTTGCTAGTATTGCTTTTATTTTAATATAATATGGTTGCAACTGAGCTCAATTTTACAAAGAGTAAAAAAAAAAAATGGAGATGTGACACTGTTGTCATGTAACACTAAGAAACATACAGTATGGTTTCAAAAGTTCTTAAGTGAATTTCTTTGTGATTCATATCAATCTTTCTTAGATATCTTATTTTGTAGAATAATTCTATTTTGGTATTATTTTTGTTGTGTCTTTGTTCTTGTTTTCATTACAATGATTTCGAAATAAAATAAAATAAAATTTTATTTCTTTAAAGAGGGACACTTATCTATTTTATTTCTCCTTTTTATAATTTGGATGATTCTTCTAGAGACATTCCTTTATTTAACTCGCTGTATTTATTGAATACAATTTATTTTAATTTTTGTTCTGTTTCACTAACTAAGGAGCAGAATGAATCAAAGAGTCATATGTTTCCTAAATATAGGAAAGACGGATTACACAATTATTTACTGCAAGTGAATTAAATTGAAGGAATCCATTATTCCATGTGTTAATATTAAGTAATTTATCGAAAACAATTTCAAGCGATTTATAATACTGTATATCTACTGCAATACAGTATTAGCAATTTAAACACAAGATGAGTGACATTTTAAGATTCTGTTGAAACTCTTCATCAGGCCTAAACGGGGAAATAATAAATGCCTGTAAGTAATAAAAGCGTGTAATCGCTGTCACAAAATAATGATAAAATTATAAGTCTGCTGAAATAATTACGTTGTTTTTTTTTTAATCTAAAATCGAATAGAAGAAATAGAATCGGGAGCTCGCAATGAAAAACGGGTCGAACCTCATGTGCACGATAACGTCTGATCGTTCCTTCTTTTCAGAGTCATAGTTCTCTAAATCAAGTGATCCAATAAAGTTGAACTTAAGTTAAAAAATGAAATAAATTTTCTGTTTATACTCCGGGACGACCAACCGGTCAGAGGAGTTCACAAGATAGACAGAATACAAGAAACAGCACCATATTCAGTGGTCACGGGCTTGAACCCCGGTCACTCAAGGCACGTGTACTTATGCACCAGCGCGCCTGACCACTAGGCTACGGCGGCCTAGTTGACTCCTCTGAAATTTTTAATTTAGTAAACCACATATGATTAGAAAGCAGTTTTTTTCCCGTTATGCGTGTTTAGCAGGTGGTAGTGATAGTAGGAATTATCTGTTTTGAAATCAGAGTTCAAACTTAAAGCGCGAATATATTAGAATGAAAATCCCCACAAATAACACAGATAAACTTTCGATCTGTGTTATTTTTCTTTTACATTGCAGACTTCTCTTGGAGAACGTCATGTTTTATATTAAATAGAGAGTTGAAAATTTATCTCGAAGTTTTGAAATACTTCAAGGATACACAACAAGGAATCTATAAGCGTGTTGGTTGGAAGAGAGAACCGCTAAGACGCCTGAAAACCAAAAACTGCATTGCAGAATTTGTTTGCGATTGCATCGAGGTGTTATCAGTTTAATTGCGATATTTCAATAAAAACAATTTAATGTATCACGTAATATATCATTATGGCGTTATTAATTCTTTATCTTCTTTGAACGTAGTTTTTTGTATACACTTAATACACATAATGATTATTAATACACTTAATACACACTGAGTTATATGAATAATCATCACTATTTGACCTCGAACTCGAAATAAATAAACCTATCAAAATTACTTGTACATGAAACAATAGGTTTCTGTTAGCCTGTTTTTGCATTTAGAAATACTCATAACCACTGAAAAATTCTAGAGTGAGTATGAGTTTAGTAAAATAGTCATTATCTATTTTATTCTAATCTTCTGTTTTTCACAGACGTGCTATTTTGAAATTTTACACGTCATTTCTTTTATCGAAGAAAGTTATGAACTACCCAAATCCACTGTTGGGTTTATATTCGTTTTTTATACGTGGAATCTCGAATCCTGACAGTTTATATTAAAATTAAAGATGCTTAAAGGATGTATTGCAATAAAGCCAACATTGAAACGAAGTTTCGCTTTTGGCAGCTTCTAAAGTGAGTGCGCAGCGATCAACCTGGAGGTTAATATCCAGGCATTCAGAACGGTCCGGCAGTTTCTTTGAAATCTCAATTCATCTTACTTAGAGTATAAGTGCCTGTACGGCCTCATATATGTGTGTACGTGTGAGGTAATCAGAACTTAATAACTTCGAAGACACGTGACTAGCCATCCAATTCCCCCAGCTACAAGAGCATTTGAGAAAATTGCGTTTTATGAAGAGTCAAAATAACAGGTCGTGAACCCAATTCTCGTTCTTTTCTCGCACACTAGGACAGGCGAACTTGTGAAAGAAGATCTATGTACTTGTCAGTGGTGATGCCGCGTGACATGACCGTGCCACTGTAAACCATGGTGCGCACTACCCCAGGATAAAACGAGCATGTCCAGTTAGAGCCACATCCATCATTTTCTGTCACCCTGCCATTGTTCAGCTTACTTCTGTCTATGCGCGCTGACACCGGCGTCATTCTTGAATTCAGTGACCTTAGCGACAATGAACGAAGTCCCGGAAGAGAGATTTCTGCATTAAAATGGATATTAACAAACATCCACCGGATCGCGTTTACTTCTGTTAACATGGATTTTTAAATGCAGTCTGGCTTCATTTTTTTAAGGAGTGTCCGGGGGGGGGGGAGTTAACCTTAATGCATTAAGAAAGAAAGACTTGTACTCAGCTGTATATAAGTATAATAACTGAATTTAAAGGAGAGTTGAAGGGAGTTTATTCTGAAAACGCTAGATAGCAGATTTTATAAGTACTGTATAATAACATTAATTCTGTCGTTGGATGATTCCTCTATTCCCTGCGATAAACTTCAATTATTCTCCCCACGCCACATGCACTAAGCATCTTATTTATAATTTAATTTTTTATTTATCTTTACCTAAACAATTTGGTACAGAGCAAATACCTTTCGCTGCTGATGTAGTACTGAGGTTTTACATTGAGTAATTGTTCTTAAAACTTCGCGTTTTCATCAGAACCGGTAAGAACATTTTCAATTCCCTTTGTTATCAAGAATCCACTCCTACACTGATTTTTTTCTGAAAATGGGGATTGTTGGGGGGGGAAGTGGTAATGGTCATTAATTGTGGGGGGAAGTGAAAATGTAAAATGATTGTTGGGGGGGGGAGGTGAGAATGGAATGGAATGCGCACGGCACCAATTGTTGGAGGGGGTTTATGTTAGAATATTCTATAATTGTTTATTTGATGTTATCTGTCGTTAGGTCGTCACAACCATTTTTGATAGGAGAAATAAGGAATAATGTCTTCTATTATAAAAGGCTATAAAGGCTGTCATTAAGTTATATTTGCATGATTAAATTTTTCTCCTTAATCAGTAATCTTCCCCAACATAGTTATGGCTTAATCTGTGTGTCTGGTGGCTTTGTTTAGAACCAGATTTCGTATATCGTAATACATAATAGATGAGATGAATAACCTATTTCCTCTACTATGCATGCGATTTGAATCTGTCTTGCGTTGTGTACTAGGAAGAGTTTAATTAATTAATTTAATTATATATATATATATATATATTTCATTCCTAGCGCAATATTTTTAATTGATCTTAATCAACCCCAGGTGAATACTGATGTGATCTGAAGTCAGCAACGAGGCAGTATTTGTAACAAAACAATCATTTAATACAATATATAAAACACATTACAAAAGAAATACACATATATATAACTCATTCTCACTTTTATAACATTTCATCTTCTTATTAAAGATTAGGAAATTATCATCATTTGATTTAAACCGTTTTAAGATTATACTATGATTCCTTATAATTATATTTCTCTTACAAGGGCCATACCATTAATACAACAATCTATACTATCCATAAACATATATATATATCTTTCTATTGGCCTTTGTTGAATATCAACTGGGTACCATCGTCTTTTACCTTTTTCTCTTCTATATAATATTTAAGACATTTAGTATTTGTGAACGTTTCAACATTTAAAACATTTATTATTTTAAGTACATACATTAGGATATCAGATCTTTATGTTAACCAGTTAATATTCATGGTACTTAACTGTTGTACCGCGGCATGTATATAATTCATGGGTAACATATATAAAACATAGAAAGAAATCAACTTAGAAAGGAATCATCTTTTAAAACTGAGTCACTGTAATATTCCATTTAAACTATCTCTCGTTCTCACACATACATGATGAAACATTTTAGCTTACCGTTATCTCTCTCTTAGGCTTGCTTCAAGCTTTCTTCCTTCTTTCTTCTGCTTGATTCTGCTGCTGGAAAGTTACTTGACTCCTCAATACGATTTTCACTGACCAATTTTTACTAAGTAGCGTTTCACTACATATAAAATGTCGCGACTCTCTTTTAATTTTCTAGATCGAACTATCTTCCAATTCTTCTTACTAATGCTATGCTTAACAACAACAACAACGCCAACACTTTCTTCTCTCCTAACTCTCTCTTTTTTTAGTACACTCTCCATCTGCTTTTATATTCAGGGTCACATCCTTCGGGTATCTTACCATCGCTTGTCTCATTGGATGTTCTAATTTCAAGGCCAAAATCTTAGGTAATCTTTGTACCATGTCATGGTCAAAGAATCTGTTGACTCTTCTTCTAGACCACTTAACGAGCAGCAAACCCTATGTACGTCACGATTTTCTCAGTTGCTACGAAGGCGTTGCCGACGTTGATGTTATTTCTGACCATCTTTGGGCAAGCTAGATTGTTATTCTATATCACTATCATTTGGAAAGAGCTCAAGGTATTTTGTTGCTTATATGGGGAAGGGACTGATCTTCCCCTGCTATAGCATCTTCCCAACTTGCTGAACGCCAGCGTGTTTATAGGAGAAGACACTTTTCCCTTGACATCTTGACCCTCCAACGGAAGTTTATACAGCTGGAACTGTACTGTATATACTTTTCTCCTAAGCAAGGTTACGAGTGGGGATGGGTCTTTAGAGGATATTTAATATTCTATTTCTAATTTCGAATAACATTTACTTGACTTTACTGATTTCCGTCCTTGCTCATGGTATTACAATTTCTATGAATTTCAACACAATTCAAATATACATCAGCAACCAGGGAAATCAGACTAATAGTTAATTTATCTATTACTGAATATTTAATTAATCCGAAAAGAGAAAGGTGGAATTCATACCGCTCGTAACAGGATTCATCTAGCGGAAATTTTAAGATCTGCAAAGTCCTAACTTCGCAGATCTTAAAATTGTACTCTTTGTTTAAGTAGGGTTGCTTTGGTACGCATTCGCTTAAAACTGCTTACTTACTAAAAGGGATTTAGGTTTGTATTCCTCGGGAGTTAGGTCTTCCATTTAGCGCTTTCGCCATTTGTCACTCGTTTGGAGAGGTCTAGGTTAGAGTTCTGTTATATAGTAGAGGAATTTCTAAAGCCTCTCAATCGGGACTGTAGTTAACCGATCTCAAGAGGAGGTTAATAGGGTTCCCTCGTGAGTTATTCCGACGGAACCCTATTAAGCCCGAGAAACATGCAGATCGGCTCGTGGAGCAATATGTCCTGATGTGCCAACAAACCAACAACAACTTCAGATCTTCCGCAATCTGAATAGGACGAACGTGTTTCATGAGATTACCATAATTTCCTTTAACCCTGTGAATTTCGCCTGTAATCGATTTGTAAGGTTTTGTGTTATTTTATTATTTTTTTAATGCTTGAAAGTTTTACAAATTTAAAAATCCGAACTCATTGAATGCAAGTCAATTTACAGAAATTAAACTGCATAAACGCTTGCTAGCGCAGTTTGAGTTTTCAGAGGAATATACGTGCATAATCACATTGTCATACTTTTATGAAGAATCTATTTCCGAAGAGAATAATATTTCTTGACCTTAGTGTTTTTCCGAATTTATATTGATGATGATATAATTTCCAAAATGTATAATTCAGTTCAATAACATGCTTTCGGTTCTTCTTGCTCTCAGATTTAATTCACTTCTTTTGCTTCAAATCACGCTAATGATGTAAAAACGTTTTAACAATTTCAATATCATCTGAATGGGCATCACAAAACAATCTAGTTATAAATCGCTCTTTACTCTGACTATTTCTGGCAGTTGGGCCCGAGTATTAATTAAACGAAATCTTCCATTTTCGCTACTCCGTTTCTCTTAACTCCTGATGTAGAGAAGGGGGGGTGTGTGTGAATAAGGTTTTTCATTATAAAAGCATTGGGGATAATAAACTACTTTTCATTACCAGGTTAAAGCCATATAACACCACATAATATGTAATGTTCTTGTAAGTTCTGAATTCATAACACCGGCTCTAAGTATAAACAGCAATTTTATTTTCTTCCCAACCCTACTTTACAGCAACTAAAAAGCATCATCACTGATTCTTCAAGATTTCCTAAAAACCTTGCAGAATCGATAAAAAAATTAACTATTCGTATTCTAACAGGAAACTGTAACATTGCTGAACAAATATTATTTAAGTTAAAATGTATCTGTTGCTTTACTGTAGATTTATTTTTTTATATTTATTCTGTGAGAGATATTCTGAATGTTACAAATCCTTCTCTAATATTTCCGTTATCATTAAATAGATATGTATTTATTTATAAATTGTTGTTACTTGAAAAAGAAAAAAAAAAAAAAGAGGGTTATATTGGAATTTCACATACCCAGCGAGTCAAAGGATAAAATAAATCCAAATCTCAACAAAAATTGCAATTTGAAACAGATTGATTTCATCCTCCCCTAATTAAGGAAACTCTAAAACCGGAAAATTGCATATAACAACTTCTACACTGCATATAACATTAAATATATTAATATGACATTAAAAATCAGCATATTGTTAAAGCTTTATTGCAAGGATAACGAAGATGGTTTCTCTTGTTTGTTTCCTGTGGAACCGAAGATTGCAGTTTAAGATGTCGAACGTTCTAAGCAGTATAACAACCAACTCTTTCTGGGAAAAGCTTACCACAACTTACCGTTTGAAACGGACAGTCACTTTCTGGTGGTTATAAAGTCAAATAACGCTTTTCGGTTCGCATCTTGTACAAAGGGTACTAGGTACAAAGTCAAGAATGGACACCTGGTACCTCCATCACGAAAATGCTCCAGCTCACCGCGCCAAAGCCTGCACCGAATATTTGACCACGACAGGACTGAAACTTCTCGAGCACCCTCCCTACAGCCCAGACCTTGCTCCCTGCGACTTTGCACTGTTCCCGCATGTGAAAATGAAGCTAAAAGGGAGGCGGTTTTCCAGTGATGAGGACCTTCTACGGGCTTGGGACAACGAGTGTGCTTTACTCCCTAGTGAAACTTGGCAGAACTGGTTTAAAGATTGGTTCCGGAGGATGGAGAGGTGTATTGAATGTAGAGGAAATTACTTTGAAAAAAATTAAATAAACAAAGCTGTATTGCAAAACTTTCCTAGTACCCTTTGTATTATGTTAATTTGTTGAATATTTATGCAGGACGTGGCCTTGTTTGAAGAGATTCAAAATGCCGGATGAATGACTGCTTGAATGTCTGCTGATCGAATATTCTTCATTAAAAGAAATCTGTTTACGGAAAACCTAGATATCAAATCATAATTAATGCTAATGCGTTCTTTCATGCAATTAATGGTAGCGCACATAATTTGTGACAAAATGGGTAAAAATAAATGGGTAAACATAGCGCTTAGTTACGCTGCAAAGAAGATGTTCCGGTAGGGAACTAAATACTTGAGAGCAATTATTCATTCACCACAAGAGAATAATTAAGAACGTGACCTTCTCGCCAGCAGGCTATAATATATGTGGCAGGTCTTCTACTTATCCACGCGTGATGAAAATATGTAGATCGTTGCTTCTTGCTATTCCAAGACAGTACATGCTCGCGGAACCAATAGATGATAACGAGAGAATTATTATTTTTAAGGACTTCATTAATGATCTGGACTTCGGCTTAATTAATTTTCAGTAACCACAGGCGTCTAATTGGCAGTCGATTAATTAATTTCATTTTTAGAAGAACAGTTAGCGCAGTAATGCATCAATGAAAGAAATCTGAATTCTTTCCGAAATACGATTTCTTTGTTTTCTTTATCCGAGTAATCATGTCAGTCTGGCAGACGAACAATCTCTGTTCTATTAGCTAGAAAATAGGGGCTGACATTTACACGTTTTTCGCTGACAGCTTGACAGTAGCCGTATTTTGTTTTTACAGTGGTTTGGAACTCCCTGGTAATAATTTTTGCCGTTGGTACAAAGGCATTCTCGGGACTTTTATTGACTTCTGCGTTGTCGCTTACTCATTCCATCACGTTCTGTTCGGGACAGTTTCATAATAATACAGACAAGGAAGTTGCTTTTGTTAAACAATTTGTTTCTCGCCGCATTCTCCGTTCTCGTATTAAGATCACGACCCGCTAATGATACAATGATGTTAAATTATGTACGCCTTATAAAGACAAGTGTAATGAGAGAGGCAACGAGAGCTGGTTAGAGTTAATAGTTTGCAGTAGCGATTTATGTTAATAATAATCACTTATGCAACCTTTTAGCTGGAAGTTTCAGGATTAGGGAGCTACATATTTCTCATGTGTGACATTTTTTGTCTGTAAAGTTGTGGGTTCGTAGGCCGGTTTGTGTACTATTGTATGGGTGACAAATCAGAAATAACTCACGCGGAGGGCCTATCCCCTTCCCCCGAGATCAGCTAACTCAAGTTTCTATCGAAGAGGCTTTTATGAATTCCACCAATCACCGATGGGATTTGTACCAAGACCTAAGACTATGAGGCATCAGTATTTTGTGGTCGATTGTATATTTGCTGAATGAAAAACCAGTTTCCGGAAGAAAATTATGCAACCCTTACCTGAGACAGAATAGCTTAGCCACATTGTGAAAAAAGAGCCTATAAACATTCTTCGCGTCACCGACGGCGCGAAGTCGAAACAGGCCTTTTCCACCTAGTGTAGGGGAGGACATTGGTTGTATCTACTCTGCTTCCGCGAATGCTACAGTCAGGAAGAAGCATTCATAACATGACACACTGGAGGAAATGTATTTAAGACATACAAAGCCATACTTACACCTGAATTCTATGAATATGTGAAATTAAAAGATGATAAGTAGGAGGATCAATTAAGAACTCAGATTTAGTAACTGGGGGAAATATAAAGCAATTATTTGCCTTGTTTTTCCCTCAATTATATCAGAGAAATAGTGGGTTATACACATAATACATTAACAAAGTTACAAAAATGGTTTTTATTTTATGAAAATTGGCATACTGAAGAAAAAAATTGCTTAAACCATATTGAATCGCTTGAGCATTCAGTATGCCAAAGAAAAACTCGTGGTTTTCCTTCTGAAAACAGGCAAAATGATCTACAAAATACGCACAATTTTTACTGGATGTGGACAAAATAATGGAAACGCCCGCTTATGAAATTAGTAGTTATTATAATGGTCGCATGACGTATTTATGAACATATATGAATTCTTTTATTTATTTATTATTTTTTTTGTTTCTTGTAGATAATACTATGAAGGAACGACGACAAAAGCTAATTTTCGTTTAGATGTGATATAGAAAGGTGCATGAAGCATTCATAACGTGACACACTGGGAGGAAATATATTCAAGACGTTTGGAATTTCCGGTGTCGTCAATAGCTTACACAACGACGTTTGTTTGGAGTTTTTGAGTAATACAGAATGTAGGAAATGACCGATGTGTCCAATTCCAAAGAGGTCAAATTGTTGGCGTACGTTTAGCAGGGGCATCGATTGAAAAAACTGCTGATTTGGGTAAGAAATGGTGAATGCAGATTTTTATGGAAATAACAATATTTCATAGAACGAATTGTGGCAGAAAGTCGAAGCTGACTGAAAGAGATAGCTGGACACTGAAAAGTATTGTAGCTCGAAAATGTAAAACTGCTGCCTCAAAAATAACTGCAGAACTTCATGTGAGTTTTAGCAATCCAATTTCTAGCAAAACATTTCGGTGAGAACTTCATAAAGCTGCAATTTATGGCATAGCCGCTATTGCCAACCATTAGTAAAAGCACAAAAACTGTTCGGCTGTTGCCAAGCAGTTTTCGTGCTTTTACTGATAGTAATGCTAGAAAGCGGATGCAATGATGTAAGGGGCACAAAAACTAGATATTTGATGATTGGAAATATGTCTTATTTTCAAGCGAATCATCGTTCACACTTTTTCTAACATCATGGAGGGTTTACGTTTGGGGAATGCCAAAGAAAGTTGTATCATCCTGATCGTCTTGTGCCAACGGTCAAACATGGAGGAGGATCAACAATGGTTTGGGAAGAAATATCTTGGTATTTTTTAGGTCCTGTCACCACTATGAACGGCTAATTACTGCAACTGATTATTCTGATATCTTGAGTGACCAGGTTCATCCCATGCTGCAAACACCGTTTCTCAGAAACAATGCCATGTTTCAATATGATAATTTTCCAATTCACACAGGTATGAATTGGAGAATTGACCTTGTGTGTCCATTGTTTTGATTTGCCGAGCATGAACCTGAGACTAAGCATCTTCCATGGACTACACAATCACTAGACTTAAATATTATTGGACCACTGTGGGTGTATATATATAAACAAAAATAAAAATATGCCAGTAGCATGGCAAACTAGTAGAGTGAAAATGAACTTAATCAATAAAATAACAAAAATAAAAGTAAAATATGGGGGGGATAAAGAATAAGAGGGTACTGTTGAAGCAATGTTCCTAATATAATTTAGAAAATACAAGCCAATTCAAAAGAAATTTAGTGGCGCCCCCAAGATGGCACCCGTTTCCGAATTATGTGAAATCTCACTAAGGTGGAAACTTGAACTACCAAAAATACGTGACCAAATGAACTGAAAATTAATAAAATAAATAAAATAAAATAGACTGACCATTATGCCCCATCTCGACTAAAGACCACGAGGCCAATAATAATCAGGGAATCACTACATTTCGAACGCTAAACAAAGCCATGCAACGACGGAATGATACTAAGATCAAACCGCCGATGCAATAGATTGCATAGCGGTGGCCCTTATGCAGTGAAAATAATGTCAGGAAGCCTAGTACGCGCATGAATAGGCCATACCGCTGACAAAACAATAGTTGAACTGAAAATATATAGAAACAAATTAGGCTATAAATGGCTGTACGGACACAGCGTTAGCAAATCGTCACGCTACTATTTATTTACTTATCGTATGGAAAAAAAAAAAAAAAAAAACATAGATGAATACATATAACAAAAAAGGAAGACATCATTAAAAAGAAAAACTCATATGTTTACAGTTGTATATTCAAATTAATAACATATTCAATTGATGCTGGAGTCAATATCAGGAACTCTTCCAGTTTTCCGCAAAACGCTCTTAGGATTATGTGGGTAATATGTTGCACAGTCTCTCTATCAGCACCAGAGTCACATCGTGAGCTATAACTCTTATTCCACTTAGAAAGGAAAAATCCCCACACCTGCCATGTCTAGTTCTTATTCGGTTTATTTTGGTCCAGATCTTCCGTGGTAGGTTAAAACCATCCGGTCTTTCCGAAATCCATTTAGTATTTTCAATTCCTGGAGGAGAAAGTTGGCTCCATTCATGTATCCATTCCTTTAAGAGATTAAAATTAATAATTTTCATTCTCTCCGCTATTCTAATAGGAGGATGTCTAGATCTTAATCTATTTATACCTATATCTGGTAGATCATTATGAATGGGTAAATGCAAATTTTTCCATTATTTTCTGGTATTTCTTTAGCAGTCATAGCCCTCCACCACACCTTCGAAGGTGTGGTGGAGGGCTATGACTCAAGATTGGCAGCCATTGAGTTGGAGCTGATCTGATTGTGCTTGAAATCAGACGCATAGTACTATTAAGGCGTGTATCGATGAATTTGGTATAAGGACTATTAATCCAGACAGGAGCACAGTACTCAGTCACGAAATAAACAAGACCCATCGCTGAACATCGAAGAGTTTCTGAAAAATATTGTTCAGGGATTTTAATTTTGCTACAGTCTTAGTAAAGTGATATTTATATGATAAAGTTTTGAAGGGGTGCGCCCAGATATTTTGGGCATCTATTATGATGTAATAAAATATTATCGAAGTACATTTCAATATCATGATTTGCCATTTTGTTATTAAGGTGGAAACATCTTATTTACGTTTTATTCTTATTTAGTTTAAGTCTCCATATACGGAAATATTCTTCTAAGATCGAAAGATCACTTGTAAGTGTCTGTTCAGTCTTTCTTAATGTTTCATATCTTGCAGCCAGAACCCAGTCATCAGCATAACCAAATTTCCTTGATCTTGTTTTAGGCATATCTGCTTTATACAAACTAAACAGAAGAGTGGCCGGAACAGAGCCCTGTGTTAGGCCATTATTCAGCTTCTTCTCTACACTAACTGTGTAGAGAAGAAGCTGAATAATTACCCCTGACAACCTTAAATAATCAATCATCATCATATTATTAATCAGATGTGCTATAGCCATACATGATATCAACTGAAAGAGTTTATAAATTAACCCCTCTCTCCAGACTGTATCATATGCAGATGTTAAATCTATAAATGCAGCAGAGGTTTTTAAACATCGTTGATATCTAGCCTCTATGTAGGTTGTCAGCGAGAGGACCTGATCAGTGCAGCTACGCCCTGGTCTGAATCCTGCTTGCACAACAGGAACATGTTCTATAATTTTCTGACTGAATCTATTCATTAGTAATCGTTCCAAAAGCTTATAGCTGACGCTCAGTAAAGCAATTGGGCGAGAGCTTTCTGGTTTATCGCTCAGTTTACCCGGCTTTAAAATAGCAATGATTTTTGTCTACTTAAAAAGGATCGAGGCAGCTTACCAGTCCTAAGAATATCTGAGAAAAATCTCGAAAGCCACGTCTTAGCATGTTTGCCGCAGTTTATCGAAAATTCAGGATGGATTCCATCGAATCCCGGCGCCTTACCTGATTTAACACTGCCTCTGGCTGTCGTGATTTCTTCATTTTTAAATGGTTGAGAATATTCCGATTCAACAAGACATGTAGTCTTCAGAGTTTTTCAGTTTTTCACTAGACTACACAATCACTATACTTAAATATTATTTGACTACTGTGGGTATATATATATATATATATATATATATATATATATATAAAACATAGAAATAAATGATAAAGGACATAGTAAGATGGGAAAGTTATTAACAACAACGTGCCATGCCTAATGGAAGATATGAGAAGAAAAGAATGTTAAGATCCTAATGAATTAAGTGGAAAAATTGGCTGAATTGATAAGCCAAATCATATTTACAAAAGCTAGAAAAAAGTGGTAATTAATGCATATTAAAAAGTAGTAATAAATAGAAATGAAAATTGGTACATAGATCAGGTAATTCAACAGGGGACTACACCCGATCATGTACCAAAATACTGCGTTTCTATACAAACCCATGCCGATGGAGGTAGCAATAAATTTAAAAAAAAAAAAAAAAAAAATTAAAATTTTTTTGAAACCTTCATAGACATGAGTGAGGTAGCCCCAACGCAGTGTGTATATTTTAAGTAAACCGTTAAATTAAAAGGTGTAATTAAAAGGTGTACCAGGCAGCAGCATAGAAAAGGGAAGTAATACAAGGTATGGGTGGGAAAAAAGATAGTAGTAAAAAAAGGAGGCGAAAATAGCGAGAATAAGAAAAGAAGGAATGTCCGAATCGCCCTCGTATTGCACTAATAGTTCAACGGACGGAAAAAGCAGAATAGAAAGTATAAAGACGTAAAGAGAAGGAAAAGATTTTAAAGATACTAGGCAAGCTGGGTTCGTAAGTACCCAACCTCTTAGAGAGGGCCTTGGCTGTGAAGGTGTTAGTAGAAGAGGAAAATTAATACTGCTAGCCTGTGAAATATTTTGTTAATGTCACATGTAAAAAAAAAAAAAAAAACTAGTATAAAATTACATACCTTTAAAATTATGTAGCATCAATTAGTAGAATTATGTAGCGTCAATTAGTAAAATGCATAATAAACATGATTAATAAATAGAATACAAACAAGGAGAGGTTGCTTAGTAGAAAAATAATAATGGACGCCCTCTATAGTTAAAAGTGAGGAAAAGGTCCGAATAATAATTAAAAATAATTAAGCAAAAATAATTCAAATAAAATAATGGAAAAAATTAAATTAAATAGATAAAACTTAAAAGGTAACTTAGAAAGTGAAAAGACATGAGCATCGTTCAGAATAGAAGTCATATGATGTGATCACTTTCAAAGTGGTGGGAATACCACCATTTAAATTTACAACTATACATCTGTACAAATTATCATGTTAACCCTAATCAAAATGAGATATAGTGAAACCGAATTTATGTTTAATGAAGTTAGAAAGATTTTTAATAATACGATTTATAAAATTAATAGGAATATCATTTAAACATAATTTGGTATATAGGCCGTTTAAAGCTTTGGTAAAAAGTGTTTGATTGCTGCTAAGATACGCAAGACGTAAAATTTGTATATGGATGATATTTTTATGAACTGTAATGGAAATATTAGAGTTCCAATTTGTTAAATAAATAATGTTGAAATTAAATTGACTTCTTTTATCAAATACTTCCAAGGTATTACGAAGAGGTGAATTATTTAAAGTAATGCTTAGATCGAGAAAGTTTGCGTGTTGGTTACCATTATTTTCTTTGTTTAAGATAAGTTCAGTAGGATATATCAATTTAGCAATATTTTCAAAATGATAATTTAAAATCAAGATATCATCAACATATCTAAATGCGAAGAAATTAAGGTTTGGATTGTTATTAGTATAAAGATCTTCGTAGTAATGTAGAAATAAGTTGGAAACTATACTGGAAATTTGTGAGCCCATGGGAACTCCTATTGATTGTCTATAGGTATTACTGCCATCGTAAATATAGTTATTAAGAATACATAAGTTGATATAATTATTCCAGACAATCTCATCCACGGGTAGAACGTGCTTGTATTTAAGATATAATTGATTGAGTACAGAGATAATTAAATGATGTGGTAAGGAAGTAAATAAATTAGTAAAGTCATAGGTTTCGATACTAAAGATTTTGGCATTAGAATTGAAGATTTTAATGATGTTGTGGTTATTATTAATGATCCAGGTTGATGGAATATTAATGAATATGGTAGTTAGTAGTTTAAAAAATTGTTTACCTGGAAGATAACAACCGCTTTTTTTGGCACTAGTGATGAATCTAAAGCCAACAGGATCTTTGTGGAACTTGGCAATCATATATAGGAATGGTAATGTAGAATTGCGCATTTTGGTATGTAGTTTTTTATGCAAAGCCATAAGTTTTTTGATGGTCGTATTAATGCCAAGATTACAGCGTAAAAATGTGGTACTGCTGTCGACTTCCTTTTTAAGAGTAGTATAGTAGAACTGCTTACAAAAGATTGCGAAGTTGTTAGAAGCTTTATCTACAGGGGTGATGATAAATTTTCCTTGTAGATCTGAGATGGCATTTTTGAGATTAGAGTGTTTAATATGTGAATTATTATACAAGTTGTGACATTTTGAAACTGATTTTATAATATCTTGATAAACCACATTTATCCAGTTATAGAATGCCTCATGGGGTATCGTATATTTTTGAGCTAATTTGTTGCAGAAATTTAAGATATTAATATATAAGTCCTTATATATATTTCTTAGATAGGCTTTATGAATAGGTCTGAATTTGAATCCTTTTTCCATGGCCAATTTGAGGGGGGGATGTCTTTTCACTTTCTAAGTTACCTTTTAAGTTTTATCTATTTAATTTAATTTTTTCCATTATTTTATTTGAATTATTTTTGCTTAATTATTTTTAATTATTATTCGGACCTTTTCCTCACTTTTAACTATAGAGGGCGTCCATTATTATTTTTCTACTAAGCAACCTCTCCTTGTTTGTATTCTATTTATTAATCATGTTTATTATGCATTTTACTAATTGACGCTACATAATTCTACTAATTGATGCTACATAATTTTAAAGGTATGTAATTTTATACTAGTTTTTTTTTTTTTTTTTACATGTGACATTAACAAAATATTTCACAGGCTAGCAGTATTAATTTTCCTCTTCTACTAACACCTTCACAGCCAAGGCCCTCTAAGAGGTTGGGTACTTACGAACCCAGCTTGCCTAGTATCTTTAAAATCTTTTCCTTCTCTTTACGTCTTTATACTTTCTATTCTGCTTTTTCCGTCCGTTGAACTATTAGTGCAATACGAGGGCGATTCGGACATTCCTTCTTTTCTTATTCTCGCTATTTTCGCCTCCTTTTTTTACTACTATCTTTTTTCCCACCCATACCTTGTATTACTTCCCTTTTCTATGCTGCTGCCTGGTACACCTTTTAATTACACCTTTTAATTTAACGGTTTACTTAAAATATACACACTGCGTTGGGGCTACCTCACTCATGTCTATGAAGGTTTCAAAAAAATTTTAATTTTTTTTTTTTTTTTTTTAAATTTATTGCTACCTCCATCGGCATGGGTTTGTATAGAAACGCAGTATTTTGGTACATGATCGGGTGTAGTCCCCTGTTGAATTACCTGATCTATGTACCAATTTTCATTTCTATTTATTACTACTTTTTAATATGCATTAATTACCACTTTTTTCTAGCTTTTGTAAATATGATTTGGCTTATCAATTCAGCCAATTTTTCCACTTAATTCATTAGGATCTTAACATTCTTTTCTTCTCATATCTTCCATTAGGCATGGCACGTTGTTGTTAATAACTTTCCCATCTTACTATGTCCTTTATCATTTATTTCTATGTTTTATTTTATAGTTGTATCCTGTTCTGTAGCCTTGCGCGTCCAGGTACATCTATTCTCTATTTTCTTTTTCTTTTCCTTTCTTCACCTTTTTCTTCTCCTTTCTTTACCTTTTTCACCTGTTTTATATACTATATATATATATATATATATATATATATATATATATATATATATATATATATATATAAACAAAAATAAAATATATGCCAGTAGCATGGCAAACCAGTAGAGTGAAAATTAACTTAACCAATAAAATAACAAAAAATTAAAGTAAAATAGGGGGGGGGGATAAAGAAGAAGAGAGTACTGCTGAAGCAACGTTCTTAATATAATTTAGAAAATACAAGAGAATTCAAAAGAAATTTAGTGGCGCCCCCAAGATGGCACCCGTTTCCGAATTATATGAAATCTCACTAATCTCGAAACTTGAACTACCAACAATACGAATTTTGGATTATATTTATATAGTAGTTCCGTGATCAATACGTCACGCTACCACCATGCAAATATAATCCAAAAATTAAATAAAGGGATGAAAAATAAAAGTATTAAAAATAAATTAGAAAAACTAGTAAAAAAAGCTAATAGTAGTAAAAAACTTAATAATAGTAAAAAAAAAAGTTATTTTATTGGTTGAGTTCATTTTCACTCTACTGGTTTGCCCTGCTACTGGCATATGTTTTATTTTTGTTTTATTATACGCAACAGGTAGTGGTTTGCGCTATTTTGCTGCCACTGATGTTAGTTTTTTTATTACTTTTTATTTTATTCCTCTATTTAAATTTTGGATTATATATATATATATTGGCGCAACGCCAGTGCATACCTGTAAGTGATCATATTATCATAGGTGCTTCCATTATTTTGTCTACCCTCTCCCCCGTTGATATTTTATATCTAAGCTTTAGTCTTAATTTACTCTCTTTCTCAGTGGAGTCGCTGAGCAGCAGTAGCAACACGTGTCAGCGATTGTGCACAGTCTTCAGGGATTTCGTCTCAGCAACTTACATCAACAACAAGTTTGCAGATGATACAAAGCTTGGCAGGGTAGTTAATGACAGTAATGGCAGTGTGCTACTGCAACAGGATCTAGATAATTTGGGCAGATGGGCTAAGAAGTGGCAACTGAAGTTTAACCTTGACAAATGCAAAGTACTGCATATGGGTAGAAGTAACCCCAGAGAAACGTACCAACTGTGTGGTACTACACTTAAGGTGGTAGAAAATGAAAAAGACCTGAGAGTAATTGTGCAGCCAGATATGAAGTTTTCTGAGCAATGCAGACAGGCTGCCAGGGCAGATCATGGGGTTTTGTCAATGATATATAGGAATTTTGCTAGCAGGGAAAAGGAGGTGATTATTCCTCTGTATAAGGCAATGGTCAGGCCACGCCTTGAGTACTGCGTACAGGTCTAGAAGCCTCATTTTAGGAAGGATGTAGATTTACTTGAGCGTGTACAGAGAAGGGCAACAAGATTGGTGAGGGGAATGAAGGGATCCTCTTACCAAGAGAGGCTTAAGTTCTGCAAATTGCAGTGGCTGGAGATAGGCACCTGCGCGGTGATCTGATTGAGGTATATAAGGCCTTGAATGGGTTGAAACCCTGAATTCTGATGGGATCCTTCCACTTGTTCAGATTATTAACCTAAGGGGGCATAAATTCAAATTAAGAAAAGACAGATGTAGAATAGATGTGCGGAAATTTGCCTTTAGCCAGCGGGTGGTTAATTGCTGGAACAAATTTCCATCTGTTGTTGTGGAAGTTGATAGGTTGAATAAATTTAAGGAGGAACTGGACAGGCATTTGGAAAGAATTGTGTGATGTTTTTTTTTTTTTTTTTGTTGGCTGATGCTGCATAAGCTCATATATTTGCTTTCTTACATCACATGCCACTACTACTACATTCAGTTATTTTTACCTTCGGAAAAATGAAATAATCTGATGAGTATTTTAGTTGTTCTAAAGTGGTGTTATTAGTTTTAGTGTTTATATCGGTTTTTACAAGATATACCTGTGCTTTATCCATACATGAAAGCCAAGTACAGTCCAGTTCTCCTGTCATTTTCTTTTCGATCTCATCTCGAAGACGTAACTTGGTTGGTTCTTATGAAAGTAGCCGGGTAGTCAGGAGCGCGAGTGCAGTTAGCACACACTTTCAGTGGACCTGGGTTCAAGCTCGTGACTTCTGAATACGATTAATTTGTATTGATTGATTTATTATAAACTCCATTGACCTGGTGGTCGTGCCGGGGTATAAACAAAAACGTTTTAAAGTTCTGCTTTATGCATAATTCAGCATTTTTGAATTCAAAGTAGAGGTTGCGGTAAAATATGCTAATGAACACTGGCGTTACGTGATTTATCATTTTAAAGAATCAAATAAAATAAAATTAAAGATACACTTACACCATTCTGAAAACGTATTAAGAATATTTATTGAGAAAACTTCAATACACACTCTCAATGTGTAGGTAACATGTCAAGACAGTACAGCATCTTACCCTCTAGCGGCCATCAGTAATAAATAAAGAATTAATAATTGTAAACAGGAGAGAGCACGAGTGTTAATAAGACCAAATGTAATAAGCGTGTTTTTATTTTAATTTAAAAAAAACTCTTCAAGCACTTAACTTAGCCTTGCTGCTGTCCATTTGGAATTTCTGGTGCACTTCAGCAGCTTGCACAATGACCTTTGTTTGGAGTTTGCGAGTCGTACAGAATTTAGGAAACGTTCATCATGGTGGTGTGGCAATGCCCAATAGTTTGGGTATTGCCACACTACCATTTCTACACTATTGTTTCAGCTCTTCGATATCCCAAAGATTTACTGTTTTTTATGTTTTCCGAAGCTTATTAGAATGGACCACAAAACTTGAAGATACAGAAATAATAAATCAAATAAATAAAGGCTATAAAGATGTAAATAAAGACAGCCAAGATGTTATAATAATAAATAGTCTGCTTATACTCCTGGACGGACACAATGGAACAGAAGAGTTTATATTTCCCGATGCAGTGATTTTTTTTTTTTTTTTTTTTTTTTACTTTTTTCTTTTAGAAATATTACTATATTTCATGGCATCGCATGGATTCGAACGTGCAGCATGTGGAATTCTGGACTTAAAAGGGCTTGTTGCAGAAGACTGCAATTAAAAGTATTGGGATGAGTATGGGCTTAACAGTAAATAACTCGCCTCGTCTTGCTATTGTGTGTGTGTGTGTGTGGGGGGGGACAGAACTATTGAAAAAACCAACACTAAATTAATAACGTTTTAAACAACAACATTTAGCTGGCTTAACACTTTTATTATTAGGATTTGATATAGTTTCTCCTGGTAGAGATACAACTAGCCACAACATTCAAGATTTGGTGATTGCTTTTTGGTTTTCCAGACTTTCTTTGCCATGAGTTTCTTTGTCTGCTGATTTCTTGTAAGACAGAAACCAAAGTTTTTCTGTGACCGATTCCTTGTCCTATTAATCAGCATCGAACTAAACTCGTAAGTTTATAATCATTAAAGAGAGTTCGACCAAAGACTTTCACATCGGCAATAGTCCATCGTTATAAGCTAAACACTGAAGTGTCCTTAATTAAACTATAAGTGTCATAGAGCACAATCATACATCAATATTAATCGAAGTAGAAACTGAACACGCTAATAATGTAAATTTATTTCGGGGATTATTCGATTTTCTTGTTTATTAAGTGATTTTCCTGAATGCAGGAATTGCATTAGAAATTTCATTAAGATAAAATTATTATTTTTATAGTAAGATATGTAATTATTGTCTTGAACGCTGTTTTCCGCCAGATATACACTGTGCTGCCACTTTATTAGGTACACCCTGCTATGCACACAAATGGTTTGTCCCACAAAGTTGCAAGTCACACGACCAGTTGTGGATATAAATGCAGCAGAACATCCTTTCTAGTATCGTTAAGCGTACAAACAGTAACAAGAATGGGGAAAAGGAGTGATCTAACGGACTTCGAACGTGGCATGGTAGTAGGTGCAAGGCGTGCTGGACAAAGCATCTCTGAAACGGCAGTTCTCCTGAACTTTTCACGCACCACAGTTTCAAGGGTGTATCGAGAATGGTGCAAAGAACAGAAAACATCCTCTCAACGGCACTCCTGTGGAAAAAAATCGCTTGTTGATGAGAGAGGTCAGAGGAGGATGGCTAGAATTGTGCAAGCAAATAGACGAGCCACAATGTCGCACATCACGTCAGAACGTCATCATGTCGCACATCACGTTTGTTCTGGGCACCTTGGTGCCCAGAACAAAATATCGAAACGGACCACTAGTCGCACTTTGTCGCGAATGGTCTACAACAGCCGACGACCACATCGCGTACCTTTGTTACACGATGTGGAACAAGAGAGCACGCCTCCTGTGGGAACAGCAACACCAGCACTGCACTATCGGGCATTGGAAAACAGGTGCTTGGTCTGACGAGTCGAAGTTCCTGGTGCATCATGTTGATGGAAGGCTCAGAATTTGGCGAAAACAACATGAATCCACGGACCCGTCAGGTCTGACGACTACTGTACAAGGTGGTGGGGGCAGTGTTATGGTGTGGGGAATGTTTTCTTGGCACACGTTGGGGTTCATTTATTCCCACATAGATTCGCGTCTGAATGCCACATCTTACCTAAACATCGTTGCTGACCAAGTAGATTAGCATTAGTAGAGGCATTTGATGCAAGAAAGCAAGCTTATGCAGCATCAGCCAAAAAAAAAAAAAAAAAACCACTTCCACTTCACCCCTCTGTTCGTTCGAAATACCTGTCCAGCTGAGCCTTAAACTTATTTAGGCTATCAACCTCCACCACAAGGGATGGAAGCCTGTTCCACCAACCAACCACCCGCTGGCTAAAGGCAAATTTCCGCACGTCTATCCTACATCTATCTTTCCTCAATTTGAATTTATGCCCTCTCAGGTGATTTTTCTGAGCTAGAGGAAGAATCCCATTAGCACTGAGCATGCTTAAACCATTCAAGGCTTTATACACCTCTATCAGATCACCTCGCTGGTGCCTAGTCTCTAGACACTGTAATTTGCAAAACTTAAGCCTTTCTTCGTAAGAGCACCCCTTTGTTCCATTCACTAATCTTGTTGCCCTTCTCTGTACTCGTTCCAGCAGCTCTACATCCTTCTTGAAATGAGGCCTCCAGACCTGTATACAGTACTCTAGGTGTGGCCTGACCATCGCCTTATACAATGGAATAATCACCTCCTTATCCCTGCTGGAAAAATTCCTGTATATCATTGACAATACTCCATGAGCTACTCTTGCAGCCCGTCTGCACTGCTCAGAGAACTTCATATCTGCCTGCACAACCACCCCCAAGTCCCTTTCATTCTCTACCACTGTCAGTGTAGTACCACAGAGTTGATACGTTGCTCTGGGGTTGCTGTTTCCCATGTGTAGTACTTTACATTTGTCAATGTTAAACTTCATTTGCCACCCTCAGCCCATCTGCTCAACCTTTCCAGATCCTGTTGCAGCAGCATAGTGTCAGTAGTGTCCTTGACAACCCTGCCAACCTTTGTATCGTCTGCAAACTTGGACATTAAGCCCGATATACCATCATCAATATCATTTATAAATACAGAAAACAATAATGGACCCAACACTGAGCCCTGAGGGACTCCACTAATAACATCAGTCCACGATGAGCAGTGTCCATTGATTACCACTCTCTGTCTTCTCCCCCTCAATCATCCCTTTATCCATAGCAGCAATTTTCCTCCAATGTCACACTGCTCCAATTTGTGTAGCAGTCTTCCATGTGCAACAGTATCAAAAGCCTTTCTAAGATCCAAGTATATAATATCAAAGTTATTCCCTGCATCCAGTTCTTTTGTGACTGCATCATAGTATCCAATCAAGTTGGTCAGGCAAGACTTCCCCTTAACAAAACCATGCTGTGTCTGAGCTATAACTGAAGTCTTGTCTAAATGATCCTGCAGTGCTTCTTTAACCAGTGCCTCCATTAATTTTCCTGGAACAGAAGTTAAGCTCACAGGTCTATAATTACTTGTGTCAGCCTTTGATCCTCCTTTGTGAATTGGGGTCACATTTGCACATTTCCAGTCTATGGGTACCTCCCCTGAGTCCAAGGAAGCTCTCATAATTATGGCTAAGGGTTTGCTTACTTCCTTTGCTGCCTCCTTTAATATAACTGGATAGATCCCATCCACCCCGGGTGCCTTTCTTGTGTTTATCTTCAACAGTTTCTCCTCCACTTTACTCCCAGTTATTTCAAGATTCTGTAGCATACTGCTAGAGTTGAATACACCTCTGGCATTCCCCTCACTGAATAACTCCTCATGTGTGAATGTCGATGCAAAATATTCATTTAGTTATACTGTGATTTTAGTGTTTTGCACCAACCTTGCGTAGACGTAGAAATAAAAACACCAGGGAAACTAAACTTTTGATAACTGTATTTATAATAAATCAAAATACCCGCATCTACAATAAATTTAACTTTATAATAAACTCTACATATAAATTATTACAATGCTTCTTTAACCAGTGTTATGTAGGGGAAACGAAACGCCGTCTTAAAGATCGTCTGGGGGAACACACTAAGGCAATAAGAAATGCGGATTATGGCAAGTCCGCCGTGGCCGAGCATTTTTGGGAGAAACAACACCAGATCTCTCCGGACGATGCTATCATCACCGATCGGGCGCATAAGTTCTGGGACCGTAAGTGGCTCGAGAGTTTGCGGATTTGTTCTACCATTAACATAAATAGGGATAGAGGTACGCGGATTCATCCCATCTTTGAGACCACTATCCTCAAAAGGGATGAACGATTCCGTGTGGCTTCCACTCGAGCCACTTCCAGTTCCACAACGCGAGAGAACGAAGCACACGAGAATGGAAACACGTGAGGAGTACCGTTAGCCTGCTGATATTTAAAGTTGTACTGCATAGCAAGATTTACCGCTGAAGAAGAAGGCTGAGCCTTTGAAAGCTACGGGTTTTTATCGTTTTAATCTATATTTTATGCATTTTATTAATTGTAATGTAGCAGATTGTAATAATTTATATGTAGAGTTTATTATAAAGTTAAATTTATTGTAGATGCGGGTATTTTGATTTATTATAAATACAGTTATCAAAAGTTTAGTTTCCCTGGTGTTTTTATTTCTACGTCTACGCAAGGTTGGTGCAAAACACTAAAATCACAGTATGGATATACCCAACCTCAGAGGCCTGTTTGAAGAATTATTCATTTAGTTTGTTAGCTACCTGAGCAGGATCATCAACACTTGACCCATCAATATCAAGTGGACCAATCTGATTCATCCCCTTCCTTCTAGAGTTTACATAAGTAAAGAACTCTTTGCTGTTTTTCTTTGCATCCCTTGCCAAGGATTTCTCGTAATCTGCCTTCGCCTGCCTAACCTCCTTTGTAACTTGGTTGCATATCAACTTGTATCTATCATAGGCTTCTGTGTCATGTGTTAATTTGTATGTATCCCATGCATTTTTCTTCTCTGCCATATGCCTCATTAGTTCATCTGACATCCATTTTGGCCTAAACCTTGAACAATATTTCTTATTTGGTATGTAAAGCCTAGTAGCTTCCAAGATAAGTTCTTTGAATGCTTCCTATTTTGAATTTGCTGTTGGTAACATCATCAGTTGGTCCCACTGTATAGAATTTAAATACTGTCTCAGTCAATCGTAGTCGCCTTTACGGAAGCAATAACCCTTCCCTTTACCCCTAATGGTAGTTACCTCTTTGAGTAAATCCCACTTCAGCACACTGTGATCACTGCCACCTAGTGGTTCATTTTTCTGCAGATTCTTAATGCATGAAGAATCACTGCTGATGACTTTCATCAACTGGTGAAATACCACCACTTTGCTTATTGGAAGCTTGAAGTGGTGAAACCCATGTTTTGTCTCTAGACCAAAGTTTCTTTGCTGCAGTGGTCCTCTCAGTCCACAGATCTCAATCCTATTGAATATCCTTGGAATGAGCTGGAAAGGGCTGCTCGCTGCAGGCCTATATCTCCGTCGAATCTCAAGGAACTGCGTGAAACACTCATGTCTGCATGGTACTCCATTCCTGCACAACGTGTTCAGAATCTTGTTGAATCCATGCCTAGACGAATTCAGGCTGTTTTGAAGGCTAAAGGATGCTCAACACGCTACTAGGTAGGTGTACCTAATAAAGTGGCAGCACAGTGTATATTAAACTTGGCCAATTTAGTTTCAATACCAAAGTATACAAATGCTTTAAACGAAAGAACTGAAATCAAATTTTCCAACCATCCAAGCCAATTCACGACGAAAATTTTAAGAAAAAACAATTGTTTTTGTGGCATAAATTTTTAAATAAAGGCAGTCAAAGGTAGCGCCATTGTTTGTGATTTGTTAAGTCGGGATACGCTAGTACAGAAAAATTAAGCTAGTACAGATAAAGGTTCCAATAATTTAATTAGTCAAAAGCTATGGAAACGAATTTCAAAGAAAGATTCCAAAAATTATCTGATTTATGGAAAATTGGTTGGAAACAAAGTTTAAACGAATAAAGAAAAAATGCAAATAATAAAATAAAAAATAAGATGATACAAAAAAATCAAAATGAATAACAGGGCCCTGATATTAATAAGAGTTTTTAAAAAATATATTTAAGGTTTATCTGAGGAATGCCTCAGGTCTTGTAATGAATAAATTAGAGTGGCAATACATTGTTTTAAACGTAGCTAAATTTAATTGAAAAATCACAGTTTTAGAATTAGTGTTAATTTAAAAAAAAAAATGTGATCTTAATTGGCTAAAAGCGCTTTGTAAGTTATATAAGTGTTTACTGAAATATTATTTTACTTTATTAAAGACATTGTGGTAACTTTTCGAGGTTCTTTTGAAACCATCTTCAGGCGAAAATGATATACAAAAATAAAGTTTCGTATAAAAATTTAACATACATTTATATGAACAAATAAAGATAAACAGAGGTGGGTTTAGACAAAGACTGTGAAATGAAAAAAATATATAAACGAAAAAAAGAATATTGCCTGCAAACTAGGTGTGAGATCAGAGTATTAAATGAAAAGTTTTTTAGCCCTCTGTCTTGGTTATGATGGTACCGATCTAAGAGACAGAGACTGCAGATTTAAATATTCAAAAGGGGATTTAAGGATCAAGGAAGGGGAATCATAGACGAGAGAACAATTTTTAAGGGGAGGATATTTTTAAAGCTAATTCGTTAGTGTTTATTACGATATTTTTGGTTAAAACTGGAAAAGTCACTCGCGACATGTCATAAGGAACCGACTGTGTAGTCGGTTCCTACCTGCCCAGGCACTCCCCAAAATTCAGGCACTGCTCGGTCTTGGAGTCGACCTTCAGAAATTAGCTACCGACTACAAATACCGTCACATGCTCCTCGAGTGGATTCCATCTGTGGAACTAGGATAATTTCCTCCATATGACGTTTAGTCCTCATTTTTCATTATTATAATTTACATGTTTGTAACGGTTTTTTTGCCAATTAATTTCATTTATAATTTCATTTATAATGTAAAACTCCTGGCCATGTCGCCGTGTTGAGTATTATTGTCTCTAGTACATGTCCTGTACTTATAGCAATAAAGAATTTATTTATAAGATGTCATGATTGGTGGGAGAGTTGTCACTGGCATTTCACCTGTAAGTTATTGCCCTTTTCCTTGTACTTTCTTTAACTGGTGATCAGTCTTTTTTTTTTTTTTTTTTTTTCTTAGTTGGCGCATCGGCTTCTGTGACCATAATGCACCTCCCAAGGTTTTTGCACTGCTGTGATCCAAGCCCGAGGCGGTATTCGAACCCGCGATCTTTGTTGAAGAACACGAGTTGATGTCCCAGAGAAAAATCAAACTTGGGGCCTGATAGAGACCCGGATTCGGATTCTATACTGAACAAGGCTCTTCCGAGTCAGGGGGTTTCGTGGGTAATACAATGGTTATTATCACACTCCTCCCACATCAGATGGAAAAAGCCTGATTTCGTTCCATCAATGACGCGAAGAACTTTTTTGACAACGTGAAGGAATTACTTCGATATCAGACGAGGGTTGTATGGTTAAACTGCCCGAAAACTTGCATTTTTCGTTAACTGAGTCATGATATACTGATTCAGCCAGTTGTTTCTGTGCTTATCATATACATAATCTAATCTTAGTCTGGCAGACTAGAATTAAATTATGCACTGGTTTCAAAGGAAATGGTCGTACTGGTGTTTTTTTAACTGTAATAACGGCAGCTAAAACAATATTGAAGTATATTTGCCAGGTTAGAAAAAAATTTATGATTATGTCTAATCAGCTATCAATTTTTAGAGTAATAAAGGATATATATATATATATATAGAGAGAGAGAGAGATTATCTTTATTACCCTTCACGGCCATAAAGCCAGGGGCTTACAGTTTCCCAAACTTCCGAGAAAATTGAACAATTATTTACAAAAAAGGTAATTTTACAAAGAAAACATTATAATACAAAGGAGAGAACTCCTTACGAGAGTTAAATCTGATTGAGCTGGCTTAACATCGAGATAAGAGCACCAGCTCAATGAGACAGGAACAGATATGGTGAAAAACCTTTGTCATTAATGACTTAAAACATAAACGAACATAATGGAAAACTATTGCAAGAAGGGTCGAAATGTCTTTGGATCCAGGTGGATTTAGGGAAAATATATGATTAAACCCTCGAGAGTTAACTAGGCTTGGGGAATCTACGAGGATTATGGGAAATTCAATTGACAGAACAAATTTGTTTTGTAAAGATGGAATTCATTTGAGCAGGGCTTTGTTATTCAATGGGTAAACATCTACTTATTCAGTGGGTGGTTAAGCAACACCCACTGAATTAAAATGCCTAAGAAGTGATTCCTGTCGTTATCGTGTAGAAGTGATAACTTTAATTGTAACCTGTTTATAAGTGACTTGTTATGATAAAATATTTAACCATGTAAGAAATCGCTTACCAACATGTTACCACTTATATGCATAAAAAGTCCTTTTCTCAACATAATGAAAGTACAGGTATCTAAAGTATCTACTTGTATCTAAAGAATATTTTAAATAATTTGAAAACATTTTCTTTAATGTATTTGAAGGATGCAGTATTTTATGCAATTTATAATAAAATATTTTAATTATTAATAACATACAAAAACGGGAATAGCCATTGGCGATTACCCCATGTGTTCCTTTGCATCATGTTACTAATGCTAATATTAAATATACCGTGCTAACACTATTGTTAAGAGAATTTTTGTTGAATTTATTGTTCTTTAATAATTATAAAACATTTATCAGTATTTCGTGAAATATCGAAAATATATATAAATATATTTTTGTGGAATTTTTCAATTTATTCCATATAAAATTGAATATTCTTGTAAATTCGCATTTCATATTTACTTATTGATGCGTTTATTATACTACTGTATAAAAAAATCAATGATGTTAAAATTAAACTTGGTTTTTTTGTTCAGAAATGCCGCCTTTGCTATTGTATACAATAATTGTTTCTTTAGGGTTAGAATCAGGAGAAGGAACTTTAATTTGTTGACAGTTTTTAGAGGATTTGAGATTTCACTAAGGAATTCTGAAAAAAGGTAAAGTTTTCTGAAATGTTTTCATGAATTTCATAAGTTAGTGTCTATTTAATAATAAGTAAAGAGACTGAAGTGCCAGGTAAATTAACGCGAAATTGCGAGTTCATTAAGGTTCAATCATACGTAACATAATTAACACTAAACTTAACGTCGATTCATGATGTGACACGCACCTACTCCACCTTCTGCTGTACTCTGACCTCGTTTCGCTTCCTCTTTCTGAAGTCTAGACTGGAGATATGACCGACTGTATCGCGGTCTGAAAGAAAGCTGTTTTGTTTCGGTCCGCGTATGTATGTCACGCAGTTTCTGGAACCATGCCTATATTTATTAACATATACGTGTTTACATACTCTTCATTCTGAAAGAATCTAAAAGTAGAGGAGAAAATAATTCTTTTGGAAAAATTCGATTATTCCAGACTTTGATCTTTTGATAAAATTGTTTCTAATTTAAAAAAAAAAAAAGAGAAATGTTACTTACCTCGTTTAAGCCTCGCTATCTAGCAGTAAGAGTATGAATAAAATGAAAAAAAAAAAAAAAAATCCAAAGAGGAACCTTTCGGCCCCTTGTTTCCCATTTTCTGGATAGTGACTCCACAAGTACAACGTGACTTGTGGTATATAGCCGTACATCGCGCAAACTATTCCGAAACTACTTTTGAAGTGCAATGAAAAACGTTTCAAGAGTCTTTTTCCATCTTCATATGTGACATGCCCAAAGAAATATTAAATTGCTTTCTCATACCACGTATTTCTTATTTTCGATATACAAAGTCTAGGGAACGATAATTTAAGCGAATTTTCTAGTGGTTATATAATAATTTCACTTTTTACAAAAAAAAATTCTGTTCTTTTATTCGTGAATGACTTAAACTGAAATATTTTAGATCACACCGATTCAGCCACACGCATCTGACAGTACTTTTTATATAGAAAGCCGTAGTCAGAAAGCTTTTTTTTAGTGAATAGGTAAAATAATGTGCCGTCAGTCATTCTATTTAATTACGATAACTATTCAACTTGCACTCATGAACTTAAATAAAACGAATCTATTCAGCCTTTTCTTTCTTTCTTCCCGATGTACAGTGTCTATACTCTACAGATACGTGAAATAGTCGTCATAGTCTTGATTTTTTCCTTCAGACCTTGAAACTCACAAGACAACTAGAACCCCAGCAGCTGGCTCGATTTCTGCTGTTCTTGGCCCGTCTTGTAGTGCTGTACTGGAACAAAGATAAATGTTTGTTCCTTTCCTCACTAAACTTTTAAATACCTGTTAACCCAAGTTTTTTTTTTTTTTTTTTTTCATCTGGACTCTGACTAATTCATTTAATTCCTTTTTTATAAAAATGGAAATTGCCATTCTCAGTGTGACAGCTGAAATATTTGATTCTCTAATATAAAATAACTTAAATGTCTATCATTATAACAGCTTTCTGTTAGTATTCTAATACAGGTTCAATTTGCATTATCTGTAATTTACCTATCGTTATCCAGTAACATCTACAATTGGTGGAGATTGTTAATCGCGACCTTCTTAGATTTAACTCAGATCCTTGGAACACTTCATCCCAATCCCCTCACTCATCAATTGAATGTCTACGGCCTCCATTCATCCACCGGGTCTCGCATATTTTAACTGACTGCTTTCTTCGTAGTTTATGGTTCTAAACTGTCTATAATCTCAATGAACTTTGTGTTTCCTTTAATTCTCTCCGCCCATCGGGTCCTGTATTTTTTTTTTTTTTTTTATTCTTCTCATAAAAGGTAAAAAGGTAAGGTGCAGTCATTATCAATGCACTACAGAATGGAAGCCTCCTCAACAATTTATGTTGAGAGAAATGGACTATAATCTGCCAAGCTGGTCCAGTGCAAGTTGGCAGATCGACCGTATTTAGCAGTCAGGGGCTTGAATCCCGGTCTATTCAAATAGCGTGTGCTACTTCACTCCCGCTCCTGACCACTCGGCTAGTCTGCGCGGGTAGCACAGTGGTATCGTCACTATCCTCCTCACAGCGCGTGGAAAAGGCCCAAGTTCGAATGATGCGAGGAACTTTAATGTTTTTTTTTTTTCACTCCGTGGCTGAGTTAGTCGGTCTCAGGCTTAGATAACAAGGTCCCTCCCCAGAAACTGGGTTTTTTTCGTCCAGCAAAACAGGCAAATCGACCAGAGAACACCCGCAATTTACAGAAATAATACATATATGGGTATATGTATTCAATTACTGGTGACCCTAATATAATAATTTGAGCACTCGGCTACGGAGGCCTTTTGACATCTCCTCAACATCATATTATTTTTAAGACAACGTTGTCCCTTGGCACCTCCGTAGCCAGGTGGGCAGGAGCAGCAGTGCGTAGCACACGCTTCTTGATTAGACCGGGGTTCGAGCCCGTGACCACCAAATATGGATGATGTGGAAAGGTCAGGTCAGGGAATGACCACCGCATATCCCCGGAACAATATGGCCTTAGTTGCATATACTCCTAAAACCCAAAACAACAACATTGTCCTGAAACAGAAAAATGAAGCACAGACACCTAACTTTCACACCATATAGTTCTTAACCTGCAAAGGCCATTTACCATCCAAGAGTTGAAAACAGCTCCCACTCTTACAAAAGATAGTGCTGTCGGACTTCATAACATCCATTATGAAATGATTAAGCACCTTTTTCCAAAATCTGTGGATGACCTGCTGTTCTTGTGTAATAGAATTTTTCTTGAAAGGCAATTTCCGGATGCCTGCGCCAAGAACACTGTTCTTGCCTTCGCCAAGCCAGAAAAGAATCCTAAATATCCAAAAATTGTCATACGGTTATTCTGACTAGCTGCGTATGCAAAATTTGGGAGAGAATGGTCAAAATTCGTCTTATATGGCTTAAAAATGTACTCAAATTCTACTCAAACCAATATAATATGGGGACAATAGTGGCGATAACCCCAAAAGTCGGTGGGGCAGGCCCATACCTCACCAGATGAAGATAGGGGATGGCAGGGGGGAGGGTATAGAGTAACCATCCCCTGCCAAGGGAAGGGAAGGATGGTTAATGTGCCCCCAGGCAGAAGGGCTTTTTAACACCCTTGGCATTCTTATATAAAACCCGATGAAAGAACGCAGACTGAATAACACAAACAAAAAGATATTTTAAAAAAATGTAAATACCCTTTGTTTGTGTTCCTTATGCTTTCAGATGTTGTACTCTCGTTTAAGGCATTTGAAATGCCTTAAACGAGATTTCACAGATTTCTACTCTTGTTCGAATACTCCGAAATTCATTGTAACCTTTTTCCTGGACTATAAAGGTTATAAGATCTTTTTCTTTAAGACTAGTTTGGAGGGGTATGGCAAAGTTTCATTTGGCGTCCTAACGAAGTTTTGAATCTGGGCCCCCTACCTCGCTAAATCGAATTTTGCCTGGATCGCCAGAAGAGCATTCTACATTAATTATTTCATTCCTCACGATGGACTTCAACTTTTACGTTACCTTACCTGACTGAACTATATTTCCTTCAGATGGTTTAAACTTTATTTTGTTTCTTATCTGAAAGTATTATTTATTTTGTTAAAGAATTCTTGGCTGATCTCATCGACTGTCGTCTACATCCACTCATTTGCCTTCTTTCAGTCACGTGATAAGTTGTCAGGAAGCTTTCTCAGCGATACCTCGCAGTGCTGTCAAAAGAGTGTAGAGCTAACGATTGTACGAGCCGGCTTAAAACGTTTCTAGGAGAAGCGAAGAGAAAAAGTCAGTGAGGCAACAAAAAGTCATTTACTTCCAACAGAGAGTAAGTGCCGGGTATAAGAAGCAGAGAGAAATGCCACTAGACAGCATATTTCCAGCCAAACCAAAACACTTTACTACTAAGTCAGAATTGCTAACTGCTTCTTGTTTACCTCAGAAGGATTTTTACCCTTCCAGTTTACTGAGATTTTTTCAAGTACAGCGTCAGAATAAGGAGTAGGGTTTCTGCTCCGAGCAACCAATAAAGCCGCTAATTCTGTCATTTTATCAGAGCTGCAGAAGAGATATGGCGAGATATTTAGGTATCAGATATAAGTGGCAGTTAACTAATTGGTAGATGACACCGAACTGGCTTTAATCCACTTAGGAAGCGCTCTCTGTGCGGGGAAAAAACTATTCATTTTGTCTTTTGCGCGAAATAGAAGCTTGTCTCTCACATCGACCTGCGAAGTTAGTTTACTTTTCTTCTTTTGCCTTTTTTTTTTAATGATGATGCGAGAGCAGAATTCTCTGGGGATCAAGGGTGTAAACTACTGCCGAACCAGAGGAGCCGAACAGAATGAAAAACTAGCGACTTTTAATTTTAATAACAACTATATAATATGAAAGTGCTGGTTTGATGGAAGGAAAAAAGTGAATCCCATCGTAAGCAGTTCGGTTCTTTTGATTTCCTGAAAGGAAAGGAAAATATCTGCAGTAACAGCACGTGGTTAAATGAAGATTAAATTCGAACTGACAGAAAATAGGTGCTGAGCTTTAAAATTACTGTAGAAAGAAATTTTTCGGTAGACACATAACTGGTAATGACTCCTTTGTAAAATACTGCCTGTGTAGGGTGTGATATTAGGGGGGGGTGAGAAAGACTCATTGTTACCTTATGGTAATGGCGGGCACAAATCCATCGAGGCGTTCTCCAGGGATTAATGTGGAGGAGAGCAGTTCAGTAAATGCATTAATTTAACACTTGATAATATATTATGACAGCAAGCTGAAAAAAAAAAATCTTTAAAATGCTGTTCCGAATTTTGTTAACATTTTCAATAACTGTTTTTATAAGCTGCATAAGTTGTCGAAAAATTTTTAATAACTATTGAACGATTTTTTTTACAGTGAGTTTCAATAAAAATTTTTACTTTCCGGATACCAAATATCAGTGGAAACCTTTTAAAAACTTGGCTTATAACTTAATTAAGAGGAGGCGGAATTAAATATCAACAACAGAGAGTAATTCAATATGGCGCTTATCTTCCTGTGAAATGTGAGTTTCGAATGGATCCCACGCAAAAGCAATTGATTGATATTGATATTTATTACTTAAAGCGGTCCCAGCCAACGAATGGCAACCCCGCTGTCAGTTACACATAATTTAGCAGTACTCTTATGTATTCCTTCCCCTGTTTGCCCAAGTACAGGGAGGGAAAAAACCTGCCATGACCGAATGAGATTGATATGAACAAACTGAAAATAATCAAATTACATAAAAAATAAATATACATATAATTAAATTTCAGACAAAGTCCAAACTTCATTGGAAAGAGCTACATCTGTTCACAGTCTGTTGGAAAACCAGCAGTGCCAGGAGCTGCCGAGAACAGAAATGCCAGCACAAGGAGCTGGAGTTGCAGTGGATATAGCAAACTCAAGCCTCCACGATTTCACAGAACTTTAGGTAATTCGGCATACACCATACTGCATTACAAATCCAAGGCTTCCAGATGCAGAAGAGTCTTCCTCTTAAACATTGCAGTTGCAAAGGCTTGGAAAGCCAAGAAGTTCTCCTGTTTATCAACTAGAACTGTCGCGCCGCCTTCTGCCATAAGATTGAGATTACTAACCCGAGATGTCAATTCAATTCGTAGATCGCTGTACTCCTCACAGTTGTACATAATATGTTCCCATGATGATCTTTCATTAATTCCTAAATCATGCAACTTTGCATTAATCGAACCATGACCAGTTAATAAGAACATAGCTTGTAAGTTTGGGGCAAACCATTTGAATTTTATCGAGGCTGCATTTCTTAAATATGGAAAACATTTTGTGTAATCTGTCATTTATCACAAACACTCCAAAGCAAAAACAATGACGCATGCAGACAAAAAAAAAAAAAAAAAAAAAATCGAAAGAAGAAAATACGCAATCGCCAAATCTGCCCTTGAGAAAATTGCGAAACGCTAAAGAAGACTGTGCTAAACTTCGAAATGGAAGGCCAACTTTCTTGATCCAGAATAAAAATATCAATTTGATTACGCAGTTTAAAGAAACGATATAACACTTTGCCACGACTAAGTCATCTCACTGCACTATGTAAAATTACGTCTTCGTATTCAGCTCAATTTCTGAAAGAAACTGTTGAAAAGTTCGATGATTAAAAGCCACGTGATCGTATAAAATTTACAGTTGAAATAACCTCATTCATTTTCCGGCTGGAAAAGACCTGAGTTCGAATTCCGTCGACGACGGGAGGAATTTTTATGGATCTTTTCCACAACGTGGCTCAGTTAGTCGGTCTCAACGAAGGTAGCATGGTTTCTTCTCCCGGAAACTTTGGTTTTAAGTCCAGCAAACAGAAAATGGACTTCAGAACACACGCAATTTACAGACAATATACACGGAGCAATATGGCCTTAGCCGCGGATGCTCTTATACAAAACGCAATAACAATAACCAGCCTCTTATAGCCAGAAATTAATTTTTTTTGACTAAGTATATTTTATTAATTATATAGTATTAATGAATATTAATGGGCATTGGTGATGCGTGATTGTCATGCTTGCTTGCTTACTTTTTATAAAAGAATTTATTTATCAGAATACGGAGATTAATTCATCTGTTTGCAAAATAATTTGAATTAAAGTGAATTTTATAGAAGCGCATACTGGTACTGTATTTAGCGAAATTTCTTATTTTTGTTATTAATGAACGTAATTGAACTTTTCTAAAGTAATTAAACATATGAAAATATACTCGTATATTTTCATGCGCCATTTAATGAGTACGTGAAATACATGAGTACTCCTGCATATTTCGGAAGGGAATCCTGTTTTAATGAATCAGTTTCCTTGTTTCATCATCAAACAAGGTTAATTTACTCTACAGTTTGTTGTTAATTACTTTGGGAATAGCACAGCTGCTTCGCGGAAAAAGCTAAATGAGGGGCGGGGAGTAATCGCAACAAGCGTAGTTTTATACGTCTCAGTTTATTCTTGTAGAGTCCTGAAGTGAAACTTGCTCACAATGTGGCACCTCTCTTTCTAAATCGGAAGCTAAACAAATTATTTGCTGGAATTACAGTGTTTTCTCCCAATAATGAAAGCAACTGCCAACCAAACAAATACAGAGCTTTACTTTACAAGCAGTAAGCTCAGTGCAAGTGCAACAAGTGATGAAACAACCAGTCATCGATGATTTAATAAAGTCTTGTAAAGTTAATAAGCTTTGTATTCTGTATATGTTCTACAGTTTCACTTCTATTGTGAATCTATCATTATAAAGTTATATAATCAAACACTCATATCATCTGGCAACTGCCACCATTAAAATTATATTCAAATGAATAGTAAAAAAAAAAAAACAAGGTGATAGCAACTTAGTGACCATGTAGTCCGTGACAGCATAACGGTTTCGCCATTTTGAGTTCGTTTGGAGAATTCGACATTCAAGTTCTGATACATAAATTTCTAAAGGTCTCTTCAATAGGGGCTCCTCCTGTCTCAGGCGGAGTGAGTAGTTTTCTGCTGGGAGTTATTCCAGGTTTTTTGGCCCACACAACATGCAGATATGTCGGTGACCACACGCAATTGACATTGTGGGGGGGGTGTATTTATGATAATGTTATTTTATATATTTGGTTATTTCCCCTTTTAACAACTCCCCTTTATAATAACTCCCCACTTGCGCAATCTGACTATTTTACTTCACAGAAAATTTCCAAGTTCTAGGGGAAAATCTCCTTGATGTGTTTAATTCCCTTTGGATAGGCTTTTTCTCAGAATAACAAAGAGACACACAAATGTTGTATAATAAAAATACAGTTTATTGGACACTTTTACATAGATACATCAAACAAAAGAAATTTATTAAACTCATGACCAAATAGATTTAATTTCATCTTCTTATAACAGAATGTAAATGAGCAAAGTAATTTGCCTATTGAGCAAACTCAAGGAGGGCTATTTCCTTTACATAAATCATAAATCATAACAAAAGCCTCTAAACTAACAAAATGTTTCTACTTCCTTACTCCTGAGTTCAATTAACTTTCAAAAGAATCTATTAACATTCTCCTTTCATTACAAAACAATTCCTACTCCAAATTGATAAAGCTCCGATACTCTTAATTTCAGTATAAATCATTACTCTGGTTTGTAACAGATTATAGCCTACAACCTTCTCTAATCTAGGTAATCAATACTATCAAATTTCTACAATTAACTACTTGCACATTTGGGGGTTACTGACATCCGTCTATCCCCTTCCAAAATTCATACTTAGTCATTCACTTATTTAACCAAATATTAACAAGTATCAATCACATCAAAAATTTTATATCTATTCCCTTCCAAAATTTATCTTTATGTAGATTGACTTGCCCTGGGTAATGTCCTTCAGTCCATAACATTCACTAACTTATTCATTACAATAAAGTACTACTTATACATATGTGTTCAATCAAAGGTTCTGATAAATTGGTTATCAAGTGTCTATAATCGATGTGATGGTGAGAGTACTTAAACAAACTAATCACTTACTGACATAACTTGGCAGACTTCACGGTACATCCTTCTCTAAGCGAGTAGGGGATCCTTTCTATCTGGGTCGCATCTCACAATCACTGGGGGCGTTCGACATAAGATGCTGGATTCCTTCCTGGGTACCTTTGTATTTCTTTATGGACGCATTAATTTCATCTGATCAGAATGGCTGTACTCTTTTTGTCCGGCTTCGGATTTCATCAGCTCCAGCGTACTTGCTCTCAGAATATCAGGCAATATCGTTCCTTCTTAATGGAGTTGACTCCTTCTCATCTACTTTAAGGATCTTGAAAACTTTTCCCTCTTTTCTATGGCACGTGTTCATCTCTCACTTCGAAACTCAATCTACTTTTGACTGACTGTCTGACCGACTTCTGCACCTCAACTTCATCTTTCCACTTACTCGACTGCCTCTCTCACTAACTTATTAGATTAACGACTTAACCGTTCACTTAAAGCTTATCTCCCCCTCATACTGACTACACATTAAAACTTAGCCACTTTTCTCCACTGGCTACTCTATCTAAAAGAACTCATTCCTTTCTTTTCTTCTCCAACTCTCATCTTACTGCCCCACTCACTGACACTGACCCACTCTCATCTTACTGCCCAACTCACTGACACTGACCCACTCTCTTCTTACTGCCCAACTCCCTGACACTCTCCCTCTCATCTTACTGCCCAACTCACTGACACTCTCTCACTCTCCTTTTCTTTGTCCGTCTCCATCCACAATTTTTCCGAGTTTGTCACGCCTTCCTACAGTGATTCTACCAATCTCCTCCTTCCTATCTTCATTTTTATCCTTTCATTAGTTGGCCGGTCAGCCAGCCCTGTGGCACGTGATTCACAATACCCCTCTCCTTTTTTATTTCCTACCTGTTTACATCCGTTGAGTTCTTTCATGTAGGCCGAATGCATCAAAACAACTCCTTCTGTGTCATCACAGCTTGTCTCCATAGCACTACAGACAAACCACAAATGTGTCACTGGAGACCATCGCGTCTATTTTTAGAGGCTTGTGTGTGCGTTTAGCCATATGCGTTTCCGGTGCGTGACCCCTCATAAACTTGTTGCGCCGTACCACCTGCTGGGCTTGCTATAGTATTTTCCGTCAGTTTTCTGTTTTGACCGATGCAAAGCTAATTTTTCTGTTTTTCGTTCTTCCTACCTTTTAAGTTTTACAATCCTTACTGGATAATTCTTGTTTATAGAAACTGACGCTATTAACATTTCTCCCAACGGCAAGAATCCAAAAAGGAAAACTAACTTCAGAAGTCAAAAAAAATATATTTTATTTTTGTAAGATTTTCAGATCTTACAACATAACCCGGTGGTAACACTGCGGCTGATTTTTGGCAGAACGCTTGATGAGGAACCCCGAATTCGGTTCTGACCTACTGATTAGTGATTTAATCCCATTCGCAATAAATAAAATGTTGATGGGAGAATTTTCCAGAAAAGCTCAAAAAGAAGACCCTCTTTTAGAACCTTCAAAAACTTACATATAAGGTGGAGGATGTTTGAGCTGTTTAACTCAAAACTGAGCATATCACAGATATGGTCAGGTACACAGGACTGTCGCAGTTATGTGGCAGACGCATATTTTTTTGAAAAAAAAAAAAACTTTCATTTATATGCGCATGCTTTCCATTGCACTTCCCTTCCCCGTTTTGTTTTCTTGCTGGTATTGAAGTGCTCCTTCCGTTTTAAGCTGAATTAAATGTGGTACACTGGCTTTATCGGGGGAATGAGAGAGAGAGAGAGAGAGAGAGAGAGAGAGAGAGAGAGAGAGAGAGAGAGAGAGAGAGGTAAATCTTGTTTTGCCTGAAAACTGATTAATGTTCTTTGTTCGTTCCAAGGAGTAACAGGTTTAGATCTCGTTATTATTTTTATTTTATGTGGAGGGTTCTTGGAAGTAAAGGCATCCAAGTCGTAAGACTCAGTCGGAAACTTCTTTGATAAACAGCAGAAAAACGTATATCTATGCATTAAGAGGACCGTTTTTGCTGACCTTGCAATGTGATGCTGATGACATTGACAAAACGGTCTCTTTACGGAAATTCTCAGTTGAGGTTTAAGAGAACGCGCTAAGAGGCAGGAATCAATTAATCATGTTATGAATATCAAAGACGTCTATATAAGGGATGATCTTAGTTGGATGAAAAATGGTTTCATTCTCCTCCCGTTTTCTTTGGAAAATATTTCTGCACAAGTAGCTGTTTAACAGTACAGAGGAAAAGACCTGCAGAGAAAAATTGATTACTTTTCAACAGATATTGCACTCACAGAAATGGATGGACTGAAAGAAGAAGAAAAATAATATGTTGGACGTCTCTAACCTATTTTTACCTTTTGATCTCTTTTCTCCTGCTTTATATCTGATCCTTTCTCTCTTCCTGAAAATGTGAACAGAACTTTGGCAGGAGTGCCCAGAGTCACGATTTATTTATCTTTTATTACCTCTCGCTGCTTCCATTATTTGGAATTCGTGTTAATATTTTTCTGTATCAATGCCTGTTCTCTGTAAGAATCATAACGTTTAGTCAGTTTCGATATTTCACTGTTCTATAATTAATTGGCTGTGCGTGTGTGCGAGGTTCGAATTTTAATGTGATCTTATCGTATAATTCTTTTTTAGGTGAAACGTTGGATGAAAAGTAGTGCTCCGATTAAATAAGGTAATTGCAGTTGTTTTCTTCTCAACCACTTTTTTGGAAGAATTAAGCAAAAAAACATTTTACGTTTCTATTCTGGAAGGCTATCGAAGAGGAGGTCACAACTATAATAATTCCTTGTTTAATTCGATAGCAGTTCCGCTAAAACTGAATTCCATTTTATGAAAATTCTACAAAAATATGAAAAATAATGGTGACAGTGTCTCACGCCACAATTTTACAATGACATACTATTTTTGAATGTGCAGTTAATAATATGCATTGTCACTGTCTTTCTGATAAAGCGGATGATGGAGCTCTATCGGAAGAAAATAAGAAAACTGTGGGAGAGGGACACAGCCTCCTCTGTGGTCGTGATGAGGCGTTCAGCACCTCACGGACTGAACGATAAATCTTTCTATTTTCTATTTAATCCGATAGTGTTTCAGAGTTATACATAACTCGACAATTTAATTCGTGGAATGGACCTCGTACATTAATTTTAATCTTCGTTTCTGAGGCTTGTAGGTGCTCCCTCTCGTTTGCGAAATAATCTCCTTCGAAGGAAGGAGTTATTCACTTGCCTCTTCGATGTACCCACTCCCGGAAGTTATTTCTTGACCTTCTGTATTGAGCCTGTGCCAATTGAAAATTGCATTTTTTTTTCAAACACATCTATCCGTTAACCTCCCGGATTGCTTTCATAGTTTCTTTGTCCTTCTCCAACACAATAGCGAACAATGAAACATTTTTTAGTCTCCAGATCTTCCATTATGCAGTTCACAAAACTGCTGAGACTTACCCCACGTAAATAATTAAGGCCGCTTTGTAACTACCGGGAAAAGATGACAAAAATCATAACTGTCAGCGTATTCTTGGACATACTATCTCTTGTTATTCACCAGCAGTTCGCCGAAACTGTGGTTGTACTGTGGCACTGCGATTTAACTAATTTAAATGACCAGTCTCTTTATATACGTGTGTAAGAGGAGTGATCATTTAATTCGCGGACTAGTGCAAGATCTTATCTTAATTGCCATCGTCTGAATCTTCTGTGGACTTCTTCTCAAAATTCTCTTCCTTGAACTTTACACACTCTCGCCACCGTCGTACTCACGCATTAAATGCTTCTTGGAAACCATTTTTCGAAAGACCGCAAAGTGGCTCTGCGAACATCGTTGTGTCGGACGAGAAACGGTTGCTTTTCAGAACTGTCTTCAGACGTGGAAACAGGAAGAAGTCACAGGAGGCTAAGTCCGGTGAATAAGAGGAATGTGGCAGAACCTCGGCACCTATATGGCAGTGATCACTACCTGCGCAATATTAACTGTATGGGGCTTGGCATCGTCTTGATGGAAAAACCACTTCACACCGGAAAGTTCGGTAAAACCAGATTTTTGACCGTCCTACCAAGGTACTCATTATCATACGTTTCATTCATCTTTTTAACTGTCTCCGATGCATTTAAGCCCCATCTGACACAATAACGAATCCCATATCGCTGTTCAATCTGTATGTCCGACACGATACCTGCTTCAAAACGATCATCAGTGATATGCGACTAAAAAGAACCCACTTCACGTAACACTAGCTCGACAAGTACTGGCATGCGTACACAGAGTCTGCTCAGTAGCGATCAGGGGGAGAGAGCCTCTATCGGCAGTTATGGAAATTTCACTCGGTAAACACAATTTTTTTTCACCAGTTCGCGAATTAAATGATCACCCTTCGTATATTGACAAACCGAAATATTTAAATCACATCAAGAGTGCTTGATTAGAAGGAAACGTAGTAGCAAATGATTAGTCAAACCGTCATTTTAACCCCATTTGATTCATATGAATCAAATGGCGTTCATATGAATCAGAAATCAAAGTCAGAGTTAAGATGTATCATCAAATCTTTAATTAAAGCTATGCATTTTTCAAAGAATAAGAAGGTAATAAGTACTTTTTGTTATGGTGGTATTCACGAAATTATTCCATAACCTGGCATTATTATTCGTCCATAAATAGAATTATCGAAAGTCATTTAGAGAATAAGAACTTTTATAAATGTTCACATTTTTCGGACAAAGTCGCTAACGAATTTCCGAAGAAATTAGTTTGTTGACATTGTTCAAAAATCAGATTATACCGAACATCTTTCCTGTTAAATGAAACGTATCTTTAATGGAAAAATCCCAAAACTCTTTACCATTTTCATTACTACGCGTAACACAAAGTAATACCATTTTTTTTCAATAAGACTGATTTGTAGCATTGCTTAAAATGTGTATGTTTTGTTGTGTCTAAACAACACACACACACACACACACACACACTGCACAAACTTAACACAACACTACACACATTTCACTACACACATTTCTGGTCTTTTACAAAAGTCTGCATTCATCACGGTGTACCAAGGCGGAGTTGAACTGGCGTTCAGGTGTCGTCCTACATCAGATACCATACATGTATACATTGCTTTAAGTTCAGAAAAAAAATATGAAATTATATAAATTAACATGGCTTCAGAAGACGAAACTTACCTCCTGATAGTTTAGAGCGAGAAGGCGCCTCCGTAGCCAGGTGGGAAGAGGCAGCAGTGCGTAACACACGCTTCTTGATTAGACTAGGGTTCGAGCCAGTCACCACCAAATACGGAGGATGCGGAAAGGTCAAGGGAATGACCACCGCATATTCCCCGAGCAATATGGCCTTAGTTGATAATGCTCCTAAAAAAAAAAAAAGAGCGAGAAATAAAATTAAGTTACATTTAAAGAAATTGTAAAAAAAAGTTTTAAGTTTTAACAACGGATTGTTGGAAGAAAGTGCACCTTTTCATGGGGATTCAAAAGTTCTTCTTTCGTCGTGTAACTTAATTTTAATTTCTCATTCTTCATGCTTCAATCAACCAAGCGGTCAGGAGGTAAGTTCGTCTTCTAAAAACATGCTGACTTATATAATTTTAACATTTTTCCTTGCAGCCAACGTGGGTTGCTGTGACGGTGATTGACCGAGGCCACATGATGCATTTACTTACGACGAGATAAGAAGTGTAGATGGCTCGGCTACGTGTTTGTAAGCGCTTGAGTGTAAATATAACATGCCATAAATTAGTCCACTGCTCGACCTGTATTCGTTGGCTCATTTGGATTTTACGAATACATCAACTACATTGCCTGTCGTGAGTCAGTTCACATGGGCGGCTAATCATTTGGTCTTTATCATGTATTATGCCTGTACAGCTGAGTTACACAGCGGGCTGAAGGAACTCTCGAATAACTCACAGTGGAAAACGTTGCGTCCTCTACCTGAGATTGGCTAAGTATATGCAGTCCCTAATTGAAGAAGCATTTTACGAATTTCCTCCAGTCTGCTAGCAATTTACAGACATATGATAAACAGCGCAATAAGGCCCAAATTGCTGGAGGCCTCATTTGGTAGGATGTAGAATTGCTTGAACGTCTACAGAGAAGGGCAACAAGATTGGTGAGGGAAACGAAGGGGTCCTCTTACCAAGAAAGGCTTAAGTTCTGCAAATTGCAGCGGCTGGAGACTAGGCACCTGCGAGGTAATCTGATCGAGGCGTATATGGCCTTGAATGGGTTGAGCACGCTGAATTCTGATGGGACTCTTCCGCTTGCTCAGATGCCGAACTTCAGGGGACATAAATTCAAATTGAGGAAAGACAGATGTAGAATAGATGTGCGCAAATTTGTCTTTAACCAGAGGGTGGTTAATTGCTGGAAAAAGTTCCATCTGTCATTGTGGAAGTCGATAGCTTAAATAAATTCAAGGAGGAACTTGACAAACGTTTAGAGGGAATGGTTGTGTAAAATTGTTTTTTTTTTTTTTTTTTGGCTGATGCTACATAAAGCTTACTTTCTTGCATCACATGCCTCTATTACTATTAATAATTTCATGCGAAGGAGTAGGGTTGCCCCACAAAATGGAAATCGGCGCGTCAAAACAGACAATGCATGGTAAACCATGATATAACCAATGCTTCAAGACCAATAAAATTTCTGTGCTAAGGAACCCCACCAGACAATCGTGCAGATTGACTTCTAACAGGAGAGAGAGATTGTTAACAGGAGAGACTGCTTCTACAGGGATGGGATACACTTAAATAGAAAGGGTGCAAGAATGTTTGCTGATGCTATCGAGGCAATGTTAGGTGGGTCGGAAAACTGCTAGATTGGGGGGATACAAGGACTAATAGATTAACAGTAGCCACTGGTAGAGGTGAAAGTGATTCTTGCACTGCTTCTACTGGAATGAGCCGCAGCCTGGAAAATAAGATGCAGGATATTTCAGAGACTGCTGGGAATCATTGGGGTACAAGTAAACACATGGGTTGTGTTAGGGTAGCTAAGAAAAAGAACAGGTGCATGTATACTTGTGTGTACACCAATGCTAGGAGTTTAGTAAATAAATTTGATGAATTTGAGGTATTGCTCAAAACATCAAAGGCAGATATTGTGGGGATTTCAGAGACGTGGTGTCACACAGATATAAGAAATGCAGAACTGGAATTTGGGGAGTACAATGTCTACAGAAAGGATAGACAGGATAGGAAGGGAGGAGGGGTTATGCTATTAGTTAAAAAACACATAAAATCCAAGGAAGTGAAGCCAGTCGACATCGCTGGACAGTGCAGTGTCGAGTCAGTTTGGTGTGACATAAGCATTGGGAGATCAAAATTGAGTGTAGGAGTGTGCTATAGGCCTAATGACTCTGATGAGTACAATAAGAAACTGTTCGGAGAAATAGAGTGGGCCAGTAAATCAGAGAGTCTTATAATGGGGGATTTTAATTTCCCAGATATTGACTGGAATTTGGGGGCTGGTCACTCACACAGTAGCAAGGCTTTTGTGGATTTATTGGATGATTGTTTTCTACATCAGCATGTTCGGGAGGCAACTAGAGGGAGTAATACTCTTGATTTGATTATCAGTAGTGATTCTTCATGCATTAAGAATCTGCAGATAAATGAACCACTTGGTGGCAGTGATCACAGTGTGCTGAAGTGGGAGTTACTCAAAGAGGTAACTACCATTAGGGGTAAAGGGAAGGGGTATTGCTTTCGTAAAGGCGACTACAATGGACTGAGACAGTATTTAAATTCTATACAGTGGGATCAACTGATGATATTGCCAACAGCAAATTCAAAATGGGAAGCATTCAAAGAACTTATCGTGGAAGCTACTAGGCTTTACATACCAACTAAGAAATATTGTTCAAGGTTTAGGCCTAAATGGTTGTCGGATGAACTAATGAGGCATATGGCAGAGAAGAAAAATGCATGGGATACATACAAATTAACACGTGACACGGACGCCTATGATAGATACAAGTTGATCTGTAACCAAGTTACAAAGGAGGTTAGGCAGGCGAAGGCAGATTACGAGAGATCCTTGGCAAGGGATGCGAAGAAAAACAGCAAAGAGTTCTTTACTTATGTAAACTCTAGAAGGAAGGGGATGAATCAGGTTGGTCCAGTTGAGATCGATGGGTCAACTGTTGATGACCCTGCTCGGGTAGCTAACAAACTAAATGAATATTTTGCATCGACATTCACACATGAGGAGTTATTCAGCGAGGGGAATGCCAGAGGTGTATTCAACTCTAGCAGTAAGCTAGAGAATCTTGTAATAACTGAGAGCAAAGTGGAGGAGAAATTGTTGAAGATAAACACAAGAAAGGCATCTGGGGTGGATGGGATCTATCCAGTTATATTAAAGGAGGCAGCAAAGGAGGTAAGCAAACCCTTAGCCATAATTATGAGAGCTTCCTTGGACTCAGGGGAGGTACCCATTGACTGGAGATGTGCAAATGTGACCCCAATTCACAAAGGGGGATCAAAGGCTGACACAAGTAATTATAGACCTGTGAGTTTAACTTCTGTTCCCGGAAAATTAATGGAGGCACTGGTGAAAGAAGCACTGCAGGATCATCTAGACAAGACTTCAGTTATAGCTAGGACACAGCATGGTTTTGTTAAGGGGAAGTCTTGCCTGACCAATTTGATTGGATACTATGATGCAGTCACAAAAGAACTGGATGCAGGGAATAACTTTGATATTATATACTTGGATCTTAGAAAGGCTTTTGATACTGTTGCACATGGAAGACTGCTGCACAAATTGGAGCAGTGTGGCATTGGAGGCAAGTTGCTGCTATGGATAAAGGGGTGGTTGAGGGGGAGAAGACAGAGAGTGGTAATCAATGGACACTGCTCATCGTGGACTAATGTTATTAGTGGAGTCCCTCAGGGTTCAGTATTGGGGCCTTTATTGTTTTCTGTATTTATAAATGATATTGATGATGGTATATCAGGCTTAATGTCCAAGTTTGCAGACGATACCAAGGTTGGCAGGGTTGTCAAGGACACTACTGACACTATGCTGCTGCAACAGGATTTGGAAAGGTTGAGCAGATGGGCTTCGAGGTGGCAAATGAAGTTTAACATTGACAAATGTAAAGTACTACATATGGGAAACAGCAACGCCAGAGCAACGTATCAACTCTGTGGTACTACACTGACAGTGGTAGAGAATGAAAGGGACCTGGGGGTGGTGGTGCAGGCAGATATGAAGTTCTCTGAGCAGTGCAGACGAGCTGCAAGAGTAGCTCATGGTGTATTGTCAATGATATATAGGAATTTTTCTAGCAGGGATAAGGAGGTGATTATTCCCTTGTATAAGGCAATGGTCAGGCCACACCTAGAGTACTGTATACAGGCCTGGAGGCCTCATTTCAGGAAGGATGTAGAGCTGCTGGAACGAGTACAGAGAAGGGCAACTAGATTGGTGAATGGGACAAAGGGGTTCTCTTACGAAGAAAGGCTTAAGTTTTGCAAATTACAGTGTCTGGAAACTAGGCACCAGCGGGGTGATCTGATAGAGGTGTACAAAGCCTTGAATGGTTTGAGCATGCTCAATGCTGATGGGATTCTTCCTCTCGCTCAGAATAATCACCTGAGAGGGCATAAATTCAAATTGAGGAAAGACAGATGTAGGATAGATGTGCGGAAATTTGCCTTTAGCCAGCGGGTGGTTGGTGGGTGGAACAGACTTCCATCCCTTGTCGTGGAAGTTGATAGCCTAAATAAGTTTAAGGCTCAGCTGGACAGGTATTTCGAACGAACAGAGGGGTGAAGTGGAAGTGGTTATTTTTATTTATTTATGTTACTTTTTTTTTTTTTTTTTTTTTGGCTGATGCTGCATAAGCTTGCTTTCTTGCATCAAATTCCTCTACTAATGCTAATGCTAACTCACGGTGGGCGAACGGAATTTAATTGGCGACACACCTTGTGCTGCCATTTTGAAAAATCGAAGGACTAAAAGTCCAAATTTCCAATAGACGTTGAGCAGATTCTCAGGGAATAAAGGGAATAAATCAGTTTGATACGTGGAAGAACTTTTCTAAAGACGTTAACCTGATATTGAGTCTAGGTTTTTTTCAGCAAGTAACTTAATTTTTACCACACGAAAATCGAATTACGATTTTAGAGGACAACGCAATGGACAGCCATAATACATATAAGCCTTCATAGTCCTTTTAGTATCTACACCACAACTCGATATGCTTACCGAAATTATTTCAGCTTTTAACAAGTACTGATTTCTCATTATTTTTACAAAGAGAAATCCTTGTAAAAATAATGAGAAATCAGCGTAATTTGTGTGTGGCTGGGTAGGCGTAATGCTGCAGAAAATATGAAAATTTTCCCTTCAGTAGTTTTACGAGAATTCAAATAGCCTGTTTTAAAGAGACATGCCTCACTACCTTTATTTACTTTTCTTTTAAAATCTGCGTTCTATGGGTACATCAAAATGTAATCTATATCAGGGCTTCTCTCAAACACTGATATAGCCGCCTTACACCTTATGGCTGTAATAATCATCAATAATCATTCTGTATCTCGTTTGACTCATTTCCTCTCCAATTACCATCTAGTTGCCACATCCATAACCTGCTATTTCAGTTATATTTGACCCTAGTGAGCAGTTCAGCCCAGCAGTCAAGTTAAAATTTACAGAAGGGAATGCAGTTTGATTATTACTAGGCGCATACCTGGTTAACTGTGAAAAGAGAGTCAGAAGGATCTTTATTTGTGGAAAGTAAACTTCTGTATTTTTTCCCGCTTTTTGTCCACTTCGCGTTCTCATTGTTCACTCGAACTGGGATGAGCTAAAAGCAGCATGTTTTTACAAATGTTTGAAACACTACTTAGTTGGTCGTGTTTCAGAGAATATTAAATCAATTCATTTTTGTATTTAATTAAGATAAAACTCCTTCTTATTGCTTCCGATGACAACGTGGAACGAAAGTCAGTTGATTCAACGGTTCGCTGATATTTGTGCGAAAAAAAAACCCACCTAATACCACACTCATTTAGCTACATAAGCAGCATCAAACCACAAGAAGCCTTCAATTGCCACGTTGACAGTTTACATAAAAGCTTATTTCCGATCACTGATGTAATTTAATGATTTATTGCCAGCCATTAATTTGGCTGATAATACACATCTTCTAAGCGGATCGTTTTGGACATCAATTAAACGAGTATACGAGTGTATTTTAACTTGCAAAACGTCAGGAGATTCCCATGCAGTTTGCATTGTAAGAAGAAAGCCTTTCACTGCATTGCGTAATGTTTAAAGTGTCGCTTGATCAGAATGATTTATATGAAGTTGACATGAACTGAGGACGTTAGCAGGCAAAATTACTGCTCTGCAGGGTCATTAATATCTGTCAACATTGTCATTACAACTCCTACTCCCACCGTCCATGAAATATTTATACCATATTAAACAAGCTAATTTCTCTCACGTACTAAATCTGACCGACATTTCAAAGTTGATTTTTGATTGTATTTCGTGAATAAAACTTTGAATTTGGAAACATATACGAGATCGGTCAGATTTTGTTTCTGCAAAATTCGCAATAAAGTAAAATTGTAGGAAGACCTTAAATTTCTGGATAATATCATGAAAGAAACCAGGTATCTAAGTTATAAACTATTCCTGGTTACAGCTGACTAAACAAAAAAATAATTCTTGGAGAAAGAGATATATAATAGAAATAAGTGAATGGATTGGGCAAGCTCAATACTCACGGAATTCTTCCTTTTCCTCAGACCACACACATGAGTGGGCACAAATTCAAATTGAAGGAGGATGGTTGCAGAATAGATATGAGGAAATTCGCCTTTAGCCAACGGGTGGTTAATTGTTGGAACAAACTTCCATCTGTTGTTATGGAAGTTGATAGTTTAAACAAATTCACGGAAGACTAGACAAACTATTGGAGAGAATGAATAAAGCGAAATGGGAGGTGTCGTGTTTTTTTTTTTTTTTTTTTGTTTGGCTAATGCTGTATAAGCTTGCTTTCTTGCATCTTTATCCACTGCGAATGCTAATAATGTACAATAAAATAGTACCGGAATATTTACGTATTCTTATATGAATAGGGTGAGAGAATTTGACGTCCTTCCAGCTTTGAGTTGGTACTGACTGGGTATCCAAGGGTAAACGCTAGATACCTTTCTACTTTAGTGAAAATAGTTCATCAGGCAATGCAACCACTACACTGTTAACATGGCCCTGTTCTGTAGTGCATTTCAGCACACTAGTAAATCTCGTGGTTGCATGGTGCTTTATCATCTGTTACTAACATAAAATCGTCTTTGAAGCTACAAACAGCTGTAGCTGTCATTTCGTCACGTACTCAGATGATATTAAATGTTTCATTGTCACAAACGAACAGAAGACAGAAAGGCGCTGTAATGATTTTGAAAACAATAAAATAAAAGAACTCGCGGACAATCTGAACGGATCGGATTGCAACTGAATGGAAGTAAATCTGCACAAATGGCTTTTACCAATGAGAGAAGAAAAAAAGAACAGTTCAGTCTAGTAAATGTCACATCACAAAATATAAAAGAGATAAAAAGAGATACAAAACATTCATTCATTTACGTATATAGATCTTAGCCTCAAATTGGAAAAGTCTCTTTCATTCCATCTTTGATCATATAAGAAAGAGCTACCCGGTATTCTGAGCCACCAGACAACAGCTTGTAAAAATAAAACAAGCCAATATAACGAAGCAGTACATTATAAGATGAATAATACTTGTTCCCTTGTATATTTATTACATGTTTGGTTATCCAACCCAAAATGTGTTATAAAGACTTCTTGAGCTTTAATACTCTCTCTCTTTAGATGCTAAATAGGACAGTAGTTAAACTGTTTATCACCTCAAGGCTTGTATTATTCTACAAATCAGAAGTAACTATTTGGATACAAATAAGAATTATTTTTGTTATTAATATCATTTTATTTTCACATCAGTGGGAACAGCCTAGTTCGGCCTAGAAGGTTATACATTATGCAAATTCCAGTTGATTACATTGATTGGAATTGCAAGAGATCAAAGCAGATTGAAAATACAAATCAATAAATAAAATAATAAAAAATAAAATAAATAACAAACAATAAAAAAACACAACAGTGAATCCAGGAAAGCCTTTGCAGGGAACTCTTTTCGCATAATGCCTATTGTTCGTGTTTATAGAGTTCTTTTACTATGTCCTGTCTACAGCGCTTCGAGCTACAGAAAAATGGGCATCAATTCCCAGGTAATTATGTATTCAGAACGTATTATCCGGAAACACTGACCTAAGGTATTGCACGTTTTTTTAGAGAAGATTGTAGACAAGGTGTTCAAATGCACCGGGTTCGTTCTGACATCCGAGGGTTTGCGGAAACATCTCAGATGTCAGGAGAATTCATAAAAGTTGTGCCAAGGTGTGTAGATTCCTCCCTTTGATGATGGCTTCTCAGGGTTTCATGCCAAAGTTTGCAAAGAGTACGCTCCTAGAGATGTTGAAAGGGTAGCCATCTCCCTGTTCAGCCATCTCAGGAGCCATTACATTACCCAACAGGTAATTATGTATTCAGAACGTATTATCCGGAAACACTGACCTAAGGTATTGCACGTTTTTTTAGAGAAGATTGTAGACAAGGTGTTCAAATGCACCGGGTTCGTTCTGACATCCGAGGGTTTGCGGAAACATCTCAGATGTCAGGAGAATTCATAAAAGTTGTGCCAAGGTGTGTAGATTCCTCCCTTTGATGATGGCTTCTCAGGGTTTCATGCCAAAGTTTGCAAAGAGTACGCTCCTAGAGATGTTGAAAGGGTAGCCATCTCCCTGTTCAGCCATCTCAGGAGCCATTACTCAACCCCTCAGAAATCTCTTTAGTTGAGTAGAGGAGGCTCCTGACCAGAGTATCGAAGCGTAGAGCGGTACGGGTGTTAAATTTCTTCGGACGTATTCCAAAAGGAATTCTCGTGGCCAACCAACTAACTAAGACCAACCAACTCCTGCCGGATTGCCCAGAACGCTGCAAGCGTTTTTAGCCTGGCGATCTTGAGGTGGTCTTTGAAAGTAAGCCCGCCATCCCACTTCAACCCCAAATCTATGTGAGAGTGAACATTTATAATGGCAGTCCCATTTATTGTGAGCATAATTTCATAGATAATGCTGGAGTTCAAAACTACTATGATTTTCATAGGCGACTACCTCAGCTTTTGCTGGATCATCGGATGTGCCCAGCATCTTAAGATCACCAGCGTATGAAATGAAGCTTGGATGCTTCGCAAGAAAGGGCTCTAGTGCTGCGGCAAAAAAAAAAAAAAAAAAAAAACATGATGAAAGAATTCCCCCTTGTGAGATGCCAACAGAGGTCATAATGGTCCTTTCCAATCTATGGTCATATTTAATAAAGATTTACCTGCTGATGAGAAGTTGATGGAGGATAGCAAGAAGATTACCTTCGATTCTGAAATAATGCTTCAAAATTTTAACTAGCTCTGTTGGGCTGGGTGTGTTAAAAGCTGCTTGTATGTCTAGGAATAAGTTTAAAGTTGTTGTTTTTTTAGAGTTAAGAGCTTTTTGGATTGCCCAGCTGGTCATTAATAGATTTTAAAGCGTAGACCTTCTAGGCATAACAGTATGAAAATACTGTGGACGCCCATTGAAGCATTGATCGACTAAGATGGACTGTATCGTTTTTTTCAAACACTTTTAGTAGTCCACAGAAAATAGAAAACAGAAAGTAGGCAAAAGGAGAAGGAGGATGAAGAAAGAAGGCATCCTCCAGCGGAAAGAAGAGGTGGGAAGGGAGAAGTAGGAATCACCCCTGGTCTGGAAGCCCACCGAAGGCCAGGGAATGGAGACAGCTTGCAGAACAAGGGCGTTCTGCAAAGTTGGTTAAGTGCAACGGGAAGTGTCTGAGCTTGATATATATCAGTTCAGTGCCGTCATTCCAACGTGGAAGATTTCCAGATTGGTGTTCATTCAGTTCTGATAGTGGCCGGCGATGAGGGAGGAGCAGGTGCGAGGAGGGATCCTAGCGGTTTCAGGAACGTCTGGTGTGGATGTCTATGTTGTTGAATCATACGTGGAGAGATGATACCAACGCCTTTTGAAGACTGCTGAGGCATATCTACTAAAAGCTAAAAACGCTTCTTTTGATTTTAATAGGTTGCTTTCCGGACTGAGTGTGGTTAAATTTATATCCAGTAACAGTTCATTACGTAGGTCCAGGTAGATGTTACACGAGTGCATTACGTGGTGCCAGTCCTCCAGTTCTCTTTGGACATCGTTTACAAGCCCAAATTCCTGAAGTCGCTTTCTGAATGACTCATGTCCTCTCAGAAGAAAGGTAGCGTGCAAATTAGGGAAGAATCAGCCAAGTCTTTGTTTGTTGAGGTTGTTGTTTTTGGTTTTTAGGAGCATTAGTAACTAAGGCCATATTGCTCCGAGGATATGCGGTGGTCATTTCCTGACCTTTCCGCATCCTCCGTATTTGGTGGTTGTATCTAATCAAGAAGCGTGTGCTACGCACTTCCGCTCCTGCTCACCTGGCTACGGAGGCGCCTGTTTGTTAAGGTCACAAAGTTTGTTAAGGTTTGTTAAGTTGACACTAGGTAGAAATAGCTTAGTACTGCCTATGGTGGAATCATCCCAACAGATTTGCCAGAGGGAACCAAGTTCCTGCCATGTACACAGGAGTTCTTGTTTCGGATTTGCATCGACAATAGTTTTTATCTCGAGGAATTCAGTTTCTTTGTTCTTTCTGATGGCATGTGAAAGTGCTGTGAAGGCCGCTTGGAGGTCAAAGGGGATACAATCTGTTAATACTTGAAGTGCTGCTGTTGAGGTCATTTTTAATAAGTTCAACCGTTGTATCTGCAGAATAACGTTCCTAGTGCTGATGATGGACAAACGATGGAACCATATGGCAGCGCCTTATGTTACGACCGGTACAAAAACAGCTGAATAAAGAAGGTGGGGTGCAGGTCCCTTAAGACCCCAGTCTTTTCTGGTGAAGTGAGCAAGCATATTGATATAATTTTTGGCCTTCTCTTTCATGGACTTTAGATGTGGCATGAAAGTTCTACGATCATCTAGGGTGACACCTAAATATTTGAATGAACGTTGTATCTTGAGTGAAATAAACATAGTATCTAACTTTTCATAACCGCGAGATGCATTACTTTGAATTAAAGAGAGAAGATAGATAGAAAGAAAGAGAAAGAGTCTGTATAAAACACGCACAACCTCATTCATTTAGCTTTGTTCAAATCACTGTGACCCTTCTTTTGTATAACGGTTGAAGACATGCTCTTTTTTATATTTGTTGTCTGAAAATTTATTGTTCTTTGAAGAAAATTTTCCTGCAATGAAGCCCTTCATGACAAGGAGATGATAAGAGGGGTTTTTCTGTATAAATTTAATGTGAGCTGGAGGATTTTTAAAAAAATGCACTGGTAATAATCCATTGAAACGGCTAGTTTCAATTAGATCATTACCTTAAATAAATTATATTTAATTATTTAGCTTAATTAAATCATTCGTTTTTAACGTAGAGGAAATGTGAATTCGTAAAAAAAATAACTGTATCTGCTATTCAATTATAGTCTGATACTGTATTAATTAAATTCTACAAATTGGGATTTACCTATAACAGTGATTTTTTTTGATTTTTTTTTTTTTATTATTATTATTTGTTTACTGTATTCTTCTTCAGTCCCTTTATTCGGTTTCGATCCTGATTCTTGGCCTGCAAATAGAAATTATAATAAAAAGTTTTAATTTTTAATAAAAGTATTGTAAATTATTATAATACTCTTTATTACAAATTATCATAAAAAGTATTTTCCAAATTTCTGTATATTTGTTGCTTCCTTTGCTTACCTAGCCTGGTAGAAAAACTGTTAAAGGAATTCACATGCAAATTCTTTTGTGAATGAATTACAATAAAACAGCATTTCTGATGGAGATTTGTAGAGGTATGTAAATAAACCTTTATCCGGAGAGCTTAACAACACCGGATTTTCCCGAGATCCGGTGCTCCCATCGACTAGTTCCAGTGTAGCCGTTTTGTTTTCTCATATTATTCTGTAACATGCTGCGTGCTTATTGGACGGTTTGCCCAAGAGTGTATAAAAATACAGTTCGACATCTTTTACATCCGATTCTTAATAACCGGTAATTCCTCATAATTATTGACCGTAATTTTTATAGTAGCCGAACTCAATTTTAAAGTGTGAAATCTTCGGCATTTCTGTTTCGCTTGCTGCCAGGTTTCAGAGAAAAATCTCTTCTTGGGGAGAGGGGGATTTTCTTTTTAACTGGATTGAGTACGTCAGTCTCATAATTAGAATGTAGAAATGAAATTAAAATTACAGAAAGATACAAGGGAGAAAAGCTTATATAGAATTCAAAAAATAAAATGAAAGTATTTCATTTTATTTTTTGAATTTCATTTCAATGTTTTCACTCCAAAGCAGTTTTCTCCGAATTCAAACAGGCATGAGAATTCAATATTGTAAAAATTGTATCATTATAGAAATAATGTTATATATATACTGTTGTACCTATCGCTTGCTGTTCAACAGGCTCAAACCACATCGCTTGCTGTTCAACAGGAATAAGCAATTGCTGACGAACCCAGGTACCAGCCCTGGATTTAACTGATTCCTCTGCCATTCTGACTCTATTCTGAAGAATTGTTATTGCTTGTGACAGTCGTGCAATTAGGAGGATCTCGGTGCCTCTTGACAAGAAACAGTATACTACTGCTCGTGACAGTTGACAGGCTGTAACTGGTTTATTAGAGTATTGCGATATCGCCACTTTAATTTTTAAATAACCTGAAGTAACCTAGCCTAATGTTTCTCTTTTATGATATATTAGGCTTGGTTAATGTTTCTCCTTTATCGGTTGAAATGATGGGGATTTGAAGAATTTTTATAGGCCTCTTCATTCGTGAATATAGCTAGCCAATTGAAGCGGAGAGAATAGGGTCCTTTCCCTCTCCCCATGAGTTAGTCATAGACATGACTAATCCAACTAGAATGGCCAATGATGATCAGATTCGCCACGAAAACATACTCTGTGACAAATCATTTATTTATTTGAGCCACAAAACAGCAATTGTGCATGTCTTAACACAATTTCAGAGTAAATAAATTGTAGAAATTTGGTAACAATAATTTGAAGTAGGTAAAAAAATAAATTAATGATTGATCTTAAAAGATAGGGGCGCCAAACTGACACATAGAGAAGGGAATATGTCTACAGTTGATTTTCTTCTCTCCCTTTAGTAGAACATATAATTAATTCAAATTTGAGAAAATAATAACTTTTCAAAGTCAAATAACAGATGTATTTAGAGATTTAATTTGTTTCTTGAACTGTACAGGTTATGAAATATCTCCAAATTTGCCTTATCGATTAATTTTGCCGTCCTGTTATAATAATTATAACACACGTAATTTGTTTCAGCGAATGATGGTTTATCCTTGAATTATTATAATGGATAATTTCTTAATGCTCTGTTCGTGGTGCATTGAAGTTTATTGTTGAGACTAAGTTGGAGTTAATAGTTCCCTTTTATATTAAAAATCCCCTTTAACAGTTTATCAAGCAATAGTAAATTGACTTTATCTCTTCTTTACTCCAGCGTTTCAAGCCCAAAGAATTCGCACCACTCTTGATATGATTTCTAGTTTTATTGTAATCCACTCTTAAAATAAATGTAGTGTATTTGCTGGCTTTTGGATATTTTCTATTTCTAACTTTTGATAGACTGCGAGGGAAGACCAAATCTGTGAAACATATTCCAGGGCGAGCTTTAAGTAAATTTACAAAGAAACATAAATAATGCCAATTGATTAAAATCTCTGCTAAGACAACTTTTTGCTAGCTGCCTTCACAATGTTTTAGCCATGAAGATAAAAGGAAATTAATTCTCTAATATCAATATCCAATTTTTTCAAGGTACTGACTTTTTTAAATCACGATATTGTTAATACAGTATGAAAAACTGAGCTCGTTTTTTATGTGAATTGGCAAAACTATTAGGTCACAATTATCTTGTGCATCCTTTCTTCTGCCACTGAATTACTAATTGCAGACTTTCATTTAAAATGATACAGTCACTCTGGTTACATCTATTGATTTATAAATTTTTATGTCCTTGGCAAAAATATTTATTTTAATTTGGTGGTTCCTAATATACTAGGTAAATCGTTGACATGGGGAGGCCAAGGATGAACCCTGTGGTACACCAATTTCAGATTTAAAAGAGTATGAAGTTTTACTTTTAAAAGTTGCTAACATTTCTCTCCGTTCCAAATAGTTTGCAATGCCTGGCGTCCGAGTCCGTAACCATCCAGTTTTTTCCGCTAATCTTCAATGAATTACCTTGTTAAAGACTTTGTTTAAATTAAGGAAAATAGTAGCAATTTGTCCTGTTTCGTGCAATGCCTTAGATATATCTGATACATAAGAAATGTGTATCAGATATATCTAAGGCATTGCACGAGATATGGATCGTCCCTTGATAAATCTGTGAGTGTAATCTGACAGATTAATTTTAATAAATTCGTACAGTTGCTTCACTGCAATGGATTCTTTTAACGTGCATGTAAATGACGTTTGAAAGTGTGTGCACTCGTCATTTCAAAGGGTATTTATCGGTCTGTAGTCATTTGGCAAAGACAAGACTATTTTTTGTTTTTAAACTGGGGAGGCAAATATCTTTTTAATTAACGACGTTGAAATCATCTGAAGTACAGCACTAAGTACTCATAGTATAATATTTTTGACTTTTTATTGCAGGTTCGAATTGTGTTATTTTATGACTGCCTTTCTATGTTATTTAACCCGTTGGTTGATTACACTACCTACTGTTCTCTCCACACTAAAAGCATAACCTACTAGCATTTATATATAATTTCAAGCATCGTGTAGAGGAATGTTTTTTGCTGCCCCTGATGTTTGCTGTACCTTTTTATTTTACTTTTATTATGAAAGATTCAGTTTCCAACTATTTTAAACGTCATTCAAATATATATATATATATATATATATATATATATATATATATATATATATATATATATACACCCCCCCCCCCTTGAAATACATGCAATTAAAATTAGGCTTGAAATGTATAAGTAAAACATTCCGTATCACTGTTGTAATAGTACTTTTTGGATGTATCTCTTCGCAATTTTACAAAAATTATTTGGCTCTTTTGCAACCTTTAGTCTTAATTGTCATGTAGATTACGGAAAATTTAAGTTATTGGCTTTATCCCCATGAAATTTGATCTTTCCTTCTTTTTTATTTTTCGTTAACTATCGCATTACTTTATTATTACTGGTCAATTTTTTTCATGACTGATTGTACTTAACATTTAAATAGAATTCTTTTCACGGTTTTTTTTTTTTTTTTTCTGCAATTCCCTGACCTTCCCGGAAACGTATATCGTTGAAAGGCAGTCCATTTTTCCAACTTTCTTATTTATCAACAGGCCATTAACTTAACTAACGTATTAACAATTCAAGAACTTTAAGTTTAAGTGAGTGTATTATAGCCTAAGTTGCTGAGGCACCAACAAATCTAACAACAACAAGTTTAAGTGAAAATGTGCACTTCAATGTGCTTCCTTTCCAATTTTTGACTTCAAGACAACTACAATTTAACGACGAACATTCGTCATCATTTTTGTAATGTTTTACCTGTTCACAAATGGTACACCAGAAATTCCCATTGTACAGTATGGTGTGAAGGGGAAACAAAGTTTAAAGCAGCAAAAACCCTTCAGCTACAAGCGGAACGAAGATTAGCATTTTGCTAAACATTAACTCAGCCTCCGCATTAATCGACGAGCCATTCACGAAGGCAAGCAGATTCAGCCATGACACTCCCTTTTGTTTTAGCCTCTTCTGTGCTTCTCGAGTAAGTTGTGATCCATAAACCCTTCAGAATCTCAGTGATTAATGAGAGAAGCGTGTCTCATTTCATCCGGGGATTCAGAGAGATTTCGGCTGACAGCCAGTAACCGCTGATTGAATGATGACCAGTGTAGGGCAACGCTACGGATGATTAAGTCTACATTGGGGTTTTAGTTAATACACCACATTCCAAGCAAAGCTTTCTGTTCCCCCTTTCTTCCCTCCTCCTGGCTTCTGCGTACTGCCACTGCGTAGGTTTGACATTAAATTAGCTCTGGGAGAAAGGCAGCATGCAGTCCATGCTTCCTCCGGTGTCAAATTTCTACTGATTAACTAGATACACATTGGTCTCTGGAGCCTTACTAGGTAGCAAACACAGGAAGAGGAAGTGTAGTGGAAACGCTTAGACGTAAGACATATGAAGACCTGATCTCATTGTACGCTTATTTTTAGCTGGGCAGCCTATTACAAGCAATAATGTTTGAAGCCGCATGTATGGTACCTATATAGTTTAATATTTTCTTGATATTCTATTTTGGAAAGCAATATTGAATTTACACACAATAGTGTAATCTGGACTCGCTACCTTTTTATTCGCGTTATGGCTAACTCGTCTCTGTAACCTTGCAGTTTACCACAACTATTAAATCGTGCCTTATTTTCTGAATGCCAGCACTATAAATTTTTCGATGGCTTACCCGAAAGGATGTAGTGCATTTTATTTACAGGTAAGGACCATGGTAAAAAAAAAAATAAATAAATACGGAAAGCGTTCATTTTTATTTGTTTACGGTATATAAGAGATTACACTCAAAACGAGAATATATGTTAATTATTCTTTGTTAATTAGCATTCACTTGAGTTTTTAAAATTTTATCATTCTAACACAGTAAATCCTAATATTTAATTAATAAAATTAATATTTTAACTAGGCAACTTTTCAGGGATGGTAAATAGATCCCCTTGTGCCCATCTCTAAAAATTAGGAGAAGTCAACGAAGCAGGAGCTTATCATTGCTTTCCCTTTTCTGATTTTTAAACAACAATGTAGGAGTAATATTCCTGCTACCCCCGAAAGGCTGTCTAGGTAACATACTCACTACATTTGGAATATACTGTATGTTACCCAAATAATCATGCGGGAACAGCACATATGTTCTCACCCCTTACTGTACTCTTAAAAGTCGAAAAGTGAATGAACAGTTCGTATTAGGGGCGACACACTTTTATCAGTTCGCTTTGGTGAAAGTCCGAATTTCGGGCTTTTACCAAATATTAAAAGAAAATTTTATAATATAGCTATACAGTAATAGTCTGTTTTTTGTTGAGTTTTAGGCACATCACCAACTTAGACATCTTGTAATTCCATTGTAGGCGCCTCCGTAGCCAGGTGAGAAGGAGCAGCAGTGGTAGTACACGCTTCTTGATTAGACCGGAGTTCGAGCCCCTCACCACCAAATACGGAGGATGCGGAAAGGTCAGGGAATGACCACCGCATATCCCGGAGCAATATGGCCTTAGTTGCTAATCCTCCTAAAAACCAAAAACAACAACATTCCACTGTATATTGTGTCTGTAAACGTACGACAAACAAATCGTACACGGACCGATATGTATGTTGTATGGCTGAAATACTGGGAATAATGTAAGGTGGGGAATTCTTTATTCTTTATTAACAAAAAAAAAAAAAAAAAAAACAACAACAAGCGGCTCCTAGCCAGAAACTGGCAATATATATATATATATATATATATATATATATATATATATATATATATATATATATATATATATATATATATATATATATATATATATATATATATATGATATCATATATATCATATATATATATATGATATCATATATATCATATATATATATATATATGATATCATATATATATATATATATGATATCATATATATATATATATATGATATCATATATATATATATATGATATCATATATATATATATGATATCATATATATCATATATATATATGATATCATATATATATATATATATGATATCATATATATCATATATATATATGATATCATATATATATATATATATGATATCATATATATCATATATATATATATATGATATCATATATATCATATATATATATATATGATATCATATATATATATATATGATATCATATATATCATATATATATATATATATGATATCATATATATATATGATATATATGATATATATATATATATGATATATATGATATCATATATATATATATATGATATCATATATATCATATATATATATATATGATATCATATATATCATATATATATATATATGATATCATATATATCATATATATATATATATGATATCATATATATATATATATGATATCATATATATATATATATGATATCATATATATATATATATGATATCATATATATATATATATGATATCATATATATATATATATGATATCATATATATATATATATGATATCATATATATATATATATATGATATCATATATATATATATATATATGATATCATATATATATATATATGATATCATATATATATATATATGATATCATATATATATATATATATGATATCATATATATATATATATATATGATCGTGTTAATTACAATGTTATAAGCGTAATGAACATGAAACATGTTCACACAGCAAATCACATCACGCAACTAATCAGAAGTATAAATTGTGGCACAGGAACCACAGGACAGCAGTCTTTTTCTGTCCTAAGAAGCAGGAAAAAAAAAATAGTAGATGGCAGGCGATATGAGTTTTAAGAAATATCGATAGCCATTGCAGATGTTGGGTTGGTTCCTTGTTGTTGATATACTGATAAATTTGAGAAGAGTTGCTTTCTTTTGGTGAAAACATCAGAGCAGAATTGTTGTAGAGCTGAGAACGATTGAGAATTTTCAGTCAGCGCCACTTCATTTCCTTCAGAGAAGTTGCTGACAGCAGCTTGTAGTGTAGATCTGTCATCGTGGTACAGGCTGCAGCGATACAGAATGTGCGTCCCGGTTTCCTCAGCACCACACAAGCAGAGATTGGTGTCAGACAAGCCAAATTGAAATAGTTTGGAGTTGATGGAGCCGTGCCCAGTAAGTATATACGATGTTGTTAGGCTAGGAGAAAACCATTGGCAGATGTTCTTGTTGAGAGGGAAGGTAACTGCAGGAACAAAAGAGCGGGTGACTTGACCAGTAGTACTGGAATCCCATCGTGATTTCCACACACTGATAAGTTCATTCCAGATTCTCCGTTTCTCGTCTTTGATGTTAGCAGTTAAGTTGCGTGAGATGCCGAGAATCTCGCCGGGAACTCTGTGCTTTAGACAATAGCATAGTTCTTTGAAGATGACATGGCAGGTCTAGTGGTAAGACTCCAGCAAGGACCTGCAGAGCAGCGGAGGACACTGTCCTGCAGGCCCGGAGCATGGCAAGCAGCATAATCCGTTGAAGGAAGATGAGCTTGGAACGGAGTTTAATATTAATGGCTCTATAAAACCAAACTCCCAAAGCATATGTTGTTATTGGTACGAATACTGCTGTATAATATAATAAGAGAGAGTTCCTATTTAGTCCCCAGTCTGATTTGGAAATTGGTATAACTGCTGCAGTGAACTTCTTAATCTTCGAGGCGAGGTGATTAATATGAGAGGTGAAGGTTAACCTGTCATCTGAAATTACGCCAAGATGTTTTAATTCAGGAACAAAAGGGATTAGCTTTCCGTCTATCTTTATATTTGTAGGTCTTCTGTAATCTAACCTGCCCTTAAAAACCATCAGTTTTGTTTTTGTGGCAGATATTCGCAGTTTATGTATACTTGACCACTTGATTAGCTCAGAAAGAGTTATATTGGCTGATTGTTCTAGTTGAAGACGCGATCGACCTGGAATTAGAAGAACCAAATCGTCGGCGTAGGCAAAGGCAGAGATATTGTCAGATTTTTGCGTGAGCCAGCTGTCCAAAACTATGTTCCAAAAGACGGGTCCCAAAACTGATCCCTGACGGCATCCTCTTGAGATGGTCCTTGAGAGAGACTGAGATCACTTGGATGAGTCTATTTTGGAAATAGCTTCTAATAACTTGGAACAGTTGCTGAGAGCACTTGGCTTTGGTAAGATGATTGAGAACGCTCTCCCACCAGAGGGAATCCAAAGCTCCCTCGAAGTCAACGAATATGGCCATTTCATATTTAGCCCTCGAAGTTGATATGTGGTTAACTAAAGAGACTAAGGCGTCTTCACAGGATTTTCCCTTCTCGAAGCCAAATTGGGATGGAGACATTAAGTTTTGACCTTCAATTAAATCTGCTACTCTGGGTGCTAACAATCTTTCAAATAGTTTGCCATGGTTTGCCAAAAGACAGATGGGTCTGTATGCTTTGGGATCAGATTTATTTTTGTCCGGTTTGTGAATAATTTTGATCAAAGCTACCGTCCAGAGATTAGGAAATATCCCCTCAGTAAGACATTTGTTGTACATAGAAGTATTTCTGGAAATATTTCGGCAAATTTGATAATTAGAGCATTTTTCCACAAGATCTAAATCCGGACATTTATGGATATTTATTTTGCTAAGGTGGAGAAGGGGGCGCTATTCTTTCTGCCTGACTACAGCTTTGATTGAAGAAGAATTGAGATATTCACGCAGATGTTGACGGGACTCGAACCGCGACATCCTAAAACGAGTGACAAGTATCGAAACTGCTATACTATCACGGAGGACAGTGGATGAGTGGTTTCGCCACTGTTACTTATTACTTCATCACTCTTGCTAACCTTCAGCTGTTGGTTTCCGATTATATTCGGTCGGTAACACATCCAAATTTTCCTCTTGAATGTGTTTTTCATTAATAAAACTTTTAAGCATAAGTACATATACACTGGTGTTCAAAGAAACTGCATCACCCCTTAAAATTGTAATTATCATCCGAATAACGTAAGTATATGGCAATATTTCTTAAAGACTGCTTCAGATAAGATTGACACGCTTACATGATGGCGTAATATTGCATCATCTGTTACTTTCAGCTATATAAGCACGCTCTGCAAGAGTTGCAGTCATTCCTTGCTTGTGTCAGGATGACGAGTTACGTGCAGTTGACGCCACGAAGAAAGAGCGCCATTGTTGTTTTACGTGAGGAAGGATGTTCTTGCCGTTATATTGCTTATAGAGTGTCTTGTAATCAGTCGATAGTGAGTCGATTTCTTTCAAACTCAAGAATACTGGTTCTGTTGAGAGGAAAAAAGGAACCGGACGCAAACGAGTCTCTACGCCAAAATAGGACCGTGTTTTGAAGAGTTTATGCCTTAAAAACCGTAAAACGTCTTCGTCTGAGCTGAAAAGAGAATGGGAAAAACATATAGAAGTGGTAGAAAGTGCAGTAACAGTCAGAAGAGGCCTCTTCGGAAATGGACTTAGCCCGTCGTCCTAAGAAGAAGACCCTCCTCACACAAAAAATGAAAAAAAGCCCGATTAATTTGGTGTAAGAAGCATGTCAAATAGACCCCCGAGCAGTGGAAGTCAGTTATTTTCTCGGATGAAAAGAAATTCAACCTGCATGGCTCTAATGGGAGACAAATGATTCGCCGTAGACGTGGTGAAAAACACTAACTAGACTGTATGGTGTCTGCAGTGAAATTCCCTACCAGCCAAAAGATATGGAGGTGTATTTCATATAGTGGAGTAGGTCACCTGTAGTTTATAAAATGTTCTGTAAATGCCAATGGATACCTGGCTACTTAGGAAGGCAAATTTCTGCCAACCATTAGAGACCATTTCAACCTGCCAAGTAACTGCATCGCGTAATATTGAACCACTCTGCTCCTTGTCATCGGGCGAAAAGTGTAAGTAGGCACTTCTGCACTTACATTAGCTTCATTTCTGCATTCGAGGTTCGACAGTAATGTGTTTACATTTGTTACAGTTGAAAAAATGGTGGGCAGAACAATCTATTACAACTCTTAGCTGGACACAGCCCGGATCTGAATACTATAGAGAACTGTTGTCATCGTGTGGAATCTGCAGTTGCCGGAAAGAAACCAAAGATCCTTCTTGAACTTCATGAAGCCATAATTCGTGTTTGGAACCACGAACTATCAGTTGAATATTTTCAGAAATCTTTCTTGTCAATGCCTCGACGATGTGATGCTGTCATCAGGATCACAGGTGGTTCAGTTGAATATTAATTTGCACCTGGTGAACTTTTCATTTTGTTTTCCATTTAAAATGATAAAGTGAAGCTAATTGAGGGCTTCTGATAATATTTCAGCCACAATAGTAGTAGTAGTGACATGTGATGCAAGGAAGCAAGTGTATGAGTTTATGCAGCATCAGCCAAAAAAAAAAAAAAAAAAACAATTTCACACAACCATTCCCTCTAACCGTTTGTCAAGTTCCTCCTTGAATTTATTTAAGCTATCAAGTTTCACAACGACAAATGGAAGTTTGTTCCAGCAATTAACCACCCGCTGGCTAAAGGCAAATTTCCGCATATCTATTCTACATCTGTCTTTTCTTAATTTGAATTTATGCATACTTAGGTTCGTAATCTGAACAAGTGGAAAGATCTCATCAGAATTCAGCGTGCTCAACCCATTCAAGGCCTTATACACCTCAGTCAGATCACCGCGCAGGTGACTAGTCTCCAGCCACTGCAGTTTGCAGAACTTAAGCCTCCCTTGGTAAGAGGATCCCTTCATTCCCCTCACCAATCTTGTTGCTCTTCTCTGTACACGCTCAAGCAACTCTGCATCTTACCTTAAATGAGGCTTCCAGACCTGTACGCAATACTCAAGGCGTGGCCTGACCATTGCCTTATACAGAGGGACAACCACCTCCTTTTACCTGCTAGAAAAATTCCTATATATCATTGACAAAACCCCATGACCAGCTCTGGCATCCTGTCTGCATTGCTCAGAAATTTTCATATCTGACTGCACAATTACTCCCAGGTTTTTTTCATTTTCTACCACCTTAAGTGTAGTACCACACAGTTGGTACGTTTCTCTGGGGTTACTTCTACTCATATGCAGTACTTTGCATTTGTCAAGGTTAACATTCAGTTGCCACTTCTTAGCCCATCTGCCCAAATTTTCTAGATCCTGTTGCAGTAGTACACTGCCATTACTGTCATTAACAACCCTGCCAACGTTTGCATCATCTGCAAACTTCGACACTAAGCCTGATATACCTTCATCAATATCATTGATAAATATTCAAAACAACAGTGGACCCAACACCGAACCCTGTGGGACTCCACTAATAACATTAGTCCACGAAGAGCAGCACCCATTGATTACCACCCTCTGTCTTCTTCCACTCAACCATCCTTTTATCGATTGTAGCAACTTACCCTTAACACCATTCTGCTCCAATTTTTACAATAGTCTTCCATGTGCAACAGTGTCAAAAGCTTTCCTGAAATCCAAGTATATGATATCAAAATTATCTTTTGCATCCAGTTCCTTTGTAACCACATCATAATATTCTCTAAAATTTGTCAGACGACTTTCCCTTAACAAACCCATGCTGTGTCTGAATTATTGCTGCAGTCTTGTCTAGATGATTCTGCAATGCATCTTTAACCAGCGACTCCATTATTTTACCCGGAACAGAAGTTAAACTAACTGGTTTGTAATTACTCGTGTCACCCTTCGATGCCACTTTGTGGATTGGAGATACATTTGCACATCTCCGGTCCGTGGGGACCTCCCCTGAGTCCAAGGATGCTCTCATAATTATGGCTAAGGACTTGCTTAGTTGCTTTGCCACCTCCTTTAATATAACTGGATAGATCCCATCCATCCCAGTGTCTTTCTTATGTTTAACTTCAACAATTTCTCCTCCACTTTGCTTTCAGTTATTACAAAATCATTAAGCACCCTGCTACAATTTGATAACCTTCTGGCATTTCCAATCCTTAATAACTCCTCATGTGTGAATGTAGATGAAAAATACTCATTCAGTTTGTTTTCTATTTGAGCAGAATCATCAACAGTCTAACCATCGATATCAAGTGGACCAATCAGATTTATTCTCTTCCTTTTACAGTTTATATAAGTAAAGAAATCCTTGCTGTTTTTCTTAGCATCCTTTGCCAACGATTTCTTGTAATCTGCTTTCGCCTGCCTAACCTGATTACAGACTAGCTTATATCTGCCATAGGCTTCTGAGTCCGCTTGATAATTTATATGCATCCCATGCATTTTTCTTCTCTGTCACGAGTCTCATTAGTTCATTTGATAACCATTTAGGCTTAAACCTTGAACAATATTTCTTAATAGGTATGAAACTTTTAGTAGCATCCACGATTAATTCCTTGAATGCTTCCCACTTAGAATTTTCTGTTGGTAACATCGTCAGTTGATCCCACTGTACAGAATTTAAAAACTGTCTGAGACCACTGTAATCACCTTTACTGAAACAAAAGCCCTTTCCTTTACCCCTGATGGTAATTATATCTTTAAGTAAATCCCACATCAGTACACTATGATCATTACCACCTAGTGGTTCCTTTATCTGCAAATTCTTAATACACGAATGATCACTGCTGATAACCAGATCAAGAGTATTACCCTCTCTGGCTGCCTCTCGAACATGTTGCTACAGAAAAAAATCATCCAATAAATCCACAACAGTCTTACTAGTGTGTAAGTGACCAACCCCCAAGTTCCAGTCAATATCTGGGAAGTTAAAATCCCCCATTATAAGACATTCTGATTTACTAGCCCACTATATTTCTCTGTACAATTGTTCATTGTACTCATTCGAGTCATTATTGTTAATAAAGAATCTTATTTTTATTATTAGGCCTATAACACACTCCTACTCGTATTTTTGCTTTCGCAGTGCTTATGTCACACCAAACTGACTCAACAGTGCACTGTTCATCTGTATCAACTGGATGCACTTCTTTTGATTTTATGTTTTTCTTAATTAACAGCATGGCACCTCCTCCCTTCCTATCTTGTCTATCCCTCCTGTACACATTGTACTCCCCAAATTCCAATCCTGCATTCCTAATATCAGTGTGACACGTCTCTGATATCCCAACAATATCTGCCTTTGATGTCTTGACCAACACTTCAAATTCATCAAATTTATTTACTATACTTCTAGCAATGGTGTACATGCACCTATTCGTATTCACTCTGACACATCCCATATACCCACCTGTTTCACGATGACTGCCATCAGTCCCAGAAACCCCCAGCACCCCTCGCTCCAAGCCGCTGCTTAATCTAATAGAAGTAGTGCAAGAATCACCTTCACTTCTGCCTGCGGCTACTTTTAACCATTTAGTCTGTGAATCCCCCCAACCTAGCAGTTTTCCGACCCACCTAACACTGCCTCGATAGCATCTGCAAATATTCTTGCACCCTTTTTATTTAAGTGTATCCCATCCCTGTAGAAGCAGTCTCTCCTGTTAATAAGCACAGACCAAGCTGAAAAAAATTCTACCCCTTGAGCCTTGCACATTCCCTCCAGGGCCGAATTGATTGACAAGGCTCTCATCATGTACTCCCTCCTATCGTGTCTGGGCAGAATTGCTGACACTTTCAAATTTAATTGTCGTGTTTACCAAAACTATTGTATAAAGGTTGCAAATGACCATTTTTGATGGAATATTTTGAGAGCACCTGTCAAATATTACTTAGCTTTCCCTTAACTATTAATATCTTTTTTTTATATTTCTATTTGTCATGCTAGTCATTAATGTAACATACCATCGCGAAAAAGGGTTAGAAATGTGAAATTCCTAGGTGATGCACTTTCTTTGAACACCAGTGTATGTTACAAATGGCGTCAACCGGATCGATTTTCATTGCAATCTGTTAACTTATAAACTTTGCATTTGCTTTTGATTTTGATTGTCGATGTGTAGAATCTAAGGTGAGGAAATGTGTTGCAAATATATATACATTGAGTGATCACTGAATTATGACTACCCTTATGAAAAGTGAATGCGACCCGTTGACCACGTGAGGTACGAGAGTGCGCAGTTAGTCGACCTATGTAGCATGGATAAGGTGTCAATGGTTCAGTAGGTAATAAAATTCAGAGCGTGATGGGTAAAAGGAAGGATTTATCGTACTTTGTTTATCAAAGTACGATAAATTGACAGATTGTGGGAGCTCGACGAGCTGGTGCCTCGATTTCTCGATTCACTGGTGGGGTGTTCGAGAGTGCCGTAGTTAAAAGTTAAAAGTGTACTAGGACTGGCGTCAAAATGGTCACACAACGGCCCGATGGCTAAACTTAAAAGGTCAGCGAAAGGTTGAAGTTAGAGGTGAGCGCCAAGTCCGACGACTCGTACAGGCGAACAGGCGCAGCACTGTTCAAGAGTTGATTACCCAATAGAACATGGGCCAACACGGAACAATATCTGGCATGACCATGCGTCGCACGTATGGGCTATACCAGCAGATGATCGTGTACGGATTTAGCGTCAACAACATGAGACTCTTGATCCATCGTGCATGGTATCAAAAGGGCAGGCTGGTGGTGGAGGAGGAGGAGGAGGTTGTATGGCGTGGGGCACATTTCACTGGCAGGAACTTGGACCCCTGGTGGATGTGGAACAACATATCAGTGGTCTCCACTATCGTTAACTGCTTGCTGACTGTGCACATCCCGCTATGTTACACTTTTTCCCGAATGGCGAGGCGCCTCCGTAGCCAGGTGGGAAGGAGCAGCAGTGTGTAGCACACGCTTCTTGATATAGACCGGGGTTCGAGCCCGTCACCACCAAATACGGAGGATGCGGAAAGGTCAGGGAATGACCACCGCATATCCCGGAGCAATATGGTCTTAGTTGCTAATGCTCCTAAAAACCAAATAACAACAACAACCGAATGGCGATGGTGTTTTCCAAGATGACAATGCGCCGAGTCATCGGGCACTTTTTGTGCAGGAATGGTTTGAATAACACAGTTCTGACTTCCAGCATATCGATTGGCCTCCAAATTCCACCGATATAAATCCCATAGAGCACTTATGGGACACTATGGAAAGGCATATCAGGCGTCTGGATACACCAGTCACCTCCATATCTTCATTGCTAGCCGCATTACACACAGCTTGGTTGGCCATACCTCCTAAACGCTTCCGACCTCTTGTTGAATCAATTCCACGTCGGATAGCTGCTGTACTGAGGGCAAAAGGAGGACCTACGAAGTATTAGGTAGGTGGTCATAATTCAGTGATCACTCAGTGTATATATATATAATCTAGTGTAGTGGCATGTAAACTGCAGTCAGCGGATTCTAGCTGGTCATATGAAAGTCCGTGAGGTATCTATGAAAACTTCATGTTCATTACGTGCGCCACGAATGAGTTAGATAGCAAAAGAAAGATATAAACTCGTAATTGAGAGTAAATATGAATTTGTATTATTTTTGGAAGCTAAGACGCAATCAATCATATATCGAGTGGACAGATTTCAAGCAGACAGATTTTACCTTTATTATTTTTTTTTTAAATTGCGTACTCTGAAAAGTGGAAGTGAAAATTTTGAAGGTAGCTTGGAAATACTTTTGTTTGTTGATCACAGTGTTTTACGAGGGTTACTCAAAAAAAAGTTATCTTTATAGGTAATAAAAAAACAACTTAGCCTTCAGTTCAATTAATGCTATACTATCACGGAAGATAGTGGATGAGTGATTTCACCACTGTTACTAATTATTTCCATCACTACTCTTGCTAATCCCCAGCTGCTAGTTTTTTCAAATAGGAAATCGTTAAAAAAAACTTTGTTCTAGTCTCTCAGAAAGCCATTTACAGCTTCTTTGAGATCGTCCTCACTTGAAAATTGATATAAATATGCCCAAGTACGTGCCGCGTTGTGGTTATTTCATCTACATATTTACTGTTGTGCACTGTAGGTTTACCACTGTAATCCAAAATCTTCTAGAGTAGCAATTGCTTGATGTGACTTGGGTACAGAAGCATTGTCAAGAAGAAGAAGCAATCCAATTCGTATAAACTTCCCTCTGCTTTTCTATGGCCGTTGTGATAAATGGCTATTCCTCAGATTGGGTTGATGTAAGAAGTGGGGTTCCCCAAGGATCAGTATTAGGACCACTGTTGTTTTTAATTTTCATAAACGACATTGATGAAGGGATAGAGGGCGTGATGTCTAAATTTGCAGATGATGTTAAAATTGGTAGATTAGTTAATGATCACTGTCAAGATGAGCTTCTTCAGAGAGACCTAGATAGACTTCAGGAATGGTCAGAAAAATGGCAGCTATGCTTTAATCCAACAAAGTGTAAGGTATTACACCTGGGAAACAGTAATCCCAAAATAACTTATTCACTTGGTGGAGTTCAACTAAACCCAGTACTGGAGGAAAGGGACTTGGGTGTTACGATACCATCAGGCATGAAATTCTCTGAGCATTGTAAACAGGTTGCAAGGAAGGCCCATGGTGTCCTATCGATGATCTATTGAACTTTTGCAAGTAGAGATAGGGACGTGATAATCCCATTATATAAGGCTTATGTTAGACCACACTTGGAATACTGTGTTCAAGTATGGAGACCGCACCTTAAGAAAGACATCGAGCTTCTTGAAAGGGTGCAAAGAAGGGTAACTCGCCTGGTGAGATCGGCAAAAGGGCGTCCTTATGAAGAAAGACTTCGAAAATGTGGGTTGCAGAGTTTGGAAACTAGGCACCTTAGAGGAGATTTGATTGAGGTGTTTAAGGCTCTGAGAGGCATCAGTAAAATGAATGAGGACAAAATTTTCAAGATTATAAATGATGCTAGAACTAGGGGGACATAAATTCAAGTTACGGGGGGGAAATGTTTAGATTGGACTGCAGGAAGTTTTATTTTAGCCAGCGAGTTACTGGAATAAGTTGCCTTCATGGGTGGTAGAGGCCGACAGTTTGGTGAAATTGAAAGGTCATCTGGATAGTACTTTCGGGTAAGGGAAGCGCATAGGATGATATGTTTAATTTATATTTTATTTTATTTATATATATTTTTTATTTATTAATTATTATTATTTAGTTATTTATTTTATTTATTTATTTATTTATTTTTTGTTTTTATCATTGTTTTGTTCGGATTTTTTTTTTCTTTTTGGCTGGTGCAGCATAAGCCATAGGCTTTCTTGCACCATGCGGCCGTTACTAATACTAAATGCCAATCTTCACGTAATTCCGCAGTGGGGAAAAGACAACTTAGTTTATATTAATCCTTCTAAATAATCTAACGCTGCTATCTTTGTTACTGTTTTGATATTATTCTAGTTACTTCTTCAGTTACGCGCGAGCATGAGCTGTAATTCGGTGCTAGTGCACATTTGGTTCTAATAAAATGAAATGTTAAAAACTAAATAGAATTTCGGGATAATTTAAGCTTATTAGATGTCCAAAGGAATGAGAAAATTACGTATAATGTAATAGCAGCATTGCCTTCCAAGAATCGGAAAAATTTTGCGTAAATAGCTTAAGATTTGGGTTATTTTGCATTGACCGTTTTTGATTTATGCTTATTTATTGAAGTTTATTTAGAGTTAGTTGATAATTCTGCTCAGTTACTGACGTATAAACACATAAGTCGCAAGTATAAATTGAATGTTATTCAACTGAAGAATTCAAGATGAAAAAGTGTTAATATGCATGCTGCACAGCAGCAACCTCAGAGAAGAGTCCCGCAACGCATCCCTTAAATTGTTGACATTCTATTTTCTGGAGTATTATGCTATAGTCTATCCATAAAATAGCTGCTAATCTGAGTGAGGCCAGATCCTGTGTGGATAATATCATTGTAATTAGGAGTTCGTGAACTACAGAGTTGAAGGCATGGAAAATGTCTGTGCAGGCGACATCCACTTTAATTACAGTGCACGCCGTCTGCACAAGGCCAGTAGGTTTGACGTTAAAATCAAGTTTTGACGAGCGTGTAAAAGGTTAAACAACCTAGTTTTCTTGCAAATTATCGTATTAAAGCAGTTTCCAATAGAATTTACATTGTCATTTTAGTGCATAATAATTATTTTGGGAAAGGTCTTGAAGAGGAATTTTTCGAAATTTCCACAAAAGATAGCATCACCTCTTCCTTTTTGACAGTCACTCTCTCAAATTCAAAGCAGGTCATAACTTCTGATTTATTAATTGGGGTGTTTAAGGTAAAATTGCAGAGAAATCTTCTTTAAGATAATAATAATTTCTTATTTACAATGATTTAAGGTACAAGTCAGGCGCGCGCGGGTGCATAAGTACACGTGCCTTAACTGACCGGGGTTCAAGCCCGTGACTGCTGAATACGGTGCTGTTTCTTGTATTCTGTTTATCTTGTAAACTCGTCTGATCGCTTGGTCGTCCCGGAGTATAAACAGAAAATTTATTTTATTTATTTAAGTGTACAGGAAATTAGTATAAAAATCGAGTTTTTGTTACGTCATAAAAGTTGAAGGCAAATGGGCATGTGGTAGGTACTGGCTTCTATGATTAAAGAATAACAATACAGCGTGTCCAGTGACAAAATGTTTAATAACTAAGTATGGAGCTTTCAGGGTAAACGAACCCCTGCTTCAGCAAAAGACGTATACAAAATACTAACAAAATATAGACGTTAGAGAGAGAATTAAAATAAAATAAATACCAAGTGAGTTGCGCGTGCTCTGATGCGCAATGGCTGTGTGATTGAACATTATTCACTAGATTGGCGTTCATTGTTGGTGCACTGATTTCGGAGGACCGACATGCCTCCCGGAGTTTCCGGGAGATTGAGCTACACATGCGCACCCACATGGCTTCACTTTTCCGTTTCTGTGCCTGCTGGAAACAACAGTCGTATCTCTGGATATGACGAAAGAGAAAACTGTTATTTTTAATTCCATAAACTTTCCACTTGTAAATGTAAAAATTAATTTCCTGCAAAGATCACTACGCGGCACATTATACAATGCTAAAGGATGAGAACTGCCGCGGTATTATACGGTATAATTCAATAAAATTTAATTGAAAATTTAATGAAAACTCCGCGTTATCCTTAGTATAGTGGGATAGATGGGAAATTTACGTAAATAGTGTGGAAAGTAAATTACATGCATGATCGAACAAGCATCTAAGGAAGCTCCTGCTGTATTTAGCTCTGGCGGAAATGGAAGATGACAAAAAGAGATTGATCATAATTAAATCGCTGTTCCCGTTTTCCGAGTGTTAAATTTACGGCTGGACAATGAAAAGGTGCCTACTCTAATTATTTCTGAAAGAATGGGGTTGGAAATGCAGTTCTGAATCTGCACCACTTTCGTGATACGGAATTAAGAAAAAGTGGGAATAATTAATTAATGAAAACGAAGAAAAGGTAACCTAATAAGGATTACAGTTCTGAAGCATTTAATGTTACTGGCTCTGACCATGCAATTGAACCGATATGATTAAGAAAATGCGGGAATTAACACGAAGTTCTGCCCATATCTTTGTGGGCAGAAGATTAGACAGCAATTTAACAAAGTGTCCTATTATTAAAATAAATTAACGCCAGTTTTGTTATAAGAGAAAGTACAAAGGGTGTATCTAATGTTATATGCCTTGGACGGAACCAGGCCAAAGGGTCTTACTGTGTACAGAGATGAAACATTACGACGGTAATTTAAATACGGCTCAGTCATATATTGGAAAAAATAGAAAGTCTACGATACTAAAGGAGACAAACTGCATCATATTAACATAGAAAATGTACAAAAGGAGAGCATTTACATAACTATGGTGGATAAACATTAGAAGCCCCTAAAGGGGATAGGAGTAACCATGCAAAATACTCTTAATTAATGTATGTAATTAATTAATGTCTGTCTAACTTTTGTAGAAAGCGCGGTACATTCAACGTTAATAAGAATAAATGCATGCTGATTGTCCAAAAAAAAAAAAAAAAAAACATTTTGACAGCCTGTCTGGTGGAAAACATGCCGAATAAGTGATTTGGTTAGGTTTTTCGAGTATCAATGCCGCAACTTATTTCATAATTATTATGTATTGGATGACGCCTGTTCATAAACGATACTAAATTATGATTTCATGTTAGGTATAAGAACATATCGATTACCTAAAAGGTGTCTTTTACAAACAGGTATACCTCGAAAGCTTAAAATAATCAGTAATGCATTCTGCTTGTTAAAAAGCAATTATGGATTATAATTAGCATTAGTAGAGGCATAGGATGCAAGAAAGCAAGCTTATGCAGCACCAGCCAAAAAAAAATCCACTCCCATTTCACCCCTCCGTTCATTCGAAATAACTGTCCAGCTGAGCCTTAAATTTATTTAGGCTATCAGCTTCCACAATAAGGGATGGAAGTCTGTTCCACCAACTAACCACCCGCTGGCTAAAGGCAAATTTCCGCACATCTATCCTACATCTGTCTTTCCTCAATTTGAATTTATGCCCTCTCAGGTGAATAATCTGAGTGAGAGGAAGAATCCCATCAGCATTGAGCATGTTCAAACCATACACCTCTATCAAATCAGATCACCTTGCTTGCCGGTACCTAGTCTCCAGACACTGCAATTTGCAAAACTTAAGCCTTTCTTCGTAAGGGCAACCCATTCAATAATCTTGTTGCCCTTCTCTGTACTCGTTCCAGCAGCTCTACATCCTTTTTGAAATGAGGCCTCCAGACCTGTATACAGTACTCAAGGTGTGGGCCTCACCATTGCCTTATACAAGGGAATAATCACCTCCTTATCCCCGCTAGAAAAATTCCTGTATATCATTGACAAGACACCATGAGCTACTCTTGCAGCCCGTCTGCACTGCTCAGAGAACTTCATATCTGCCTGCGCAATTACCCCCAGGTCCTTTTCATTCTCCACCACTGTCAGGGTAGTACCACAGAGTTGGTACGTTTCTCCGGGGTTACTGTTTCCCATATGTAGTATTTTACATTTGTCAATGTTAAACTTCATTTTTCACCTCTCAGCCCATCTGCTCAACCTTTTCAGATCTTTTTGCAGCAGCATAGCGTCAGTAGTGTCCTTAACAACCCTGCCAACCTTTGTATCGTCTGAAATCTTGGATATTAAGCTTGATATACCATCATCAATATCATTTATAAATACAGAAAACAATAATGGATCCAACACTGAACCTGGAGGGACTCCACTAATAACATTAGTCCACGATGAGCAGTGTCCATTGATTACCACTCTCTGTCTTCTCCCCCTCAACCATCCCTTTATCCATAGCAGCAATTTGCCTCCAGTGCCACACTGCTCCAATTTGTGCAGCAGTCTTCCATGTGCAACAATATCAAAAGCCTTTCTAAGATCCAAGTATATAATATCAAAGTTATTCCCTGCATCCAGTTCTTTTGTGACTGCATCATAGTATCCAATAAAATTGGTCAGGCAAGACTTTCCCTTAACAAAACCATGCTGTGTCCGAGCTATAACTGAAGTCTTGTCAAGTGATCCTGCCGTGCTTCTATAACCAGTGCCTCCATTAATTTTCCTGGAACAGAAGTTAAACTCACAGGTGTATAATTACTTGTGTCAGCCTTTGATCCTCCTTTGTGTATTGGGGTCACATTTGCACATCTCCAGTCTATAGGTACCTCCCCTGAGTCCAAAGAAGCTCTCATAATTATGGCTAAGGGTTTGGTTACTTCCTTTGCTGCCTCCTTTAATATAAATGGATAGATCCCATCCACCCCAGGTGCTTTTCTTGTGTTTATCCTCAACTTTCCTCTCAGTTATTACAAAACCATCCAGCTCACTGCCAGAGTTTACTTCACCTCTGGCATTCCCATTCCAGAATAACTCCTCATGTGTGAATTTCAATGCAAAAATACTCTTTTAGTTTGTTAGCCACCTGAGCAGTATCCTCAACTGTTGAACCATCAATATCCAGTGGACCAATCTGATTCATCCCTTTTCTATCCAGAAGGAAAGGGACCAATTTGATTCATCCCTTTCCTTCTAGAGTGTACATAGGTAAAGAACTCTTTTCTGTTTTTCTTTGCATCCTTTGCCAAGGATATCTCATAATCTGCCTTTGCCTGCCTAATCTCCTTTGCGACTTGGTTACAGACCAGCTTATATCTATCATAGGCTTCCATGTCACCCATTAATTTATATGTATCCCATGCGTTTTTATTCTCTGACACATGTCTCATTAGTTCATCTGACATCCGTTCCGGCCTAAATCTTGAACAATATTTCTTAGTTGGTATGTAAAGCCTAGTAGCTTCCAAGATAAGTTCTTTGAATGCTTTCCATTTTGAATTTGCTGTTGCTAATATCATTAGTTGGTCTCACTGTATAGAATTTAAATACTGTCTCAGACCATTGTAGTCGCCTTTACGAAAGCAAAAACCCTTCCCTTTACCCCTGATGGTAGTTACCTCTTTGAGTAAATCCCACTTCAGCACACTATGATCACTGCCACCTAGTGGTTCATTTATCTGCAGATTCTTAATGCATGAAGAATCACTGCTGATAATCAAATCAAGAGTATTACTCCCTCTAGTTGTCTCCCGAACATGCTGATGTAGAAAACAATCATCCAAAAATCCACAAAAGCCTTGCTAGTGTGTGAGTGACCAACCCACAAATTCCAGTCGATATCTGGGAAATTAAAATCCCCCATTATAAGACTCTCTGATTTACTGGCCCACTCTATTTCCCTGTACAGTTTCTTATTATACTCATCAGAGTCATTAGGCCTATAGCACACTCCCACTCTCAATTTTGATTTCCCTATGCTTACGTCACACCAAACTGACTTAACACTGCACCGTCCAGCGATGTCGACTAGCTTCACTTCCTTGGATTTTATGTGTTTCTTAACTAATAGCATAACCCCTCCTCCCTTCGTATTCTGTCTATCCTTTCTGTAGACGTTGTATTTCCCAAATGCCAGTTCTGCATTCCTTATATCTGTGTGACACCACGTCTCTGATATCCCAACAATATCTGCCTTTGATGTTGTGAGCAATACCTCAAATTCATCAAATTTATTTACCAAACTCCTAGCATAGGTATACATGCACCTGTTCCTATTCTTAGCTACCCTAACACAACCCATGTGTTTACTTGTACCGCAATGACTCCCAGCAGTCTCTGAAAAAAACCTGCATCTTGTTTTCCAGGCTGCTGCTCATTCCAATAGAAGCAGTGCAAGAATCACTTTCACCTCTGCCAGTGACTACTGTTAATCTATTAGTCCTTGTATTCCCCCAAGCTAGCAGTTTTCCGATCCACCTAACACTGCCTCGATAGCATCAGCAAATATTCTTGCACCCTTTCTATTTAAGTGTATCCCATCCCTGTAGAAGCAGTCTATCCTGTTAACAAAGCCTTCTTACGTTTACATCTAAGCAACTTCGTTCAAAATGGTGCAGACAATTCATTCTGTAGACATTCAAATCAGCTTTAAAAATATTTAATTATCCATGTTTTCCTAATAATGACAATATAGGAGCTGAAAAGATCACATCGATGATTTACTTGTACTAGTACGAGAGAAATCTTTCAGACAGACTGCACGAATTTTGATCACCACTAGTCTGTCGAATTTTTTTCTTTATTTATTTACATATTTATTCACCACTATTCATGGAAATCTATTACTCTGACAGAACCAACAGATATATTAAAGGCATAGTGGGATACACCACTCCTGTAAGAAAATTCTTGGCTCTCGTTACTTTCTGCTTTTCTCAGAGTGCAGGGAATGTAAGAAAAGAATCGAAAATAAAAATGTAATCGCAATACTCTGAAAAGCTTTCCCATATCCCGGACGAACTAGAATTCCTTGCAGCAATTTCGAGATGTTTTTATTACGGTATAAATCTTAGGTAATCCCAGCCAAACGGGATGGGGGAGGGGATCCAACACGATATTACATCTCCTGAATCAAGATAGTAATTCAGTTAACCGTGAGGAGTCAACACATAAATCTTAAAGGACGAGTGAGGGAGAGTTGTTTCTTCCTCTCTGGTTATTCGAGTTAGTTTATTAGTTAGGTGTCCTACCCATCGCTCGATAATTCAAGGTATTGATTATCGTTCCTTCTTCTTCATGGGAAATTATATTGAGCAAGGGCGATTGCGATCGTAGAATAATATAATTATGTGAAATTACGAAAGGAGAAAAAAATCTGTTTTCAGCGCACGCGTAAAACTTTTTTTTATAACCAATTTGTTTCTGCTATCATTTATTTACTCGCAGTATTCGATAAAACAGGTGTTTGTATGGAAGATTATTCCGATCATGTAATGAAAGACGGAATGTACTGAAGAATCATACTTAGAGGATTTTCAACATTTCATTTATCATTTTATTTGGTTTCGTCTTACCGAAAATTATTATTGAAACTGTATCTTTATTATGTTTTTATTTATTTTTACGTATTTAAATATCATTTGATTTTTAAATATGGGCATCTTCAAGATCAATCGTTCTTTCTGAAAACTAGACTGTCATATGGGCTGTTCACAAACTATCTCCATCTTCCCGTACACCCTAATGGCATGGCTGAATAGATGCACATATTCGGGCTGTTAAACCTAATAAGAATAAGAACTACAATAACTGCAATCTTTCGGTTTGCCTCCGATCCAATCTTAGTCTCCAACATATAAAATCCCGTCTCACGATCTCGGATCGTTTTTTACCAGGAGATGTGGACACTAATTTCCTGATGCAATCCCCCTTCTTAGTCACAATCTTAAATAACCATAATATTTGTACTACACAGTCGCTGTGTCTCCCCCTTCCTAGAGTGTCCTCTACAAGGTGGGGTGGTGGTAGGATGGTGGATAACCTTTTCTCAACTACAGGGTGTTATGCAGCTTTGTATAATTTCATGAATGGATGGACCAATGATTAATATCTGTGTTTCGGAGTTTTGCTGTCCAATTTAATATTATATCTGTACTTGTAGCTCAAAGTTGTAATTCAGGTTATTATTTACTAAACTACGTAATAGCGGACATTAGGCCGTAGTTATCTATTTATTGTTTTTGATATGTACCAAAAACAATAAATTGAAGTATGTGTTGATTTCTGGACGTGCCTCTTCCATTATTACTTTGGTGTTGCCCTGTCGTTATTATTAGCGGCACGTCCAGAAATTTTGTTGGGGCACTCGTACGTTTCACATTTGATAGCTTTTACAAGCTTATTGGTGCTTGTAAAAAATAAAGAATTAATGCCTAGAATTATATAACAAAAAAAAAAAAAATTTTGCGAAGGGGATCTTTAGCGCTCCCCTTGTGCACCTATTGTTGCTATGTCGAAATTACTTTATCAAAATAGGCATATTGTGCAATGTGTTATTGAATATCTGGATCCGTTATCTCATGCCTCTATTTATGTAGGGCGGCACACGGAACGTTAGTTCAACTCCTCCATATTTCATTGTGCTCATGCAAAACTCTGTAAAATTGCCAGTCCTGTGAGTGAATATGTGTGAATATGCAGGTGTTATGCCCTGGGCTTGCCCAGCAGGAGATAATTGATCCTGGCCGCCTCCACGTGGCGGGGATGGGGGGTGAGACGTAGTGACCAGGTGTTACTGCTTCTTACCTGCTAAGAGCCAGGTACCGGCCGATAACATAACAACAGAACACATCATAACACTTACACGCCCAACACACTACATACAATTGGCCGGTTTTGGCATGAGCTTCAACACAAGAAGTACAATAGCGGCTTATGGGGGAAATCCTGGGATCCGCCACAACAACACATGAATATCCCTGTGTGTTATGTTGTTCATATTGCACTGGCCGTTTGGCTACGCAGAATCAGCAATCACCTGGATGGCTGATTCAGAGTACTCGTCCATCGCCACGAGAAGGTAGACCAGGGGCTACTACCCTGTAGCAGCAGTAGAGAGGATCACTGTATGGGCCGAACAAAGTTCAAGCCAAAGGCATCTGCCAATTTAAAAAAAAAATCACAATTTCGTCTATTAGAAATACGCTTTCACTGTTCCTCACATGAGACCAAATTCAAGCATCAGTTCTTATTTCTCTGCCACTCATACCATCCATGATGGCGCGTCTTCTCTGAAAGGCTTCCCGAGAAAAAATCTGTAATTAATAAAAAAAATAAAACCTGATCTTTAATATAAAATGATCTATTTCCAAGAACAAGATTGCCAATGGAAGATTTTCAAGGTCTCCCTAAAATCGTTATAATACATGCAGTAGTATTTAAATAAAACTAAATTAATGGGAGGAATAGCATAAAGGCTTAATTTTTCGGTACTCACCTCAATTGATCTGCTTTGTTATATGATGTTAAAGTGGCTAAATGGAGAAATAACATCATATGACAAACAGATCAGTTGAGGTGAGTATCGAAAAATTAAGCCTTTGTGCTATTTCTCCCAATAGTTAATTCTTATACGGTACTTTAAGAGATTCTATCAATCACCTAAAAAATAAAACTAAATGCAACTAGGCATAATATTTTAAGAGTTTAAGATTCTATATCTATATAATATCGGTGTAGATACGCCATAGATAACTCTTAAAGAAAAACTACGGTAGTAGTGTGAAAGGCATACTTTCATATGTATGAAGAATGAGCATTATTTCATCTTGTAAAGGATGAGAACAATATGAAATACAGATGATGATGCCTTTCACACTACTACCGTAGTTTTTCTTTAAGAGTTGTCTGTGGTGTATTTACACCGATATTATATAAATACAGTGATATAATACATGACTCCAGCATTCAATGCTACCACATCCACAGCGATCCGTTATTGATAAGCCAAATTGACAGAGCTTATAATTCAAAGACATTGTCCTGTTAAAATATAAGTGTATATATATAGAGAGAAAACCAGTTTTTAATGAAGAAAAGAGGCGCCTCCGTTTCCAGGTGGGAAGGAGCAGCAGTGCGTAGCACACGCTTCTTGATTAGACCGGGGTTCGAGCCCGTCACCACCAAATACGGAGGATGCGAAAAGGTCAGGGAATGACCATCGCATATCCCGGAGCAATATGGCCTTAGTTGCTAATGCTCCTAAAAACCAAATAACAAAACAAACAACATAACAATGAAGAAAAGTCACTTCGGGGAAAAAACATTCTATTCACTTGACCTGAAACAGTTGTATCCCATCTAGTTTCCAGATGTTGATGCATTCATTCCAACACTTAGCATGCTTATTCTTAATAGTTGCCTGTAAGTTCAAGGTTATTCCTAAGAAGTCTGCTGGGATCCCTTTCTTTAAACGATAACAAAAACCTCTGTACGTAACAAACAAATCCAAGAGCATCACTCCAGCAATCACTTGCAATGCTACGGTTGAAACTGTTCTACACATCATTAATGTACATAGCAGCATATTCCGTTAGCTCAGTTTAAACTGAACTAAACCCTTGATAATCATCGCCTCTGTAGCAACCAGTGATCAAAATAATTAAAATATAGTTTTCGGCAGCGTGAAACTCTGTGCGGCTAAACACGCATATAAAACAAGATTCCGGTTACTTGTTTTGTCCTAGTCTTGGCGCATTATGGCCACAGCTGCCAATGCGCCATAAAAAACCAAACCAATCAATCAATCACTTGTTTTGTCGCTCTCCTTATTGTGCAAATTGAGAAACAAGTAACTGCTGTTGAAGCACTACATGCTAATTAATTTTAACGATAATTTCATCTACCAATCAGCAAATAAATTTGGACAACACAATATCCAACTGATGAAACGGATTTGAGAACATTCATTGGCAAGAAACAACTAATTTATGGTGACCTCTTAAAATACGGCGCAGTCACGGTAGTGCACCATCGACAGTACAAATTCTAGACAAGCTGTTTTATGCATAATATTTCCATGTTTACTGAGCTGAGGAAATATCGAGAATGCGTTCGGTAAAGTTACAAACAGTAGAAGAGAATGTCTCACCTTAGAATAAACAAGTAATACCTGCCTGTGTCTGGACACTTTGAAAAAGTTTGCAGCTCATCGAAATGAGCACGTTGAGATTTATTCTGAATGTTTAATTACTGCAGAGTGGCAGAGAACAGTAGCAGTCTGTACACCTGCACGCGTATCAAGAGGAAATTTCCCTCGTGAAACAGTTCTGAAATTGCGTATAATTTCAGGTGCATCTCAAGTTGCACTCTTGACACCTCGAGTTAATCCCTTAGGGGTGCTGCAGCTCTCACTTTATGATCCCCTTTGAGAGGCATAAATGATATCAGGTGAACCCTCTGTTTAAGAAGAAATGAGTTGCCTTGCATATGATAGAACATTTCAAATATGCTCCTTTAAGGGAGTAAGGATTAGCGCAATTTTGTGCTTTTTGCATATACATAATACTTTCTTGTCTTTCGTGTTTAAGAGCGTGGCAGAATCCTTCTGGAACTGTATCTGCTTTACTTTCCTAAGAGAAAGCATATCCAGATAGTGTGGTGCTATTGCTGCCGAAGCGATTAAAGCATAAGGTATGCACTAGCAAATTTAATAATCTCAGAAAATGAATGAAGGAGACAATTGAAGAGCTAGTTTGAGTTACTGAAGAGTGACGTTAGAAGTGTTGACTCTTTTTGGTTGATGTTTCACTTACTCATCTTTATAATACCATATGCTGCTTAGTCGCATATATGAGCATTGCAATTAGGGCAGTGTATTCCTTTCTGTTTTATCGTAAAGCTTTAAACTTACCTCCCTTTTAGACCAGAGCCTTTCTTACTTCCTTCCTTCCATAAGACGTGTTACCCCAGACTTATCCTTAAACTCCAAATTTTCACTTTATTTTATATTTGAGCAACACGTTCGCTGAAGGTTTCTTAATTGTTGGAGGTTATTATCATTTTTTCTGCAGATGACCAGATGTCTTGCAGAACAACAGTCAACAACGTAAAAGTCGTCCATAGTGCAACCAAGACAATGACATCATTGTACGTTCTAAGGATTTCTTCCTTTCTTGCCTTGTGTATAAAACATGGATATAACATTTCATTACTGTAATATATGGGGATTAAATTTAATACAGGTTGAAGTTGTTTTTTTTTTTAATCTCTTCTTAAATGAACATTTGTTTGTCATTTTACAATTACATCCGGTGCTGTATTAGTAGTGATGGGCAATATTTCGACAATAAGCTTATCACAACCCACAAAAATCAAATCTAAAAAGTGGCTTGGGTAAGAATTTTAAATTGCGTAGTTTTAAGTCTATTTTAGCGATATTCCCCGCATTGCAGGATTTTTCAATAAAATACTTATGCCGCCAATGCTTGGTCATTCTCTCGAGGGATGATACATTTGGGTTCAAGGCTTCTGCCATGGAGGTAATATCGATTTCGTTTTAAATAACAGTACTTCTCGTAAGAAAACAGCTATTTATTTGTAATGCGATCCGAGAAAATTAGTTGGTATCCCAAAAATCTTAAAGTAAGGACTCCGTCCTTTGCTTGCACTGCCTACATGGTGCGTGATAAATAAATTATTCATTTGAAATGCATGCAGCTTTTTCATTTATTAACCAAATAAAACAGATTTAGATATGGTTTATGTCTTGTTCATTGAAATTTTTATATCATATTTCATTTACTTGCATTTCTTGATAAATAAAAAATAATGGTTGAGGACGAAAAGGTTAAGTAAACTACAGCCAGTTACGAAGCTTGGCAATCAATCAATAATTAAAATATGGCAATAGTGTTAAACTCTGAAAATAGGCCTCACGCGATGTTAGCACAATAAAGAATTCACTCTTTAAAAATCGCAAATCCGCCATGCCATGGAATATTGTTCCCACATCTAGGACGGTTGCCCTAAAACCTCTCAGGCTTCTGGATTCCATTGCACAGAGGGCAGGTAGGTTAATTAATGACCCATCTATAACAAATTCCCCCTACTCTCTGTTTCATAGACGTTCTGTTTTTGCTGAATGCCTTTCCTATAGATGCTTCCATGGGCACTGTTCTTCTGAATTGGCTTCTTTAATTCCTGCTTCGAAACCAGTCGTCCGGCCTCATTCTGCTGTCCAACTTGAAGCTCACAGAATCAACTTTTCATCTTCCTCGTCGGTTGCTTCATTCTTCAACTTCCGTTTTCTGGAATAACCTCCCTTTATACCTATTTCTTGAAAATTGCAATCTAGAGAAATTGAAGTCTACAAATATCTTCTTATATTTTCTGAACCTTCGACCCATGCATGGTATTAAGTATACTGGTGTGCAAAACTTAAGGATCATCACTATTTCTAAAAGTTACAACCACAAAATCTTTACTTAAAGTACTCTACCGATGAGAGTAGATTCAATCGCAGCAGCGATTTCGGACGGCAGCTAATCTGGCGAGAGGTTGGCACACGATATCTCCCCGCAAACATCACTGAAAGGGATCGATATGGCGGTCGAGGTGTTCTCGTCTGGGAATGGATTCTAGTGAGGTATGGGCATGTCCCACTGATTGCAAAGGGCCATCCTCCCTATTGACCCCTTATTTCTATTTCTACCCCCCAGTCTTCAGTCTCCCCTCCCCCTTACTTTTATCTTTCACAGTGCGCAGTCCCACAGATCAAAATTTAACCCGACTTTTCAGGCACTAATATTATCCTTTCAGCGTACAAACCCAACTTACGTTCTTAAAATTAATTAATTAGACAAAACTGAACCGCAATATACCGTATACTTTTTTTTTTTTTTTTAGGTCCTTGTCACCGAAATCTCTGGAAAGTAGGTGGAAGGATCTGCCAAATAAATAAATGAATACACCTGGCTGGCCTCCCCGTGGCAGAGTATGGTAACGTCGGGTCCCATTAGGAGCCTGGCGGCCAACAAGCCAGAAGAACAATGGGCACAACATATTACACAACACATGATCCACACACTTTAAATCTCTAGTTTTGACAGAGTACTGTCCTCGATACAAAGAACATATGCAGAGATGGGGTTATTCCCTGGTGCCGTTAGACCCGAAAATACTCTATACTCTATCTTGGATGGACGTACACAACTTCAGATACTGGAAGGCGGTACTGTAACTGGTGTACGCTACTGTACTGAGGTAATCCTTCCCCATGTGCGTCTGTTCCGATGTGCCATTGGCCCCGAGTTCGTGTTTATGGATGATAACGCCACACCCCATCGCACTGCAGCTGTTGGTATGCTTTTGGAAAGTAAGTGTGTGTTGTTGTCAACGGCACCAGGGGTTCCCCACATCTCCGCGTTGTTTTCATTCTGGTGAACCAGTTCACTGGGAAATGCCAGAGATTTAAAACTGTGTGGGAATTGTTCATGTGTAGTGTCCTGTACCGTTGATACTTTTGGAAATAGTGGCATAGTGTTTTGTGAAAGGTGCCACTTGTTGTTTCCCACATCTGCACCATGGTACATTGTGAAGAAATACAGAATCTCTGTAAAAGCCAGAAAAAGTGTAATCTCTGGTTTCTGTCAGAGTAGTGTTATGTTTTGTTGTTGTGTCTATGGCTGCTTGGCCGCAGAGCCCCTAGTGGTACCCCACGTTGTCCGCCGCTACCACTGTACTCCGGCTGGCCTTTGCCAGGGTTGCCTGAGCTTCCTGACAAAGGTCAAGTGAAAAAAAAAAAGAAAAAAAAAAGAAAAAGGGGGGGGGGAGGAAACATAGAACAGGAGTACGAGTTAGAAGGAACAGAAAGAGGGAAAAGGAGGACGGACTGAAGTTGAGGAGCAGTCCACTCTTTGTGAGGTGAAAATAGGGATCTGGGAGTGGGAGTTAAAGTAGCAGGGGACAGGTGCCCCTGCATGATCACCAGAGGCCAATGGACTCTGTATCCCTCACTCAGAAGTTCTCCAGAGTGCCACCAATCCCGCACAAGAACGGTGCCGGCTTATCCTACTCTATAAGGGATTTGCAGCAGTATCCCGCACTCGATGAGTGCCAGCAGTCCCGCACCAGAATGGTACCAGCAGTGTTCCTACCCTTAAAGGATTAGCAAGTTGTCAAGGCAGTGTCCTCTAGTAGAGAAGGAGCTAACCCACGCCAGTCTGATTCAGGCCTTGGGCAGCATGATCCAATGTTGTTCTCATTTCAGCAATCTTGGCTAGTCTCAGTGCGAAGATTTCCTGTGCATACACAGATGCTTTTGGAAAGTGTAAGTGTGTGTTGTTGTCTTACGGCACCAGGGGTTTCCCCCATCTCCGCGTTGCTTTCATTGTGGTGAACCAGTTCACTGGAAAATGCCAGAGATTTAAAAGTGTGTGGGAATTGTTCATGTGTTGTGTTCTGTACCGTTGTTCATCTGGTCATTTAGCCGTTGGTCCCCTATTGAGGCCCAACGTTGTCCCACTTACGCCCCGTGGAGGCAGACCAGGAACCCAGTAGCTGTAGATTCACTCTGGTAGGTCCTGCCGCTTAATTTCCTGGGATTTCGGTGGCTAGGACCTTAAAAAAAATAAAATAAAATAATAATAATAAAATAAAATAAATAATAATAAAAACAAATAAATAAAATAAAAATAAAAACAAATAAATAAAATAAAATAAATAATAAAAAATATAAAAATAAAATAAATAAAGAAAGAAAAAATATGAATAAGTGAAAAATCTTCGCTATCGTAGGGGTAATATCGCTTTGGTTTGCTAGGTCGAGTTTTGGGCTTAAGGTAATTTTATCATGTTAAGTTTTTGACGTGTGGGGCTTTCGCTATGATGAAGGTAGAGAGGGAAGGGAGACCGAAGACTGGGAGGAAAAGACAGAAATATGAGGCCAATAGAGTAGATAGCCCCAGTTTTCAGTGGGGCATGCCCCCACCAGAGTAGAAGTTTGGAGGTGGAGGAGAGGGAACAAAAAACGTCCCCTCCCCCCAAGGAAGTGGGAATAATAGGTGAAGAGGGCTAGGGTGTCCTCTTCAGATCACCATCAGGCTGTTTGCAGCTGTGCTGCGTTCTGTTCTGCTTTGTCACACATGGGGCGAGCCCCGTCCTTGCTCTTCTTTTCCGTGTGATCAGCACTCTTGTCCAAGTGCTGGTCCTCTGCAGGGTTTCAGTTTTCTGTCACATTTGGCGGCGATTTTTTTCAATCTCTGTGTACCTTGCTGTAGATAGCTATTAGTGTTTTTCTCCTGGTGAATAGGTCTTGCGCATACTGGAAGAGTGCCCTATATTCATCCTCAGTGTCCAGGAAGTGGTGCTCCAGTCCTACCTCAGAGGGCTGCTAATAACAAGATTGAGATGCTTTTGAAAAGTGAGAACATTGTTCGTATGGATTGGCCTGCCCGTTTCCGTCGATCTAAATCCCATCGAACCCATATGGGACGCTCTGGGGAGACGCCTACCGGCATGTCCACGACCACCAGAAAATGTTCAGCAGCTGAAGATGGCGCTGACAGAGGAATGGACGATGTTACCGCAAGAACTTATCAACAACATTGTTCTAAGTATGGACAGGCGATGCAAAGCCTGCATTGACATTAAGGGTGGACATATCTCCTATGAGGACCACCTCTTCCCTTTGTTCCATATTTGGCTGTGATGCATCTGTGTCATGGCAGCCAGTGCTGTGTTGCCATTTTTGAATAAAGTCCCTCTGTACCGTTTTGTTTCCGTTGTTGTTTCCTTCATCATTTCTGTACCTCACGAGGTTCCTTTGATATGCTTTTCCCATATTCAGGCCACTCCTATGAGAAGCTACAGGTGAAAACCTGACTGGTCGTTAGATTTTGCATACCAGTGTAAAATAGGTTCTAATACCTCTCGTGCTCGGGGTTTTCAAAAAACGAAAATAATTGTTATCAGAAGGTAATAAACACAGATTCAGTAGGAGAGAACCAAATTAAGATGATCCTCAATCTTACGAAACGAAGCGCAGACGGTAGCGCAAAGGAGTGTTACCCTCTTTTTCTCTCCTCCCCCGATCCCTCTTGTATAGCACTTTTGTCATTAATGTTGATACAATTATGTACTTCCAACTTTGGGTGGAAACGACTTTAGTTCGAATCCCGTTAGGGAACTAAAGGGATCCGTTAGGGATTCTAACTCAAGTGTTTTTCGCCCGGAGTTGGGAGGACGTGACGCCAGGCATTTTTATGGGTCTTTATCACAACATGCCTGAATTGGTCGGTCTCAGGAGAGAGAGAGAGAGAGAGAGAGCACAGCACAGCACACGGCTTTTTATCACAGAAACTCGATTTTTTTGTCCAGGAAACAAGAAATTGACCAGCGAACACAGTATTTTGTAGACATACGGGAAATGTGGCCTAAAACCTTACAATAGCCAGCCAGTAAACTCTCTCTGTTCCTCGATTTTAACTATTAATTTTACCATTTTATTAGAGCCATCTCGTAGAAGTTCCTCCTACTCTGACCGGAATGGAACCCAGGCGTTTTCAGTATGGCCACTACTCTTACATGCAATGCTATGTAGCCAAAGCGAGAACTTCTTCAAGCAGCAAAACGACTGAAGGAAACACTGAAATTCACAATTCACAGATATAATATACACGCACCTTAACAGCTTCAGTGTTTATTATGATCATACAATAGTAGCCTTCATCGAATGGAAAGTGTTTCCTGAAGGTGATATTTTAAGAACTCAACTGATCAACTCGATTTAATACTAGAATACTTTGATCCCATTTATGAATCTTAACGTTTCAGCAACGACAGGAGAGTGGTTAAAACATTTATATTTCATGAAAAATATCTCATGTTTTGTGAAGCAAATATTTCTGAATAATATACGAATAAATTTCCGTGTGAAATGTGTTGTCATCTCATGACTTGGCTAATGTAAATAAAAGAATCATGTTGCTTCACGATTTTATGTTCCTTTCTATTAGTATGTCATTTCCTTAAAAGCAAGAAAGAAAGAAAGATTACCATATATAAGCAACTAAAAAAAAATAATCCATACCATTCGGTTTTCGTTATTTTTATCTTATTTGATCGTTTTCTAAGGTACCGAGAAAAAATTCTAATACTGTTTTTCTAAAATGTCCTGAAACTTTCCATTTAATGGTCATCTGTTCAGATTCCACTTTTTACTGTTTGATATACAGTCGAATTTAATGTGTTATTTCACCCCTCTTTGCGCAAATGAGATGGAAAAATTCGAGACTTTTAAGGAGTTGAGCTTGATATTCAAAGACTTTTCGTGGAGTATAGAACAAAGGACGTCTTTGTAAGCTTCCTTATTATGATTTATCCTATCTTTGCACTTGGGTAGTCAGTTTTCTCTTTAGCAGATCAGTGCGTGCAATAATAGATGGCTCTTTGTTCTTTAACTGCTCTACTAACGTTGAGGAACCTCAGGGTTCAGTACTTTCACCTACTTTTCTCCTTTTCTTTATTGATGATCTCCTTCAATTGATTCTAAATCCTAGTCAAGAGTTTCGCTCTACATTCCTCTCTGATAAGTAACAAACTTTCTTTTTCAGAAACAATGAGACAACCCGGATATCCTCCGCTAGATAGCAGCTTCGCCGAGATATTTTCCATCGGGAAAGCGGATATAATAACTGTGCTTATTTCATTGCTGGAATGCTAAATTCTGTCCTTTCAACCAAACTCTCCTCCCAAAATATTACTTTCACATAGATCGCCCTTCTTTGAATTATTGTTTAGATGTCTAGGCAACATTACACTTCTGAATTTTGGAATGAAGTAAACCATTAATCTTTCCGGGTAGAAGAACGTTGCCGTTTTAGCTTAGTTATTGTTCATGCTCTTTTATATATGCTCTTTTATATAAGCGAGCATTAGAATAGTGATTAACCTTTCTGACTCGCCGGTACCACAGTTGTTACAATCGCCATTTTTCCGTATTGTTTCGATTTCGAATCCCATCAATACGGAAAGGACTCGTTCAAGCATTTTTCTCACCGTGGCCGATTTAGTCGGTTTTGTTTAAGTGTTCGTGAACTTATCCACCATCAACTTAAAATTTTCCTCCAATAAGTAATCAAACCATCGGTAGAATATTCGCAAATACATACATCATAAATTGGCTTCTCATGGTCCTTAGCTGCTAGGCCACATACAGTATCACACACACAGAAGCGTCTCAATGATAATTAAATATCTTGTTAAACAAAAGTTCAATTTTTGTTGAATGACATTTCTATGGATTTTCTTGAACTTATTTTCCGGAAGCTCGGGTTATTTTATCCAAGAAATAGGCAAAATTACCAGAAAAGACATGAAATTCATAGACATACATTTGTAGGTTTGTGGGTGTATGCATATATACACTGTGCTGCCACTTTATTAGGTACACCCCTGCGGTGTACACAAATGGTTTGTCTCAAAACGGTGCAAGTCACATGACCACAATTGTGGATATAAATCCAGTAGAACAACCTTTCTAATATCAGTTAAGCGTACAAACCGTAGCAAGAATGGGGAAAAGGAGTGATCTAACGGACTTCGAACGTGAGATGGTAGTAAGTGCAAGACGTGCTGGACAACGCATCTCTGAAACGGCAGTTTTCCTGAACTTTTCACGGACCACAGTTTCAAGGGTGTATCGAGAATGGTGCAACGAACAGAAAACATCCTCTCAACGGCACTCCCGTGGAAGAAAATCGCTTGTTGATGAGAGGTCAGAGGAGGATGGCTAGAATTGTGCAAGCAAACAGACGGGCCTCAATGTCGCATCACGTCAGAATACAACCTTGGTGAGCAGAACAAATATCGCAAGGGACCACTAGTCGCACTTTGTCGCGAATCGGCTACAACAGCCGACGGCCACATCGCGTATTTTTGTTATCAATGAAGAACAAGAGAGCACACTTTCTGTGGGCACAGCAACACCAGCACTGGACTATCCAGGATTGGAAAACAGTTGCTTGGTCTGACGAGTCAAAGTTCCTGGTGCATCATTATTGTTATATTGTTATTTTATTATTATTAGCTATAGGGTTGCAAGGAAGCCTGAGGCTTATGCTACACCAGCAAAAAAAAAAAAAAATTCCCGAGTTACCCTGAGAGAGAGAGAGAGAGAGAGAGAGAGAGAGAGAGAGAGAGAGAGAGAGAGAGAGAGAGAGAGAGTCAAAAGTAGAAGGGAATAACCAAGAAAGAGAAGAATGATGATATCCAGCTCAGGACTCTGGGTGTGCCAAGCCCATACTCACCAGATGTGAGCCCCTGGGGTTGAGTTAATGGAAGGCTTAGAATTTGGTGAAAGCAATATGAATCCCTTGACCCACCATGTCTGACGACTACTGTGCGAGGTGGTGGGGTAGTGTTATGGTGTGGGCAATGTTTTCTTGGCACACGTTGGGTTCACTGATACCCATAGATTCATGTCTGAATGCCACATCGTACCTAAAAATCGTTGCTGACCAAGTGCATCCATTCATGTTGACAGTTTATCCTCAGTCAGATGGTTACTTCCAGCAGGATAATGCGCCGGTGCACAAAGCCTGAATCACTATGGAATGGTTCCAGGAACATAATACTGTAATGACTTTTCTTTGCTGCAGTGGCCCTCTCAGTCCACGGAACTTAATCCTATTGAACATCTTTGGGATGAGCTGGAAAGGGCTGTTCGCTGCAAGCCTACACCTCAGTCGAATCTCAAGGAACTGTGTGACACATTCATGTCTACATGATATTCCATTCCTGCACAACGTTTTCAGCATCTTGTTCAATCTATGCGTAGAAGAATTCAAGCTGTTTTGAAGGCTAAAGGAGGCTCAACACGCTATTAGGTAGGTGTACCTAATAAAGTGGCAGCATAGTGTGTGTGTATGTGTGTGTGTATGTATATATTCATATACACTCGGTGGTCACTGAATTATGACCATCCTCCATCCATAATTGACTATGCCGCATAGCTCTCAGTATAAAAAAATGAACATCTTCCTAAGCTACAGCAGTAGTAATTTGCATCCTGTCGTGCAAGTCAAAGTGATAAAGTAGCAGTTATGGCACGTAGTAAAGGTATCACGGAGTTTCAAAAGGGCATGATTGTGAGATCTTCTGAGACGGGAGTTTCCATATCGGAAACGGCATGTCTTGCCGCGCACAATGGTTTAAATGTACAAACCACCTCCTGCAGACAGAGCAGTAAAGGATTATGGAAGGTGGATGTTCATGATAAGTGAAGGGTGAAGCACATTGTACGGGCTCAATGACAAGTCAATGCTCGACAGCTGACATTGCAACACAATATGAGGAACAGTAATAGTATTCGTCATGTGGAGCAAGGAAACCACAGGCTTTTGCTGCACTGGCGAAAAAAAAAAAAAAAAAAAAACCAAGTAGATAAAAATACAAATTATAAGCTTCCGTCCTCACACATTTATTCATTTATTAATTACACACAATGTATAGTCTCAAGATTATGTACATCAAAGTATATACATGATTTATATAAAAGATATATTTACATATAATTATATGCTCTGTACATATCATTAAACACTGGTGTGTGTAAGTGTGTTCTTTAATCAGGGTAGCTGCCAGACTCCCTCCTCACACATTCCATTTTTTTCCCATTTATTTGTACACTCAATTATTTACAAATTATATACAAAACTTACAAAGAAGATATATACAATTTTATATACATTAGCATTCTCGTTATACATATATAAGATACTATATTATATATGAACAAGTGTGTGTGTGTGTTTTACCTGTATCAAGGGTGGTTCTTAGGACTAAGCCCATCTCCACCTTGCACATCTATTCTGTGTTGGTGCAGAAACTGCAAAGCTTTATGTATTAGTGTATGGTGCGTCGTTTCTGTCAGTCCACTTCGCCACCAGGGAGCAGCCAACAACTAGGCAGCCGCTGCCCGCCCCCAGGCAAAAGGAGCCGAGCCTGGGTCTACTACCACCTTTAGTGCCTTGTGCACAAATCACGCTCCCACCGGAGGTAATGAAATATCGGTGGGTGCCAGCAATCCCGTCCCCAGGTTGCCCAAACCTGGAAACCAGAAAAAAAAAAAAAAAAAAAAAAAAAAAACAGCGGAAAAATATCGAAGCCTCAGCAGATTCAAGCCAATTTGAAAAACTCCAGTAAATTTACATATCTTACAACAAGTCATTCTATTTATATTTAATAGAAACATATATATATATATATATATATTGTCAACTTCTCAGCTGTCAGATTTCTATTCGATTTTGGATTTGAGTTCTTAGTTCAAGTCTTTTCTTAAAGACCGATTCTGCAAAGGTCTGGAAAGTCTCAAAGTTTGTTTTGTTATCAACTAGTATTGTTACATTCTACTCAGCTAGACCTGGAACCTGATTAAGTAGCAATACTCGATGGTGTGTATATTGCGGACAAAATAGTAAAACATGAAACCAGTCCTCCATTTGACCACAGGTGCAAAAAGGATCCGGCTCCAAACCTCTGTCGAAAAGTTTGGCCCTCAAAGATCTATGGCTTGTTAATAAATACGTCGTAAACATGCTTGGTTGAAATTTGGTTCAAACAGAAACAGAAGGTTGAGTAGAAGCAAACTCAACATTTTCAATATACTTCTTTGTGACTTCACCATGCACATATTCATCCAATCTACTTTGCCAAATACTAACCACTTCACTCCATAATCTTTTCCGTTCTGTCTTCAAGTTACTAACTGGATCTGTTGTAATTCCCATAATAGATACCTGCAGTCCTTTCTTATGTTTATAAATCATGCCACGGTATAAGATAAATAAATCTAAAAGCAGTTCTCCTCCAAGGATTTGGAAGGCATTGTTTGATACTGTACGAGGGACATTATTTAGTGCCAGAAGCACTGTTCCCTCCTCACACAGATCTTTGAGTTGATCTTTGAATTTATACACTGTGAGCCTCAACTACTTGCTAGGAAAACTTGTTGCAGCAATCAACGGCTAAAAGAAAACTTCATAGAATCTAATTTAAACCTCAACCCTTGTAATTTGAATTTATGATTTATGAACAGTGAGAATTTCACCTTCATTCATTTTGCTAATCCTTCTCAGAGCCTTATAAACCTCAATCAGATTGAGGTTTATCGGAGTCGGATAATCGGAGTCTTTCCTCATGCGGTCGTCCTTCTGCCGATCACACCCTTCCAATTGCCCTTTGGATCCTTTGGCGATGCGCCGCATACTCAGACATATGGGGGTTCCACAGCAGATGACCCAAGAGAAATCCTTTCCCCACCGCTAATAATCGTCGACGACGAATGTTGTGGTGTCAGCAACATGTTGGGCACTGGAACGCTTTCTAGCATTCCAGGGTCGAGTGTGCTGGAAGAGTGGCTGGTTGGTCTAAAACACCTGTGCAACACGTCGACGGATGATTTCATGTGCAGCAGCACAAGCAACAAGTCTATGGAACCATCGTGCATGGTGTCCATTATCCAGGCTGTGGTTGCTTAATATAGGGCATGTTTTGCTGGCAAGAACTAGCACTATTGCTGCATAACGTTTGACTGGTGAGATGCCGGCAGACCTCATTCGCATTCATACAACTATAAGTTGCCTTGTCAAAGACATAGAATATGAAAATCACGTTAGAAGCAGATATTAGTTATCACGACTGCTCCGAAACAGCTGAATGTGGAAGAAATACTTCGCTGGTTTATATATAGCTACTTGATTTAGTTCTCGGCATTTCTAAAACACAACTGGGAACGTCTATCAGTCACAATGGAAGTAGTATGCGATAAAACGCAAATAATAAGCACTAAATATCACTAAAAGCACTAATTATCGGCATTTTTTTAAAACTATGTTGTTACTTTGTAAATATTAGCAAATTGCAAATAATAGTAAACAAAGATATATATGTACAAGTACGTGCCGCTCGCACTTCTATTCAGGTGGCTGTAACGAAATAATATGTAAACAAAGAGATATTTTTCTTTCAATCATATTTTTATTTTGATAGTAAATATCATACTACGAGATGAAAAACTTTCCTTAGCTCACTGCTGCTGATTTAAAATACACTTATAATGTCATGGACCGCTTTTATTTAGAATGCATTAAAAGAAAGAACTACTTTTAATGGAGGTACATTTTGTACTTTACTCAATTTTCTTCAGGTATGAGTTCATTTGATTTCGTTTTCATATGCGGAACGAATTGCGTTTCGTCTTTTGAACAACGCTATCTGAAATATTACAGTGGACCGCATCTAACCTGCAAAATCTTCTTGCATGCGTACCTCTTGGTACTCTGCAATGAAAATCTGTTTTGCCATTACCAGCAACGCATGACAAATAACTCATGCCAGACTAGCTACGTTTTCATCATATGTGTCAGGGTGACTGGAAGCCGACAAGCAATTCCAAGCAGTCGTGTTCCACTACTGAAAACAATAACGGTTCAAATGGTTTGAACATTGTGCATTCTCAGACGGAGCCATACAGAACTTATTTAACGTCGGATGTACAAATTGCATTTCGTTTGCTTCAGTTATCTCGCTATTGACTGTTGCACTGAGAGGCGTCTGAGTGTTACCAGTTCTAACGAATATACGAGCACACTGGTGAAATGGAAGTAAGCTGGTGCCAGGGTGAGAGAATACGCAGCGCCGTAACGTAATGTATACAAATATTTAGTCGAGAATAAAGGGAATAATGCGTTCATTGAAATTAAGTTGCACGCGCAGCAGATTTTATAAAAACGGTATATAAAATGTTATGAGTTTACTATTTATATTTTTCAGATTCTCAAATTAAATGCTGTATCTGTTCTTTATTTTGCAAGCTTCAAGAGATGAGTCATAAAAATACATACATTTCTGAGGCTGTGGCGTGATTTATCATTGCGTGATGCTCAGAAAGGTTCAGAAAATGAATTTTTTGAATCAGCATACTAGTCACAGTACAACTTGTCGTTTGTTTCTTTCTGTTATGTTCCTTACATATTTCCTTTTGTAAAGGACACATTGCAAGGAACATTATGGTTACTTTTGAATCCTTTAAAATTATGTGACCTTCAGCATTCACACCTTTTGTCGTGCCCATCTCCAAAAGCTCCATCTCATTATTCATCGTTTTCCCTTCCTGATTCATAAGATTCATAATATTATTTATAAATGAACTTTTAAATGTGGCTCATTTTGCTGATACGTTAACTAATACTTTAACTAACATGAGCCACCTTTAAAGGTAGCTTATGTTGGTTAACATGCTATACATGCGATTTGGATAAGGAAGCCATTAAAATAAATGTTTATACTCCAAAAAGAAATACGATAGTAAAAGTGTCATCATCCTTAACATAACTGCCGCCACGCCCACCTCTTCAATTAAAAATTAAAGGCATGTACGTTCGAACGCGCACTCTGAAACAAAGCTGGAAAATGTTTTAGAAACTGTATTAATGAGTGCTAAATTTAATGAATTTACTTAACGGGTAAATTTCAATGAATTCCTGTAGAAAAAGTGGAAATTTAATCGAAACATCCCATATTCCTCTTCCCCGAAGCTAAACGAGTTTTAAAAATTTCACTTGAGGGTAATAATTAGGAGCATAAAAGTACTGTATTTCAGGAGGCGCCTTTTATCTTAACAAGAAACGTCAGCGCCGTCACTTCTTTAGAATATTTATGCTGCTCGATCCCCAGCGTGTTTTTATTTCTTGCTTCAATAACTGAGAAATTCCACCCTAAGTCCCAGCACAGAATTGAAATATGCGGATTAAGCGAACGCTAATTTCCATTATTTTTATCTCCTCTTTCTGTTGTCGCCTTGGGAGCTAGTTTTATTAACGGCAAAATACCCCGGACTGTGATGACTATTTTTATTCCTCTGGTTCTTTGAATATGTATGACACTTTACATGTAATTTGAATTCATCACTTAACGCTCGTGGCAGTAACAGAAATGATGGCTGCAACTGGGAGTTAAGGGCAATAAAGGGGAAGAGAAAGCCATATTGGAGAGATTTGGAAAAGTTTCAAATTAGGTCTCACATCGGTTCTTAGCTGTAAGATTTTCTTGATGCGTTCGTAATAGACGCGAAGAAATTGAGGCCGCATGCCAGAACGCAGGAAAATATTCGTGGGCTCAGTGTGGTTATTAGGCAACAGATGTTTTGCATAATGCGGAGAGATTTTTATGACGTGCAAGTGGCAGCCATACAGCTGCAGAAGAAGAAGAGATATTTGATGAAGTACTTATTAGTTTACTATGAAAACACTCGTAAGAATGAGCAAAAAAACTTTGCTAGTAGAAAATTTAAAATATACTAATTTAGAGAAGGAATCCTTCGGTAGAAATAAATTTGATCTTAACTTTTGACTCGACGATTTTTAGAACTGAAGACCTTTGGATGAAAGAATTCTCCGTGCGGACCATTATTAAAAATGGTTAGTTGCCTCTAGAAGTAAAACAGGGTTATTTCAAAAGTGAGTCTGCCATGTCTTTGCTATAGTGAATAAAACAAACAAAATATACGTTATAATATCGACAATCAGTTAATGTAATATTTACAGTGAAGGAAGAAATACTTTATGATATCCCCAGTCGAGTGAATTCACAACCATCCGTCTGGACTGTAATTTAAATTTGGCTAATAAAGCAATACAATTTTTATTGCTTTATTTTGTCTTAAGTTTGTCATTCTTTGTCAAAAATTAAGACAAAATGTGTGAGACGCGCTTTTAATAAAAACTTCTTCGCTGGCGTATAAGTTTAAAACTTAAAGTACTTTTGTATAGTTTCAATTTTTGTTTAGAATGAAACATGTCTTAAATGAACAACGCTGTTTTATTGCTATACCAGTTAACTGAAAATGCTCGAGTTCCGAGGGGTTAATCGTGAATAGTTGAGCTACATTGGCTGTTCTCCACACGGTGAGAGAGACGACGTGGTGTCTTGTGCAATGATAATTTGGTTATCGCTATCTGTATTAACTGCTACCTGAAGACAAATAAACAACATGTTGAAAAGGCAGAGCTGCCCCTCTTACAAATTATATACACAATGCTTCGGTAACAGCAATTTCGAATATCGAATTCCCGGACCGACAGGGGCAGAATTGGTGAGCACATCCCTAAAAAGGCGGGGTTACGTGTTAAGGGTTAATCATGTCCACTGAAACTTATGTCTGACTCCTTACGGGGTTATACATTAGTTTGAGTGAATATGGCATGCCAAATGAGCAGGTGCTAAGAAACGAAAAAGGTTTAATAAAGTCGAGGGCACGTCCACGCGAGGCTTACATGTGTTGAGAGGATCATCATCAGCGCGAATAGACCAACGAGCTGCACAACCGTACGAGTTAGTAACAGGCAAACTCGTAAAAACCCGAGGTTTCCCGAACATGCCACTCGTTAAAGAAGTGTGATTTAATTTTGTTGCATCAACGTATTCTTACAAAGTTTTATCGCATTCATTCGCAACGATTTTCTCTGACATCCTTTCTAATAGAAGTTCACTTTTTAAACAGAAAGTTCATTTTAAACAGAAAAAGTTTATACTTTTTCATAAAAAAACAATCGAATAAATAAATTATTAATTTAAACTCATTAAATTTATTCTTGGCTGTTACAGTGCATTTTAAGGCATTTATGAGGTATTTTAAAATTTTTAACCTTCTCATTAGTTTTTCTGAATCAGTTTGCATTATGTCTCATTTATATGTTTTTTGAAGTGATTATGTATTTAAACTGGGTCTTATTCTTTGTTTTATATATATATATATATATATATATATATATATATATATATATATATATATATATATATTCTCTGCTAAATAAATAAATAAAACAATATTGAAGTTTGCATAAGAGTGCACGTTCTACCGATAAACAATGCTTGCGAAGATTCGTAATTTTGTTGAATTTTTATTTATTTATTTATTTTTTTTTTTTTGTTAAACTTTTCTAAAATTTTTAGCACTTCTGCTGCCTGTGGGTGTATTTGGCTGCTCTAAACGCAAGGATGTAAAATCTCCTATGGCGACCAATAAAATCAGTCACCGCTAGAAATCTAGCTTCTGTAGCATATTCGCTCTTATTTGCGTAGAGAGGCATTTCAATCGAGAGAGAAATAATGGCATGGGGGTTTTGTTTTATTACACTTGTCTGGGATCAAATGTATGAATTCAATATCTCAGTTCCAAAAGCAAATTGTTACTTCTTTTTTTTATGCTTCATGTCTCCCGGTTACGTAGATTGTCGTTCTGAATTCTGAACATATTTAAAGGTAACGGAGAGAGAGAGAGAGAGAGAGAGAGAGTTCCGCTTAGTGGTAGAAAATACATATATTGATGTGTCTCGAACTGTTTTTAAGAAGCTTTGTAGTTATTACATTTTGGGATTCAGCACCGCCACAAGTCAAAATGTGATAACTTCCAATACCTCTCATTGCTAACTAGGAGAGAGTCGTATTCAGAAGAAATCCGCGAGCTTGTTTGAAAACACACACACACACAGAGAGAGAGAGAGAGAGAGAGAGAGAGAGAGAGAGAGAGAGAGAATCTCTTCTGAAGACTCAGCGCCTGTGAGTTAAAGATTAAGCGATTGTTTAAGAGAAATAGAGAAATCTATCAATGTCAGGAGGGTTTTCGTAACAGGGTCTGCAAAATGAATTTACTGTACTTTGTGTGGAGATGTATCGTAATATCTCCACACAAAGAAGGTTCCTTAACCACTCTTGTTTAAATTACAAATTTTAAGTGCCCCCATGTCTTTTACCATCTAAATAAAATACGATAAGTGAGATTTGCGCACTTATTACCACGTGTAGTTCAAATTAGAAGAAAGAATTCCTTCTACCTGGAACACTACGCATTTAGTTTAAACATGACACTTTATCAGCGCACAGACCTTTTCTTTAAGATAATAGGCGATAATAAAGTTCAGCTTGGACATCTAGAATATATTATCTATTGATAAAAATTAACAGAAAAAGATTAAATTGAATCCTAACACTAGTAGTGATTGGGGTAAGAGATGGCATGATGGCTGTTACTCAAATTCTCAGATGTATTTTTGACCATTTTGCAACCATTAATATCTCAGCCATTCCTAGCGAAAAGTTTCGTTCCTGATCAAAAGAAATAAAATAAATAAAAACAACGGTTTACTGTACATTGCTTTTTCTTCCCCCCCCCCCCCCTAAGAGCGCACGTCAATTGATTAGATCAGTTGTGTACATAACTTTAGAAGTTTTGCACACAACTGAGAAATATTTTCAACGAAACAAAACAAAAGTGTTTGCTGACATATAGTTCCAAATAACACATCTGTTAAAAAATGAGATATTGGAAAACAAAGCGCATCAATACTCTCATCGCCGGGCTGTGAGCGAATTTTGTGCAAATATTACTCACGGTAGAAAAAGCTTATTCTGAATCGACACTTGCTGGAGGGAGGGATGGTAAGAAGATATCTATATGCTAATTCCAAATATTTCTCTCTAATTTCTTCCCCTTCAAATAATCTAATTTCTTGTTTGATATTTTGAGAATATCTTTTCGAACTACAGTTTGTTTTTGTGTAAGGACTTCAATCTCTTTATTGATGGCATACTCTAGTTTTTGTTTCATCGAAACCCCTTCTGGTTCATATTCGCCTTCTTTAGTTTGATCATGAATGCAGAGGTGGAGTTAATAATTTCAACCTCAGTACTGTGTTCTTGATATTCCACAGTTTCCAAAGTCTGAACTAGAGTATAAATAATTCTTGCAATAGGAGCTTTGCTTTGTTGACTCCGATTTTCTTCGTTCTCTGGAGGGTTATGGAGAAATAGAAGAACGCTTTCTAAATCAGTGCACCTTTGTTCTACTTAAAAATTTAATGCAACGTACAACTCGTTGGATAGAGGAGTTTTGTTCAGCAAGTGATTTCATAATAAACTGTACTCGTATAGTTGCAGTTAGTTAGTAGATTGGCTTCTTGGTGACATAACACTTCAATGGCGAGCTTCACTGGAAAAAAGGGCTGAACTAACATTGATATGGTATTGAATTCGTCGTCAGTGAAATTAATTTTAGAATTTTGATCCAATGCTTCTTAAACAATATTTCTCAATTCTCTTTGATGTTTGTCTTTAAATATAATGTCATTCATTCTGGATTTTGGGTTATATTAATCTGTAAAATATTAATACAATAATAATTTACTAATTATTTTAAATATAATAATTGATAAATATAAATTATGTACATTTTTATTACTTAAAGTGTATTCGTGTCTAGCGGCACCAGGGGTTCCCCCATCTCCGCGTTGCTTTCACTGTAGGTGTAACAGTTCACTGCAAAGGCCAGTGATTTAAAAGTGTATGGATTTTGTAAGTGTATTGTTGTGTATCGTTGTTCTTCTGGCCATTTAGCCCACTAAGCCCCTGCTGGAGCCCAATGTTGCCCACACTCTGCCTCGTGGAGGCAGACCAGGTATCCAGTAATTGGTATTTTACTATGGCAGGCCCTCTCACCTAGTTTCCTGAGATTTCATTGGTTAGGACCTAAAAAAAAAAAAATTGTGTGGGAATAATCGCTGAAAACATTTAAGCTGAAAGGGTTTTTGATATTGTGTGGGATATGCGCTGGTGTTAGAAAGAGTAGGGGGAAGACTGAAGAATGGAGAGAAATGTCAGACGTTTGGGGACACCCACTGCTTTTGGGTGTCCCGCAGTGGAGCAGGCCCATGCCCCACCAGGAGTAGAGAAGCGGGGAGTGGCAGAGGAGGAAGGAAACAGGAAACCGTCTCCCCCCTGCCAGGGGATTGGGAATTAAAGCTGAATAGGGCTAGTATATCCTATTCAGACCACCATAGGGCTTACCGCAGGTAGTTCCTGCATTTATGCCAGTCTGGGTTTTTTGTCACTTAGTTTGTTTGCATGCACTCATCTTCGTCTGGTAGTTCCTGTGGCTGAGTCTAACTAGGTTCTTTGTCAATTTGCTATTTTCTTTGATCTTTGTTGGGTCCTTTGATCCGTTTGTGGCCTTGCTTCGGTCGGGGCTGTCTTCTTCCATGCTCATTCTGATTTTCTCTTGCTCTTTGCAGTCTTGTGTGGTGGTCGATTGATTTTCTTCAAGTATGCAATTTCTTGTTATTCATTGTGGATGGCAATTTCCTTTCTTATTCGGCGCATTATAGCCTCAGTCGCTGATGCGCCAATAAACTCCAAACCAAACCAAACCAAACCTTTCTTATTCAGTCGAAGACTTCTCGTGCAAACCGGCTGAAAGCCGCGTAGTCGTCTTCTGTGTCCAAGAGATGGTGTTCTTGGTTTTTTTGGTATGTATTGTATTTTACTTATTAGCACGCGTCTGTATTCCTCATAGTACTCACAGTCATGCATAATATGATGCCATGTTTCAGGCTCAGTGCAGGTGCAAGTTAGCTCTTCCGTTATACTCAGCGTGTTCAATTTTGCCTTGAATTACTTTTTATTACTTAGTGTTACCTGACGCGACACTGAATATTATACTGGTGTTCAAAGAAAGTGCATCACCTAGGAATTTCATATTTCTAACCCTTTTTCGAGATGGTATGTTACATTAGTGACTAGCATCACGAATAGAAATATAAACAAAAGCTATTTATTAATAGTTAAGGCAAAGCTAAGTAATATTTGACAGGTGCTCTCAAAATATTCCAAAATGAGTATTTGCAACCTTTTTTACAACAGTTTGGTAAACACGACAATTATGGCTGAGATGTTATCAGAAGCCCACAATTTGCTTCAGTTTATCATTTTAAATGGAAAACAACATGAAAAGTTCACCAGGTACAAACTAATATTTAGTTGTATCCCCTCTGGCCCTGATGACAGCAACACACCGTCGAGGCATTGACAAGATCAATTTTTGAAGATAATCAACTGATAGTTCGTGGTTCAAAACACGAATTATGAAGTTCACAGAGGGTCTTTGGTTTCTTTTTGGAAACTGCAGGTTCCACAAGATGCCAACAGTTCTCTATAGGATTCAGGTCCAGGCTGTTTCCTGGCCAGCTAACAGTTGTAATGGACCGTTCTTCCAACCATTTTTTCATCTGTAACAAATGTAAACACATTACTGTTGAACCTCTAATGCAGAAATTAAGCAAAAGTTACTACAGAAGCGCCTACTTACACTTTTCGCCCGATGAAAAGGAGTAGAATCGTCCTGAAAGATGCAGTTACTTGGCAGGTTTAAATGATCTCTAATGGTTGGCAGCAATTTGCCTTCCAACAGCCAGGCATCCATTGGCATTTACAGAATCTTTTATAATCTGCAGGCGACCTACTCCGCGATACGAAATTCACACCCATATCCTTTGGCTGATAGGGATTTTCACTGTAGACACCATACAGTCTGGATGGTATTCTTCACCACGTCTACGGCGAATCGTTTGTCTCCCATCAGAACCATGCAGGTTGAATTTTTTCTCATCCTAGAAAATAACTGACTTCCACTGCTCGGGGGCCCCTTTGACATGCTCCTTACACCAAATTAATGGGGCCTTTTTAATTTTTTGTGTGAGGAGAGGCTTCTTCTTAGGACGACGGGCTACAAATCCATTTTTGAAGAGACGTCTTCTGACTGTTACTGCACTTGCTACCACTGCTCTATGTTTTTCCCATTCTCTTTTCAGCTCAGACGAGAAAGCTTTACGGTTTTTAAGGCATAAGCGCTTCAAAACGCGGTCCTGTTTTGGCGTAGAGACTCGTTTGCGTCCGGTTCCTTTTTTCCTATCAGCAGAACCAGTATTCTTGAGTTTGGAAAGAAATCTACTCACTGTCGACTGATTACAAGACACTCTATAATCAATATGACGGGAAGAACATCCTTCCTCACATAAAGCAACAATAGCACTCTTTCTTTGTGGTGTCAACTGCACGTAACTCGCCATCTGACACAAGCAATGAATCACTGCAACTCTTGCAGAGCGTGCATATATAGCTGAAAGTAACAGTTGATGCAATATTATGTCATCACCTACGCATGTGAATCTTATCTGATACAATCTGTAAGAAATATTGCCATATACTTACGTTATTCGGACGACAATTACAATTTTAAGGGGTGATTCACACTTGTGGAGGGGGGGTTTATTATTTGTTTGTATTATAATTTATCTATCCTTTATTTAATAAACTCCCCTTCATAATATCTCCCCACTTGCGCATCTGACTTTACTTCTCAGAAAATTCTAAGTTCATAGGGGAGAAACTCTTATATGTTTAATTCCCATTGGTTAGGCTTGTGTCCAGTACAACAAATAATTACACAAATGTTATACAAAAAAAATAAGTTTATTATGCATATTTACAGTTAAATCATAACAAATCTCATTAAGAATAAAATTTCACTGTTTCAACACCAAGGTACTTCCAACATATCCAGTCTCTTCCTATCTAACAGGCTCCTTTACAGACTTGACTTTTTTTTTATCTCACCTTTCTCATTATGCATACACAGGTTAAATAGTTTCACTCTTTATATGCTCACCTTATTTCTGCTCCTATTACAACACAATCAAATCATACCTCATAGGTGTCATTAACATTGTTTAATCATTAAAGTTAGATATATCATTGATCATATTACCTTTATGTATCATCATAACTACCAATTTATTCTTTAATTCCCTATTCCTCTTTCTTATATATTTCTTTAACCATTATCAGTTACAGAACTTGATTACCAAAATACAATATTACATTCAAACACACCTTTTAAGGGTTAGCAATATACATAAATTTTATCTCCACACATTTAGTATTTCTATTTTTACTACAATTCCTTCCGTTAACTTTCTCATCTACATTACTATCCTCCTTATTCCAAATTACTGCCTAAACCAACCATAATTGCCTTAGAGTAGAATTTACTCCTATTTGGTTCACCCATCTAATCTTATCTTTATCATAAATTTCCCCAATTATCGCACTACAGTCCTTTCTCTAGCAGTTAACTTACAGTATTTTCAAATTAACTTTCACTTACTTAATTTCTGTGATCCAGTGTCTTCATAAGGGCCTTCTATCCTATCCTTATCCAGAGCTATTATCTTCTGCTATCCAGGGCAACATCTTACAGCTTCCAGGGCATCATCTTACAGCTTCCAGGGCATCATCATATGGCATCACAACTGCTACTCCGCTTTCAGGATATTATCGCCTTCCTCGGTGGACTGGGTGTTCTAAGGGAATCTTCTACTCTCATTCTCACTGTTTGCAGAACTTCCTTTTACTACCCCTTTCCAGTTCATCTCCTAATTTCTCACTCACTACATTACTGATAACCCCACTTCGACTTTTTTCGTCGGCTATTTCTTCATCTTTCAAGCAACTCCTCCCGACTCACCCTTTCACTAGCACCGCTCAAAAAATTCTCCTCTCCCCTTCTCTTCCTTTTTCCACACTCTCCCCCTGTGTCCATATCCATCCACAATTTTCTCCAGGAGTTTTCCACGCCTTCCCACAGTGTTTTCTTCCAATCACTCTTTCTTTTTCATTTTTTCTTTCTTTTCATTTGTTGGAAGGCCTAATTCAGCCTGCCCCGTAGCACTAGCACGTGATTCCCTATATCCCTCTCTTTTATTATTTTCAACTTGTTAACATGTGTTCTTTGATGTCGGCCGAATATTCCAAAACAACTCTTCCTGTCTCAAAAAAACCACAAATTGTGACACTGGCTACTATAGCGTCTATTTTTAGAAACTAGTGTGTGTCGTACAGAATACGTTTCCGGTGTGTGACCACTCATAAACCTTAAGTTGTTTTTGTAGCGCCGGACCCCCTGGTGGGTTTGTCATAGTATCCTCCATCTGTTCCCTGGTTTAACGGAAGTAAAGCTAATGGCTCTGTTTTCGTTCCCGATACTCTTTTAATTTTTATACCTCTTGCCAGAATAATTCTTATTTCTGAAACTGCATATATTACCCATTTATCCTATTAATGGCAAGAATTAAAAGAAAACTAACTTTCAAAGTCTTAATAAAAAATATTTTATTTTTGTAAGATTTTCAAATCTTACACACTCTTTGAACACCAGTGTATATGTATCATCGTGACACCTAGCGGACAACTTTCGGATTCTGAATTTTGGGAAGTTGTTCATTAATTGGCCGCGAATTGTCACTATCCATGATTGTTGGAAATACCGTAGCTCAGGACGAGACACATGGTGCTTAATGAATGTGTCTGTCAGCATGCTGCACTAGGTATTTGGACTAATCCGAGGACCACAATCATTTTGAGGCTTCCAGTGGTCAACCAACTTATTGCTGACACCACAGCCTTCGCCGTCGACGATAATCAGCGGAGAGGAGGGGATGTCTCTTGGATCGCCTGCTGTGGAACCACATACTTCTGAGTGTGCGGCGCATTGTCATTTGGGATATTGTTCTTGCATTCGCCATATTGTATCGCGATATGAGTTGTCCTACATTGACCTGTCGTTGATCCCGCACAACTCGCTGCATCCTCCGTTCACCACGAACATTCACCATGCGTACAATTTTTTTGGTGGGAGTTGGTTTGATCTGTTTGACACCATTCTTTGTACACCTTACCACAGTGAGACGTGAGGAACTGCCAAGACGTGCCGTTTCCGATATGGAAGCACCAATCGCACGAGCTCCCACAATCATGTCGTTTTGAAACTCCGTGATATCTTTACGACGTACTTTAGCGTACAAAGCCGCTAATTTCTCACTCGTGCAGGACCAGATGCAAATTCCCAGTGCTCTAGCGTACGAAGCTGTTCGGCATTTTATACTGCGAGTTTTGCGGCATAGTTATTATGGATGGGGGGAATCATAATTCAATGATCGCTGAGTATGCGTAGCGGAGAGATGGTCATTATAATAAAGGACAGTATATACCAGTATTAACCAACTAATGGCACTATGTAAAACAATAATTTGGAAATCATTTATTCATAGAAAATGTTTAGACTATAAAGCGTCAAGTCTACATAAAATTTTTTTACATAAAAATGTAACAAAAATTTTTTTATGTAAATTAAAATACATAAATTTTACTTGTTGTTGTATTAATGATGCTATTGCACTTAACTTATACATAGAGAAAATGCCATTTAATGTTTAAGTCTCATAATTTACATGGGAATTGAAAACGCCAACTGAATATTAGCTATGAAATTCACGAGATTTTTTTATTAGTAATGTTAATTATTATTTTTAATAATTAAAATATTCATGACCGTATAGAAATCAATTGCTCTAAGACGACTATTAGAAATCTAAAATCTGTTTTGAAGAACTGTGCATAGGACAACAAGGTATTCTCATCGTAGGCTAGTTCTTTGAAGGCTTTGGATTTTTTTTTTTTTTTTACCAGTAAATGATGTTCTCTTAAGAATCTCTCTCTCTCTCTCTCTCTCTCTCTCTCTCTCTCTTTTAGATATCGGAATATGTATTGGTTTAAATTCGTTATTCATAATAATCGCAAGTTAATCTGAATGGATGCTTGCATCGCCAATCCCTGCATAAAATTTTGCTTGTTGTTGTTTTAACACGCTTGATATTAGTGGCATAGATATTGATCACAATGTACAGGCGTTACTGACGAACTTTATAAATATTTTGCATCTATATTCACCCATAAAGGAAAGCTTTTAGTGATCGCATTAGCAACTGTCTCTCTAATATGCGTTGGGAGGCTGCATCTGATAGAATATACCCAGTATATTAAAAGAAAGGGGAGGGGAAATAGAAAGTAAAAACTTTAGCTATAATACTGAAAGAATCTTAGTTCTCGGAGGTGGTCCTATAGAGCGAAGATGTGAAAATGGCATCCCGTCCTTAAAAGTGTTTTCAAAGTGCAAAGTAGGTAAATACAGACCAGTAAGTTTGACATCTGTGCCACGAAAAATAATGGAGTAGCTAGTTAAAGAAGTAATAAAAGATTTTAATAGGATTGGAGCTATATGGCATCACAGCATGATTTTGTTAAAGGGAGACCATTCCTGACCAGTCTGATTACTAATATGAGGTCGTCAAGAAGAAGCTGGATATAAAGAATACTTTTGACATCATATACTTTCATTTCGTTGAATTTTTTGATACTGCACCAAATGAATGACTTTGGTTAAATTGGAGAAATTGATATTAGGCGACAATTAGTACTGTGTATAAATAAACGGTTAAGTGGTACGACTAGAAGAGATTTATAAACTACACATGAGCTAATGTTATGAGTGGTGGACCACAAGGTTCGGCGTTCGTCTCTTATTGTTTCAAAGTTTATTAATGATATTGATATTGGAATTTCAAATTTGTGGTCGACATTTGTTCACGATATAAAATGGGCAAGATAACTAATCGCATTAATCAGGATATACTACTTAAGAAGATATAGCGGAGCTAAGCACATAGGCTGAAAAATGGCAGTTGAAATTTAACATCTATGAACGGTGCAAATTGACTCTTAGAACAGCTTATCGGTTCTCTCAGTGATATACGGGAACTTTGCTAGCAAGGACAAAGGATAAGGCAATAGTTAGGCCACATTTGGAATACTGTATATAGATTTAGAAATCGATCTTTAGGAAGAATATAGATCTGTTGGAAATGGTGTATAGAATATCAACAGGGCTAGTTTCGAGGGTACACAAAAGAATATTCTCACCAAGAAAACTATGGTTCTCTGAATTGCAGCCTCTGGAAACTTCTATGACTGATTGCGTTAAAATATCAGAATTTCTAGGAGCTGACGGATTTTCCCATATACAAATTTGTATATATATATATATATATATATATATATATATATATATATATATATATATATATATTGAATCTACGGTATACACGAGAAGTTAGAAATCGAGAATAATTTCAATGTCTTTGGAATACGTGCTGTGTTCTACATATAATGCCAATTATATGTAGAACACAGAAGGAACAAGAAAGGAACAGAAAAATTGAAGTAATGATGAAAATGGCGTAAGGTTAAATAGAAAGTAGGAATGAACAATGAACCCCCCACCTTACCCCATTTTTTCATCATTATTTTAATTTTTCTGTTCCCTTCTTGCCTCTGTAAGGTAATCCATGATCTACATATGCTCTACATATAATTATTGGCAGTTCACAGCACGTGTTCATGAGCATACAGACCATCTCGGAAACAGAGGCATATATATTCCCTTCTTTCTCATAATTTTGATGGATGACCCCTGACGAAAACATTAGAATTGTGAGTAATACGGCAAAATATTATCTTACGTTATTTTATTTTATATTTTTTAGTCATTTCTTCAAATTCTTTATAATTGTGTTATTCCCGATTTCTCATGTATACCGTATCGTATATCGAGTAACAGCCTTCACCTTCACACTTTCGATATATCACTATTTAAACTTTATAGGTTGTAAGGTTCGTTTGCCTAAGCAGTGTCCCTGGTCCATAATACCTAACATTTATTTTTCTTTCTCACTCCAAAAAGGACAGCCACAAAAGACAAGGAAAAATACTGGAACGAACGTTGAAAAGAAATGGATGATAATAATAAGATTCTTTATTAACATAAATTTTATACACTAGTGATTCCTTACACAGAAAGCCAGAGGAATCTTACATTTAGTTGTTTATACAAGTGATTTTGATTTATAAAAAAAATAAATAATAATAATAATAGCAACTAAATAATAATTAATAGATCAAAGCAAAGATAATAGTCAAAATATAAAAATGAATGAAGTAGTAATTACAGCGAAAAAGTACTACAAGTTGAGCAGAACATGAAATGACATCGGCTAACTAAGATCGGCACTTACATAAATGTCCTTTACAAACCGCAAGATGGGACAAGATGCCATCTCGATATGCCTTGTCTATATTCCACAGGTCGATGTCGATGTTGAGCGAGTTGAGAGTGTCCAGAGTCACATTAGGGAAGTGTCTTTTGAAATTCTGTAACCGCTGGAGCCTTGAGCATAAGGAGGGAGTACTACGGAGATGTCTGCCTGGCAAACGCCAACCAACCGTGTTCCAGATGTTGATGTGATCCTGCTTAGCTGAGCACAGATGAAGGAATGACTTTATTTTTAGCACATGGGCTCTGTGGACTATGGGCGTATATTGCAGGTTGCAGCAGAGAGTAGATTTAGATGTTGTGTAGATCTGGTGCGACCACAAGTTGGCCCACTTCAGCACCCAGAATTCGAGGCCCCACAGTTTCCTGAGGCTGGTGGGTGGTGCCGCCGACCAAATTTCCACGGCATAGGAGAGTACACTACAGAAGTAAGTTGTGAGGTACTTCTTGATTATTTTCTTATTGTGTGTTTTGCACAGATCAATTTTCATTCCCCAGAACGCTCTCAGGGCTTTGGAATACTGAGCTTGGATTTGTTTTTTATAGGTGAGATTGGCATCAAGGATTACTCCTAGGAAATTGACACTATGTGTGGGAGTCAGGATATTTCCTGCCAATACCGGAAGTAGAGAAGATGCAGTATCAGTAGAAGTCATCCGACTTGGCGTAAAGATGAGATAGTTTGACTTCTCTGGATTGACTGACAATCCAAAAAATTTAGCATACTTGTAAAATGCATTTAGGTAGCTGTTTACAGATTCAGAGGCGGTTTGTCTTTCTTGTGAAGGACCAACATGGCATTTGCACGGCAAGTAGCAAACAATATCATCAGCATACGATCGAAACGCTGGAATTTGATCCATTAGTGGAACGAATATTGCTGCAAATAACAAGGCTGAGAGACAACCACCTTGTGGATCCCTACTTCGACGCTTTTAGTGACTTTCACGCCATCGCCTTTGAAGTGAAGCATTCTCCTAGATAGCAAATTATTGAGGATCTCGAGCATATTTCCGGATATCCCGTAGAATCTCTCAAGTAAGGCAAGAAGGGTTGTTATTTGGACTGAGTCGAAAGCAGATTTCATGTCGAGAAAAATGGTGTGAAGATCTTCGTTGTCATTCCAGGCCTGAAGTATTTTCTGTGATAATGACTGTAGGCAGGTTACCGTAGATCTATTAGGCATGACATAATGGGTGTGTTCTGGCTATGCGCAAAGATTGCGAGTGCTACATCATTATAGATGCACTTCTCGAGGCATTTCAGGAAGGGAGAGGCAATTGATATTGGTCTGAAGTCAGCCGGTCTTTTCGCATGAGGCTTTTTCGGAATTGCCACGACTCTGTATGATAACCAGCTTGAAGGCACCTGTGCAAATTTGAGTACTTTGTTGTAGAGTTGAGTGAGCTCTTTGCTGATGAAATGAGAAGCAATTTTTAGACTAAACAGAGGTATTGCGTCAATTCCTATGGTGGACTTCAGGTAGTGAATTTATTATTTTTTTTTAGTTGTTCTTCGGAAATTTCTGTATTACTAGTAGGTGAAGACATGTTAAACGCTCCATTCCAAGGATATGCTTCGGACACACGGTGATCTCGCTTAAAACGCAGCACATGCTCACACCATTCCTGGACATCTAAAGACAGAGGGGTGCAAGTATGACTTGTGGACCACACACGTTTTCCCCTGGATAGACGTCGGTTCATGAAATTGTCTATGGAAAATTGTTTCCTCTTCTGAAAATCCATCCTTGCTTTGGAAAATCTGGCGTATGACTCTTGTGAAGGCGACTTCTTGTAAGAGGCATAGGCTGCCTGTTTTTCCCTAAAGGCCTTGGTCAGGAGGTCATTCGGGAACAAATTCGTACAAATAAAGAAGAAGATCAGGACACCCTTCACTGCTTTTAAAGGTTCAATAAAAGACAAAGATGGAAATGGACTGAATGACCAACAAGGAATTAAGAAAATATGGCAGGAATACACGGAAGAACTGTATGCAACTGAAAACAAACATCAACAGATCGAAGCGAAAGGGTAGGATGAGCTAGAACCGGATAATTTAGAGTATGGGCGCTGTAACAACTACCAAGAAGAAAAGCATCTGGAATTGATGGAATACCAACAGAAATATTAACACTTTTGCCAATCTCAGTTATCACAGCTTTGTGCTGGAAGATCTGGAAAAGCAATATGTGGCCAATAGACTGGAAGAGATCAGTGTTTATTCCAATCCCAAAGAAGAAGAAGGGAGACACCCGAAATTGTTCGAACTACTGTACAATAGCTTTGAAATCACAAGATTATGATATTAGGGTCCCCTGTAAATGATTACATCTACCCATATATTTATTTTGTCTGTAAATTGTGTGTGTTCCCTGGTCGATTTGCCTGTTTGCTGGACGAAAAAAATCCCAGTTTCTTAAGGGAAAACCTTGCTATCTACGCCTGAGACCGACTAACTCAGTCATGGATTGAAAAAAGCCCACTAAAGTTCCTCGCGTCGTCGACTTGATATCACAAGCAAGCAAGATTCTATTGAAAATCATTTATGCATGGATGTATACAATCATAGAAACAGAATCGCGTTGTTCAAACTGGTTTCTACGAAGGAAGAGGAACTTGTGATCACATCACAAACATCCGTTGGATCGTGGAAAAAGCCCATTAATTTCAGAAATATGTATACATGTGCTTCATAGACCTAAAGCATTGGATCGTGTTGAACACGAAAATTTGTGGAATTATTTGATAGAATTGAGGGTACCTGCACACTTGGTTGAGCTAATAAGATTATTGCACACCAATCAAGAAGCAACTGTCAGAACAACATTTGGAGATAAGACTGGTTTGAAATCGGAAAAGGTGTGCGATAGAGCTGTATCTTATCCCCATTTCTATTTAATTTGTATACTGAATCATCTATGAGAAAATTGTATTTGGATGAGTAAGAACTCAGAGTGAAAATTGGCGGCAAAAACATCAATAATTTTAAGATATGCAGATGATACAACTCTGCTTGCAAAAATGAGGAAGATCTAATACAATTGATCTTAATGGTTAAAGATGACAGCGAAAAAGCGGGATTGCAGCTTAACATCAAGAAAACAAAAATTATGACACCAGCTGGAACAGGAGAAGTTAAAAATAACAATGAAGAGGTCGAATCTGTCCGGGATTTCATTTTTCTTGGATTTAAGATCGACCGGAGTAGAGAATCTCCCCCTGAAATTAAAAGAAAAATTTTGCTTGGACGCAGCCCAATGATGAGCATGAAAAAGATCTGGAAAGACACAGATGTCAGCCTTACAACGAAGGTCACAATGGTTGATGCCATAGCGTTTCCCGTAAAAACTTATGTGTTTTCACACCCGTAAAAATAAAACAATAAAATTGTTTGGACAATTTTGTTGCTGGACAATAAAACAAGCAGACAGAATAAAAATTGACGTTTTTGAACTCTGGTGCTGGAGAAAGTTGCTTCGCATACCATAGACAGCGAAAGTTACGAACAGAGAGGTTTTGGATCGCATCAAGCCAGAAACATCACTGGAAGCCAAGGTCACCAAGCTACGATTGACGTATTTTGGTCACGTAATGCGATCTAATTCATTGTAAAAATCGATAATGCTAGGAAAGGTCAGTGGAACAAGGAAAAGAGGTCGGCAAAGAGTACGCTAGCTCGACACCATCAAGAGTGACACTTGAATGAGCACGAACGACTTGAAAGAAACTGTTGAAGACCGGACAGGCAGCTCGCCCATAAAGTCTCCGAAAGTCGGCTGCGACTAAACGGATGAAAACAACAACAGCAATTACAAGTATTAACATAACTGGTATTTATTTACATTTAATCTATTCATTTTTCTCATTTAATTTGTTAATACATAACACATGCTATCATTTTCATAAAATCTCTCTCAATTAACAACTTCACCTCTTTCTACAGCTATAAACACTAAACTAATTCAATCTTAATCACTTCCTCATATTTCTCTTAATCAGCAATATCAATTCTCTTCACAACAGCAATCCATAAGCTAACTTATTACTAACAATTCTATATATCTTTCTTAATTTAGTAATATCAATTTTCTTTACAACTTCAACAAATAAGTCAACTCAGTACTAAACATTTTCTTATGTTGTTCGTAATTTCTTCAACTTCAACCTTACCCTAAAATAATCTACAAGTTTATCTAAGCATCCATTCCAAGAAACTGTGTCCACAGTTCAGAGGACACAGTTTCTTCTCTTTCACGGTGGAGTTTCTTTGTGCAGATTCCTTGCATGGAGTGCGCTGAAGTCTGCCATATAGTTCTTCCAGTACTGTCTTATTTCGGGAACAGTTATCTGTTACTACTGAAGGAAATTAACTACAACGACGCATCTTAGACGAAATTTCGCGGGGGAATTCTGGCTGTTGAAGTGGGCCGTATGGAAATTTCAGCTTCATCCTGCACCACGGACCACCCAGATGGCAGCAGCTCTCAACATTGGACGTCTTCCTGCCATCATTCACGAGAGAAGACTCTTCAGTGTCGTTAAAATGATGGTTAGCATTATTTCCGAACCAGATTTCTGGACTAACTGCGGATGGAGGTCCCTGCCTTAGGGCCACCACAGTCCTTCAGGCCACCCCAAACCAGTTAAACTTATCCGATCGGTTCCTACCCGTGCAAATGCCGCAGTGCATACACTCCTTGGACGCCGACCTCTACAAGTGCGCAGTCGATAAGAAATATTGGTAGAACGTACTCCATCGACTTCCTTCTCAGGACTACCACACAGGACATTAGATCCTGCTCCCGAGGACTTGTCCATCACTGCCATGGATGAATCACTCCAGTGTTCAAACCTTTCTGCGCCTGCTCAGATGACTGTCCTGCACTGCGAAAGGACTCCTCCTTGGAAATAACGTTACTCGCTAACATGTTGTTTTAAATATATTTTCATGTGTAAATTTGTCATTTATATGCTCCAGGGTTTAATCACGTTGTGTAATTGGACATCATGCTGGTTTTTTTTTGTTTATTCTTCTCATCTTTTTTTTTATTCCTTTTATGTAAACCCCTGTCTTACATTTGTAGCCGTGAAGGGTGCTGCGTACAGCAATGTGCCTTCTGTGTGTAATAAAGAGTTCTTCTTAACCCAGCAGTAGTACGAGCCAGGGGCACTATCTGACTGGCCTGTTACTCAGTTTCCGGATCAGCTTCTAGTATAGGAACATGTCAGACGACAGATAAATTAAACTTTCGCTAATAACGTTACTGCTTAAAGAATAACTGGACAAGACAGACAGCATTTTAATTTGCTCTTTTCAATACTTTCTCTCTCCGAACACTGAGACTTCTCTTCCCCCTCCCGCACACGCAACTAAAACCAGCTCTGTAGTGCACGGCGGAACTCTTCACTACATAGCGAGACTCTCCCGAATTGGACCCAGAACTGAACCCGCAACCACTCCGAACAGCAACAACAACCTCCACTTCTGGCGCGAAAACCTTATTTATTTTCATCTCATTATTTACCTCCGCCTATCCAATTTAAACCTGACCCAGTCACGGTGACTTTCTTTAAACTCACTCTTCCTATACGCCAGTAAATCAAATTCTGTTTTTCCCACGCAACGGAACTCTCGTCTTTTACCTCTACATCACCTGCTGACCATACCTTTGACCTGCAACATATCGACGCCCTTCCCCAAAATGCGCTTAGCGTCGCGTCCTCAAGTAGCGGTGTTAAAAAGTGATTCAACTATTGTTCGGAAGCTTTTAATTTTAACCAACTTCCACACCTGACCATAAGGTTGTTGTTTGCCATATTCCTTAAGTGCCCTACCGCCGGGCCTGCTCCCACTAATGGAAATATTTCCGTAATGATGATTTCTTTATTCTGTAAGTGCTTTACTTCCACGCTCTGTTCTTACTAAGAGATATTTGTACGACTTTGTTTTACATTTCACTTCTGCTTGATGACCAAATTAAAGTGCAAACAACGTTTAAAGAATTAAGTAAACCAAACTCTGATGCCATCCTTACACACACACACAGACACACACACACAGGGCTTAAATTTAAATTAATAATTTAAAATTTTAATGATGGTTACGGTATCGATGCGTGGAAATTCGCATTAAGTCGTGAGAGTGATTGATTGTTGGAATAAACTTCCTGTTAGAGTTGTGGAAATGGGTACTTTGAATAAATTTAAAGACGGACTGGGCAAATTATTTGAAGGGAAGAACAAATGAAGTGTGTGTGTGTATAATGATGCTGTTTGATCTTTGCTTCCTTAAATTATTTTGCCAATAGTAGTACAAATACTAATTATTGAAACAAAACCTCTGCGATCAGGAGCACGATACACGTTAAAATTTATAAAACGATATTCAAAAACTAAACTAAAAGAATAAGTTTAATTTCAATCTGTGGATAAAATTAAATGTAAACTTAGTATTTGTACTATGTACAACAATTAAAATATGAAGGCTCATGTACAACTGAAATTTAGAAGTTAAATATAAATGACACTGCATATACTGAAATTGCAATAAAATAAATCGCAGCGCAATGCTTTTGACAATGGATGATATCTTTCTCAACAGTTAATTTTGCATTTGGCAGACTCTTAAACTTTATGGTAAATTATCTGTTTTCCACAGTGGCAAAATGGGGATTGCAAAGTGTGCGGGTATCGTTCCCGATTTTACGCTTCTCCGTGGAGATTTTCCCCTCAATATTCCATAGAATAGTAATGGTTGTCAAATACGGATATTTTTTAAAGTACACTACGTGGTTTTTGGTTTCGTACTTGGTCACTAATCTCTCTTCAAACTTCAACAATATGATTATCGGAAAAAATACGAATCCGGGTTTCATCACGTGAAGATGCACAGATTCCACCCATCTTCAATCCACTGTTATTACCTAACTTTTACAGTACTTGAAAATAAAATAGATTCACCCTTTTGTTTTTGGACAACGTATCTTCGCTCATTTTCTGTATTACTACCATTCCATATTACGATGTAGAAGCTCATTACGCATACATTTTAAAGAATAATTGCATTAATTCTCCAATAAGCAGTGCGTGAAACTGTTAAACCAATTGTTTTAATCAAGTATAGACAGAAAGTTACTTCAGATCATATCTTAATACAAACTCTGTCAAATTTGAAAGCTCGTCCTAAGATATTCAGGCGCCTCCGTAGCCAGGTGGGCAGAAGCAGCAGTGCGTAGTACCCGCTTCTTGATTAGACCGGGGTTCGAACCCGTGACCACCAAATACAGAGAAGGCCGAAAGGTCAGAGAATGACCACTGCATATCCCCTGAGCAATATGGCCTTAGTTGCTAATGCTCCTAAAAACCAAAAAACAAACAAACAAACTAAGATATTCACCGAAACAAATTGCCCAGACTACTTTTGTAGCTCCTCGCTTATGTCTGTAATAATCATAGATTATATGTGTCATATATCTCTACTGCGGATTACCCTGACTTCTAATCTCTCTTGGCTCAAGTACATTACAAATATTGCTTCCTCTGCATCTAAAAAAACTTGGTTTTCTCTTTCGCTCTCAATGTTACTTTTCTTCCAAACAGCTGTTCCCTCTGTGAGAATCCGAAATCCGCCCTACCATGGAACATTGTTCCCACATCTGGGGCGGTGCCCCCCCCCCCCCCCAAAGCCTCTCTCAGGCTTCTAGATTCCATTCAGAAGAGGGTAGTCATGTTCATTAATGACTCATCTCTAACAAAGTCTCTTCACACTGTCTCATAGACGCTCTTCTGTTTCTTCTGCATGTCTTTTCTATAGATACTTCCAGACACTGTTCTTCTGAATTGGCTTCTATAATTCCCGCTCTCTCTTCCAAAGCAATTCGAACACGTGCCGCAACCAGCCAACGTCCTTTTTCTGTACAACTTCCAACTCATAGAACCAACTTTTCTTCTTTCTCATTTATTTATTCAACTTCCGTTCTCTGGAACAACCTTCCTTCATACGTATTTCCTGAAAATTACAGTCTACAGAAGTTCAAATCTAATGTTAACAAATATCTTCTTTTATCTTCTCAACCTTCACCCCATGCAGGGTACTAAGTAATGTAGGTTCTAATATCTCGTGTTTGGGGTTTTCATAAAAAAATATAAAAAAATTAAATAATCATGATATGCATCTAACTGTGGTAATGATGCGTGGTATGCATCATTACTACATAGTCGAATTTTTTGGACAAACTTCGGTTTGCCTAAAAATTCAACTGTATAGTAAAGATGCAAATGCACTAACTAATGTCACAGTTTGAAGCTTTCTTTCCTAAAATATCATTATTCATGACATGAACTTACAAAATACATGTCTGCAAATAAAACTAGCGTGTGATGCTGCGTCTGATAGAATGAATTACGCGCAAAATAAGTTCCTTCGCAGGCCACTGTGATATTTCGTAGTATTCTCCCTTCTGTTAAACAAAAATATCTACCGAATATAAGGAGACAGTATATGAGTTAAATTGCATACCTGCAGTCCAGAACGTTCTTCATCTACAAGGGAAAAATATAAAGTCCATTCCCAAAACAAATATATTGTTCTTTGCTGTTATGATCTCTTATAGTTCGTTAGTTCCAAACAGATTTATATGTATGCTTGACTGAGCACCTTTTCAGACGAAAACGTAAAAAACGAAGAAAAAAAATCAAGTGAAAAAAATAGGTTTGCTGTTTTGTGCGAAATAATTTCCTCGGTTATCTTTGAACAGTCTGTACTGCATCGGTGACAGAAACGTATATAAAACATCAATTTCAGCTATTTCATAGAAAGATGGGCTACCATCTTGCAAAGTATAATTAATTATTTTCTAAGAATCCGTTTTTGATGTTTTTAGAACATTTCCCATATTATTAAGAATTATTTTTAATTACTAAACTTTCTTATCAAAGGATTTGTAGAAAAAAAACTTCAGGCTTTCAGCTATATACTGTACATCGCTGCTTGCAGATGTTTCTTTGGTTTTTGCAAATGAAAAAGAACTTTTCTATTGGAGAAAAATAAAACAAAGAATTTTCAAGAATTTGACATTTTTGAAAATCTTGTCAAAAAGCTGATAGGACATTAACAATATCATTTATGATAAAAAAAAAAAAAACTTAGTGGATCATAAAAAAAGAACAGAACTACTGCTGCTGTTTTTCTTTGGACGATGATAATTTTTTTTTCGCCCCACTAATGGTTCTGTGAAGAAATTAATCTCTCAGACCTTGTCAACCACTTGGTCGGAGTAGATATAGATATATATATTTTTTTTCCTCTTCGCACGTCGTATGAAAGTTTGTGCTGAAACAGCACTCTGCCACAAGGTCAACAGAGCCTTTCAGTTGTCTAAAAGACCTATGATTGTCTGATTTTTAGGATAAGTGAGAACTTGTCGATTTTTTTTTTGGTAGTTGGCGCTTTTATTTAAGGAACAGTCATCATTAATGTGTGTTTTGTACATAAAATGTACTCGCAATAGCTATTTCTTTTTAATACATCGATCAAAATTGAATGCCAATACATATACAAATCTCATGATCCAAACAGATTCATTAATAGCTGCAAGAGCGATTTTAAAAATAGTTTACATATCCATACACGCGATTAATAATTATCATTTATAAATTACCATATATTGTATATAGGTAGTCCACTTAGAGGTATTTTACGTTAGTTTATTGAAAAGATTGAGATCTATCTTCTACAAGCAAGCACTTTCCATATCCTTCCCTTCCAAAATGTGCATATACGGTGGGGGGGGGGCTCACATACGCATAACAGAAACGTAACTAAACGTTTCCAACGAGCACCTAATATTTTTATTTCCTCAAATATTTGAAAGCCCATTAATGATTCTCATTTTATCTGCGTTTATTTTGTAATTTCTCCTAAATTGACAAGTCACAGTAATTGTTGTATTATTATTAGGCAAAGACACGTCTCGAATCATTTGGGAAATCACGTCGATGCCGTAGAGAATGCTGATTTTAGTTCAGCAGTGGCTGAATACAGGTGTAGGAAACGCACTATGTGATACGTCATCATGCTGTTATTTCTGGATATGAAAGAAACAATGTCACTACTGGTACAGACAACGTCAGTGGCGAAATTACCATAGCGCCAGGTTGTTAGCCACCGCGAGGGTGGCGAGGAATTTGGAGGCCCAACGGACTGATTTCTGTGATTGTTAGACAGATTTCTGCTAGGCCCATGTGGGCCTAGCAGCCCCACCAGATCGCCACCGGCAGTTATCACTCAGCAGCGAAACTTTATAGTTTTACTACTGGTCGATACCATCTGTAGCGCAAAACTTATCAGAAACAGAGTTAAGGTGAGGGGATTCCTATCCATCCTGCTTTTAAATCACATCATTCGTGCCATGCTGCTGTGCGATACGCTCGATGGAAAATAGGAAAAAGAAGGGAAGTAAGTCTGTCGTTAGAACCATCGTCAGTTTAAGTTGAGGATAACGGTAGGTATGTTCAACGTCTTGAGAATTAACTTCAAGATCACATGGCTATGTCAATGTGTCTCGCTTCTACATTAAGCAACCGACTTCGGAAACTTTCCTTACCTTGTTCTGACTTAAATAATTCTGAATACCTGTTTTGAGTAGTCTCTAAACAGGTATTCAGGTATTCTGAATACCTGTTTAGAGACTACTCAAATTTGACATATTCAGGTAATCGGCAATAAATTTGCTTGTCTTGACATAAATAATCGTGCCGTTTATCTATTCGTAAATAGTACATTTTTGCTGTAGGTTTCATATATTTGTTGATAAGAAAAGCGAAAATCTTGATTTAGTAGTTTTATATGGCTTTTCAGTTCTTTCATTCTTTTTTTGATTTTCGTTGGATTAAAACGTTTACAAAAGAAATTCTTATGCATGACGAATTCAGTCCTTTCACTCCCTTCTGAAAAATTGCTTTTCAGGTTAGCTTGAGAACGAATATTTTACTTTATGCATTGTTCTGTAAAGTGTTATCCAGTTGTTGCTAGGGTTTATGCGCATAAGCGACTAAGACCATATTGCTGTTGTTTGGTTTTTAGGAGCATTAGCAACTAAGGCCATATTGTTCCGGGATATGCGGTGGTCATTCCCTGACCTTTCCGCATCCTCCATATTTGGTGGTGACGGGCTCAAACCCCTGTCTAATCAAGAAGCGTGTGCTACACACTGCTGCTCCTTCCCACCTGGCTACGGAGGCGCCTTACATATTGCGCCTTACATATTTTGTCTGTAAATTGCTTGTGTTCTGTGGTCGCTTTGCCTATTTCCTGGACAAAAAACCGCATTTCTTGGAGAAAAACCATTCTACCCTCGCCTGAAGCCGACTAACTCAGCCATGAAAAAAAAAAGCCCATAAAAATTGCTAGCTTCTTTGACGGGATTCGTATTCAGCTCTTTTTCACCCAGTATGGAATGGACGCTGATTATATCCGCCGTTTTACCCTCAAGGGCCTATATCCAATATGAAGAATAGGAATATCTGTACGTTGCAATTATTGATTGATTTAAGTCGCATTGTTGCAGTAACTTTATTTTTATTTTTTGAGAATATAAAGCGTGTTTATATAAAGTGTCCAAATGTTACTGAATTTCTAAGAGAAATTTCTAAGATGATGGGAACTCAAAACAAATGATTTTAAACGGTAGGTGAGAATCAGAAATGTTCGTAGCACTCTCTTTGGGTATTTTTTTAGGATATTGGCACCTCTGTGGACAGCATTTCGCAATGAATTACGGTGCAAAAAATAGTTGCGGTAGTTGACAAGCCTTCTAGAGATTAATTTTTTGACAGAGCATTAACGGAGACTAAAAAGTGAACATCTTTAAACGAAATACAAAGAACTGCGTTTTTCTGTCTACCTATCGATGTTTTAAATTAAAGAGTTTTTATGATCCCTTAAGCCACGGTGTTAATGTTAATATCCAGTCCTATTAACTTTTTTGATTTCATTTTTTCTCTCCATCCAGAAATTCCTTTCTTTTGGATATTTGACGAGGAGTTGTCTGCTTCTTCAAACATCATACTCGTGTGCAAGGCGTGAAATAGGTTGAAGTTGAATTCTTAGAGTTTTTAAGAAGGTAGTTAAAAGAAAGCATTTAATTAGAACATACTTACGTTTAAAAATTAATTAACAACCAGCTATGCAAAAAGCAGACACCGATGTTGTTAAATAAATCCACGTCACTTAAAATTTCTCATAAAAACATAACGAGAAATTAATTAATTATGAGTTTTTATGGAAATCCAATGGCTACCTCAGAGAGAGAGGATGCAAAACTGAATATTTCATGTAATGTATTTCGAGAGGTGGTTACTGGGAATAACGTTTCATGCCAAGGTGTTATACGGGTGATCCAAAAGTCAGGAAATCCAAAATTTTATTTATTACGTATGATAGGTAAGGTACACAGTGGTATGCGAAAACGAGAAATTATAGTTTAATATTTATGAAGTAGATAGTGCAGCGGGTGCATTGAATATCAACGACGAATAGTTATCTAGATAGCTATGATCATTCGCTATGGCACGAGTGCCAAGAATTGGGTGCCAAATAATCTGTGTGCATCTTCTAAAACAATTCCCTAAATCATTTTCCTAGAAACGACTCGGTCTTCTTTTTAGTTAAAGTTCATTTAGTTATAAAGTTCTAAATTATAAGAAATAAGCGGAGGCAGGAAAGAAAAAAACAGCATTCCTTTTTTTTTATTTTCTCATTTACCATCCCAACTCACCTACCTAACACTGTTTGGTAACTCTTGGCATTACTCCTGTCTCCCCCTTGGCTTGGCTGGTAACCTGATTGGAAAATAACCATCCAGGCAAAAGGAGTATTGCATGGACTTCACAACTTTTCCACCAGTAGAGCTAGCATAATCTAATATATATAAGAATGACAAAGGCCATGAGAAATTTCAGCCTAAAGGATAAAAAATAAATAAATTAATTAAAAAATTACAAGCAAGATTTTCCATCCGTCTTGTTACTCCATTCTTTAGGAACTGAATCTCTAAGCTAGTTTTCACCGTTCCTCGTACAGAAAAGTATTGAGGCAATTGCTGGTTCTCTCAAAAGGTTAAAATATTTCAATCTAATCCGTTTAAAGTGGATTTGTTCTATTTTGAAATTGTATTGGAAATCACTCATGATTTTTTTGTGATTTTAGAGATCCACGTGAGCTTCCGATGTATCATTTTTCTAGGGTCTTGTTTAGAAATTGTCTACACTCAGCTTGTAAGAAAAATTGGCCTATAGCTATTTGGCAAAGAGGGACCTTTCTCTGGCTTGGGAAAAGATGACGCAATTGAATGGTACCAGGAGAGTGGATGTTATACAATAGAATTTTTAGGGAACACCAACAGGTGTTCCCTAAACATCCTGTTGTGTAAAATCGGAAGGGAGGCTGTTATTCAGGTATTGCGGCATAATGTAACATATGCTATCCAGTTCTGTAGCTCTGCCACATGAGTTACGTAATGATACCTTGAGTCCAATCAGTCTGATTGGAGTTTTCAGTCTGATCCTTTGAGTTCAACTATTGTAAAATGTTTATTGCATGATAGGAAGTGGTGGCAGCAAACTTCATCTTGTTCTCTTCAGCATGAGCTTGAATATTCTGAAAATATGAATAATAATAATAACTTCTTTATTGCTGCTAAGTACGGTACATGTACTAGTAACAATAATTCTCATCACGGCGACATGGCCAGGAGTTTTGTATTACATATATGATTAAATAGGCAAAAATTACAGTTACATGGGAAATTATGAGTTACACAAAATTAAACATGTAAAAATGAAATTATAATAATAGGAAAATATAAAGAGGAACTGAACATCGTAACCAAGTTATCCCAGTTCCACAGCTGTAATCCACTCGAGGAGCATGTGACGGTATTTGTAGTCGGTAGCCATTTTCTGTAGGTTGACTCCAAGACGGAGCAGTGCCTGAATTTTGGAGAGTGCCTGGGCAGGTAGGAACCGACTATACAGTTTCCACCGGTTGTATTTGAGGATTAGTGTGGGCTCTGACCTCAAGGATGGCAGAGGTTTGTACCACTGACAGAAATCCCAGATGTTTGGGGCGTTTATCTCTCATCTGTACATTTTTACTTTAGTCATTAAACGCCGGCTGTCAATTAACCTCGGGAGCCTGGGTACATTTAGCTGCTCAGCCATGTCGGTTGTTCTCAATTGAGGGGGTCGGCGATGCTTATTTGTAGCCCATTTCAGGGTCCAGTATTCATACGAAAGCACCGGTTTTTGAAGTGAGCGAGATGCAGATGCCCAAATTTCAGCAGCGTATAAAATAACCAGATAAACAGTGGTTTGAAGATATGTGGTAGTGGTTGCGGCATCGTTGGAATGAAGTAAGTGTTGCTTCGCTCTCCAGCGTAGGGTGTTAAATCACTTCCGGTGGTATTCTGTGTGAACGTTAAATTTCAGCTTCGGATCAAAATAGACACCGAGATCCTTATGGCAGGTAACCACTGGGACAAGAGCACCCAAAACTGATGGTTGGTTGCTGTTTCAATGAGTAAATAATTATTGCAGATTTTGAAGGGTTAAGATTTAATCCAAACATCTTCAAGTAAGTTGAAAGAGCGGGCAATTTCTCTGTGATTGAAGACGTAAGAAACTTTATATCGTCGGCATATATTAGAGCATCATCACGGGGACTCATGAAAGGAATTAGAATGGCCGAGAAAAGAAGGCTAGACAGGAAGTAACCTTGTGGGACTCCTGCGTTGATTTTTCTTGTAAAGTAGGTCTTCTTCATTGTGAGGTGGACACTTCTATTCCTCAATAAGGCGGTGAAGAAAGCTAATAGGTCTCCATTAATCCTGAAGAAGAATTGCAGAAGACTGAGAAGGGCTGTGATCTAGGCTGTCAAAAGCAGCTTCAATATCGGCGTACACAATAGCTAATTCGGATTTAGTTTCGAAGGCTTGAAGAATTGATATCTGTGCGGCCATGAGGTTTGTTATGGTGGATCTATTTGCGACTGCGAAATGAAACTGTTTCGGCTTCTGTGGCATGGTTCTTTAGCCAAGGATCGACTAGGAATTCCATTCAAAGCCTGTATTCGTCTCCAGATTAGCCTTAGGTTTGTGTCTTTGATAATGGTAGAAGCTTTTTTTTTTTGTTTGATTTTCTTAGTAACTCGTCGAACTTCAACTTTGAGTCTCTTGTAATTGGTGAGGTTAACCGTAATCGATTCCCAGCTATAGCCGTCCTCGATTTGACAAGGAAGAAATCTCTATTCCGCCAAGGATTGCAGTGTCATGACTTTGGCATCGTTGCAGTAGCGGCTGCTAAATATTTGGTGGGTGATTTGCATGGTAACATCTTCAATCCAGTTGGACCGAATCATCTGATCACATTGGTTGATTCTTGTGTAATTATTTGTGAGTTGATTACTGTTGAGCGAATCACTCAGAATTGGCCACTGCATTGGAATTTTTTCGGTAACTTTCTTCTAAGCATAGCTGTACAGGATCAAATAATCGTTTAAATCTTTTAGCTTGTCTCTATTGCTGTTCTACAAGCCTTGATAATTCCATATGTATGGCGTATCCACATTACTTGGTTTTGGTTGCAGTCTCATCTTTTTTTTATTTTGTTTTTAGAGGATGTGACATTTGCTGATCCTCTTTTGTTTTTCCTGATTTGGGAAGACAGGGCTGCCTCATCCATGTCATCTTCGTCATGGAGCTGTATCACTAATGCTTTTTTTTTTTGGTGGATCCTTGTGAGGTTTGCTTTTTGTCAGATGTCACAAGTTAGCTTAGGTTAAGCTAGTGTTAAACGCAAAAGCTAAATTGTCGGTGTGTTGGTGTGTAATTGCAATTTTCGGCCAGTTTGCTGGAAGAAAAAATCTGAGTTTTCAGGAGATAAAGCCATGTAATCTTCGCTTCAGACCTACTTACAGCCACCTTGTAAAAAAAAAACAAAACAATAAAAATTCCTTGCATCATTGATAGGATTCGAATTCATGCCTTTTATACTGCAGGACAGTGATTATAATCACTGCTATCTCCCAGAGCCGGATGTCGTGGTTATTGAGGCTTTCGTTTTCTCATCAACCGTGTTTGAGGATATGGCTGTCTTGGTAGATAGACCAAACAATAGCTTCTTTCGGACAAACCGAGTCATCCGTTTGGCTCAGCAACTATTCTTGACAGTAGCTGCAAAGAAGCGTGCAGATATGCTTGACTGTTTACTTGCCTTAGGATACTTCCTTTTGTTTTTGACTTTATACTTTTAAATTTTTTTGCTAAGTTTTCATAATTCACATGTCCAAGAGAATGCTGGATGATTTCCTTTCAATTTAGACACGTAGGAGATTCAAGTACTCTAATTAGCTATACTCGGTACTTTGAATCCACAGTGATGACAGATTGCATCGCCTCAACATGTTGCCGGTGAATGGTTGCATTTAGGATATTTGTACCATTTGATAGGGTTTGGTTTGTACAGACGAATGCAGCATCACAAACATCCTATTCTAACTCTTTGGCTAGTGTGGGATGCTGATCCTGCCTCTCAGGGTGGGATTTCTACCGCTAACCCAGTTTGGCTGGGCAGGATTCAATTCCACCACTTGGCGACCTCACAGGCCTCTCTTGAACAACACACACACTAGGAGGTAGCTTGGCTACCCCCCTAGTGTGTATGTGCAGGTAATGTGGGGTCCCACCAGAGGGCTCTTCGGCCAAATACCAGAACACAACAACAAAACCCAACACAACACTAAACATTCCACATAGAACACTTTTCTGGCATTTACAGTAGTACTGTGTTCCATCACAGCGTACATGGGGCACCTGACCCCTAATACTATACACTATGTTTGTGATACATTTGAGGTGTTAAAAGTTAATATGTAAAATAAGTAAAGGTATCAAAAGGTTGCCATCGTTTCTAGTCATGATATGTTTTGCCTGTGCTAGTTTTTTGTTTCTAAACTCCTAAACTATTTCTTCCACTGAGAGAGTTAATCCATTCCATTGGAAGTGTTCAGGGTTCAGGTTAGCGTGAGGAGTGACTATATCTGGGAGTGATCCGTTTCTGGACTGATAGTGTTCGCAGTTTTCTCTCTTGTCTGGGTGGTGTTTGTCTTCCCTCACTGATTAACTGAGGGTTGACTCACTCTTCAACATCTTACACCACTGTCTCAGTGACGTGAAATGTTTTGGTAGGGAGGGGATGTGGCTCATCATCCTGCCATTTGCTGAATATTCTGCAAGAACCACAGGTTAGCGGAGATAACTTGATACCTCCGTAACGTGAGGCATATTTCATTACTGTATTTCCCAATTAGAAACTTAGGAATCTTTCTCTTGCCTTGCCAAATAGCTGGTTATGAAGAACAGCATGGTGAACCGCATTTACCATAGTAAAATTAAAAACACAGAGTAGCAAACAAACAAAGGATTTAATTACGCATAACTAGTAGGGGTGAGTTGCAGAATATTCGCGGGGTTTGATTAAGGCTGTGAAATGCTGCTCTAACAACTGCGAGTTGCAAGCAGTATCAAATGATATTTAGTAGTACTGTATTTGTTTAACTCAAACGTTAAATTTAAGTATCAGTTTCGTAATCGTTTATGATAAAAACCATATACGAGGTGTATTTGTGTCACTGTGAAATAAATAAATTTATTTGACTTATATATTAGATAATTTAATATTTCTTAATGTCAAGACTTCGATACCTGTCTCTGACATTCGGAAATAAGGACACGAAACTCCGGGAACATTAAATTCTCGAGTGTCACTCGAAGCACATATCTCAATGTCAGGAAAAAAGGACACGAACAGGTGGTGATGAAGGTATTAAGGGAAGCAAAATGAAGAAAATTGGTGTATGTGCAAAAGGTTCAGAATACAGTAAAAGAGATAAACGTCATTGTTATTTCAAAATCCAGTTATCTCAGTTTTCTGTAGGAAAGGGTACCAGCAAGGATACGAGTAGCGAACTAATAACAACAAATACACAAAATACAGTAACGTTATCTGATTTCTAACCGAATGATTTTTCCTCCTTTATTAAAAGAATTGATCAGCACGCCAAGACTCTGGTTCCGCACAAAACTGTGGAATATTCTGTTTATGATATTAAAGCCTTCGGTAATTCTGAGAATTAATGAGCTCCATTGCTAATCTGTTGACAACTCTTGTGCTTCCTTTTTCGTTTCTCAGGATAGTATAATACGCTACAGTTGAAAAGTTTCTAATTTCTCAATATCTCTCGCAAGGACCTGAGACGGGAACACTCACTGGATTCCCATATTGAAGCATGAAAATGTAGCAAAGAAAAGTTCTGTCTGTTGGTTACTCCGAGGAGGAAATTGAAAATTGCACACTATAAAACCCAAAACCGTTCTGTTCTCCTATTATTTTCCCCGTGGACCTATTTTTTCTCTAGGGCATTTTATAACTTTTCTTGCTGTTTGATATTTGTGAAATGAACAAACATACTCACGTTCATAGCGGATGAAAAATATTTGGAAAGAGCGAGATTTCGAAATGACTATCGAGAACACCAAAATAACGAAACAAAAGCGGATGTTGGCAAGATGAGAATAGAGTGAAAAAAAATCTGTACAGACCAAGTGGATTACTCCGACAAAAAATAGGCAACCTTCTCAGATTTGTCAGCTTAACAAAGAGCATCACCTGAACGTATCAAGTTCCTGATTTTTGTCTATTGTAAACACGTGTTCTCTGTTCGTACTAGGATTTTTGTAAGAAGTCTTATGGAAGAGTGTCAAGTAACAGAACGAATGTTTTGTGCCGTCACAGAGTGTTTGTTAAGAAAGGCCGCCAGAAAGGAAGGAAATCAAAGTTAAAAATCCATATGCTTTTATAAGAGTTTCTGTAATTTTCGTGAGCTTGGATAATGATTTCTGAACTGGTTAGAGCATTCGATAGACAATAAAATAAAAATGTAGTAAGGGCTGTAACGCTAAACTTGAATGCACGAAGGGCAGTCGTGTCACGTAATGCGAATTAGATCTTTTACTCTGAGGACTCTTAAGTATCTGCATACAGTCCCTAGAGTAAAAGATCTCACCCAAATCGGCAGAAAAGAATTTGACGCAGTCCTGGCATGCTTTCTACCTTCTCTCTTGCGCCAATCAGACAATAAGCTAATTAGTTGTGGTACACCTGATATCGCTTTAACATGGCGACTGTCTGGTACAACGCATGCGCAAGAGTGGGCAGATGGGTGTAATATATACATATATAAATATCATCATCATCATCATCATCATCTTCAGTTATTTTCAATCCATTGCAGGATGAAGGCCTCCCCAGCAACTTTCCAGTTCCTTCTGTTTTGAGAACTGGCCATCCATTTACTACCCACAAACTCATGAATTTCATCTATTCATCTCCGCCTTTGTCTTCCAGGTTTTCTTCTAGCTCCTCTTGGGTACCATTCTGTTATTTTCTTAGTCCATCTGTCATCATGTCTTCGAGCTATGTGTTCTCATTATATATATGTAATGAGGCCGCTGTAACCGAGTTGTCAGCCGAGGGTGCATTAGTACACAAGCTTGAGTGACCGGTGAAAAAGACAGTGACTACTAAATACGGTGCTGTTTCTTGTATTCTCTCTACCTCGTGAACTCTTCTGACCATGTGGTCGTCCTGGTGTATAAACAGAAAATTTATTTGTATCTATAAATTACTTTTTTAGCCATTATAGTGGTATAAGAATATTTCGTATTTATGTGATCAGGATGGTGAAAAGTTATGGTTTCAATACAGTGAGGCACCAGTACACCTGCCTCAGTGTAAAGAACTGTGGGGTGGGCTGAGGAAAAGGTCTAGGAAGGCTATTTTAAGAAATTGGGAAAACAAAATTGAGACTAACACATGGGACGGTTTTGAAAATATGGTGAATACATAGAACCCGCACTTCGACGAGCGATAAGCAGCTATAGCCGAGAGGGGGGGTTAGCACATTAATATAAAATATTATAAATTACAATTTTAGAAAATAAACAGTTTTTAATTAATAAATAAATGGCTTTTTGTATTAAGTAAAAATTAATGTAATAGTATTATGTAATTGTATAAGGTTAAATGAATTTAAACCAACAGCATAGAAAAGAAAGAAAGAATATATAAGTAAATAAATAAAAATAGAAAAAATAATATATAAATAAATAATCATAAACCAAGGCACACATGATCTTATCAAGAGGCCACAACGTGACCATGGCACTTTGGCAGTGATTTCGCTGCCACTTTGACAGTGAAATCACGAAATATACCAATAAATAGCAAATGTCTGTAGAGAACAAATCCAGAAATTCTACTCCCGCAAGGACTTCACATTAGAAATTATTTTCAAATTCCAGTTATTGTTTCTTTTTGAGTAGTTTTTCAACATTGTGAACGTTGTGATGTGAAATAAATTTTCACATCACAATATTTACTAATTTTCTGTGATAAATTCTTTGTAAAAATTATAATGCCACTCAACCAGATTTCTTTTTCCGTCTCCAAAATGTACGGATGCACAGAGGAACTAACATACTCTTTAGAAATCTTTTTGACGATTGATCTTACCTCATTGTCTCTGTAATAAAAGGCTCCTTTTTCGGTTTTATTTATACAAATTTTAATTCATTGCCGATCTATATTCTAATGTGAGTCTAACAGAATGTTTTCCAAAGGTTTGCCGAAATACTTTTTGATGACGAGTTATCTTTATCTAGATTATCTTCATTCTTTTTCTGAAGTGCATAAATAAAAAAAAAAAAAATAAAGAAATAAAATGTAGACATTACTTTAGAAGATTTCATGTACAGCGCGAAGATTATTCCTTCGGAAGTTTAGTAAACTGTTCGCTTATTATAAAGGTAGCGAACTCAGTGAGTGAAGTCTCGTTTTTAAATAATAGTTGGTGAAAAATATTGAGTACAGAGTCCCAATATTAGTGAATATTTTCAACGGTAATGTGATTGGTGTGTGCTAACACTTCAGGCATTTTGTACATGTTGAGGTAATCGTGCCGGATCATTCACTTCCATTTCTTCCTTTGGCTAAAAGCCAAAGGAACTAACACTGCTTGGCAATTTCCTTACTCGTAGGGAATTTTCCCACCATATTTATGCCATTAAAGGACGAAGAATAGCAAGCTGAAATTGATACGATCAGGTGTACCGAATAAGTTAGCTTGAATAAATTAGTTATTTATTCAAGCTTTAACTGTTACAGAAACGTAAAAAATCTGTTCTTTTTCTTTTCTTTTCTTTTTTTGAACAGATTGAGTATAAGATGAACAAAATGTTTCGCTCGCCCAACTGGTGTATGACATGTTCCTCGTAACCGCGGTACTTGAATAGCTGTCCTATTAATCCAGTAATAAAAACTGTAGATGAATCGATGGATGCAGCATCCCAACAGTTCACAAAACATCGCTTCCTATGGCCTAACATTTTACGGAGAAATGCAATGTTTCCGCATCATCAAGCACAGCAGACTTGTACACCCCGTTATCGACCAAATTCGGGGAAGCAGAGCGTGAATAGCCTAGCTGTAGCAACATAAACTTCGGTTGTGTTGATGCTACGGATTTCCCTAACGACCCTGCACATAATTTCTCGATTTTGTGCACAGCTGAGCAAGGCAAGCTGATAAAAATGTCCAGGCAATGGAGAAGAAAGGGATAAAAGAAAGACCGAATTGTCAACTATAGGCAATACTTGTGCTGCCAAAAGGGGCTATGCTGTTCACATTTCAAGCGTATCTGTATCATCGAAACTGGCAGTTTTAATAATGATAAAACGGGAAGGGGGGAATAAACCCTGAGTATTAAATTTAACGATTTGTGTAAGTATCATTACAAACAAAACGAAGATTTTCTTCCTTTCCTAAATGGTATAAGAACGCTAATCAAACATGATTAATCACTTAGGAAATCCCAAGTAATCTGTATTGACAATTTCATATTAATGGTGTTAATTTGAACATATTAGAAAGAAGATTTGTATTATTTTTCGTTGCTGGAAAATAAATGTTTAAACTTTTCCCCATTCGTGATAAACCTTAAAATCATTCGAAAATGATTTTATTGATAAATCGTTTTCGAAATTGATCGCCAGTGTGATGCAGCTCAGAGATTTTTCGAAAAAACAATCAAATAATGTAATCCTTACATACTTTAAAACACATAAAATATACTATCAGTACCGGCAAGTCAGTCTCTGACTCGGTAAAATTTGACTATAATTTTCTACTGACATTAATTAAAAATTATGTGAGAATAATATTTCGCTTGTATTTATTATTTATTACACAGACGTTTAGTTGGATTAAAAAATAACAAATTTTTGGTTAGTCTTTTTTGTGGGAGATACCAGAATAGGCTCTCTGGTAATGGATAAATTTAATGCTTTGTACTTGATGGTTTATTTCACCTTCATGATAAAAAAAATAAATTGCCTCTACAACACTTAAAGAAAGCGTACCATATGAGTTGTTAATCCCAACTTGATATACTTTGAACGACGAATGAATTTTTATTTCAAATTCTGATGAAAGGCACAATCCAGAAAAGTATTTTTAAATAGGATGTTCTTTTCTCACGAGTTATACTTTTACTATAAAATATTTAAGGGCAGAGGCCTCGTGCTACGAGATTGAATGACTAACGTATAGGTCAGTGCAAAAGCATCATTTAACGTAGCCATCTACCAAAGTAGTAAAATCAATTAATTAAATTGGCATCGTTTTGATGACATCTCATATTGTGAATGCCTTCACAACGATTTCCATAGCATTGCACTACCTCGAATAAGTAACACTTCACCATGGAGAAGACTACTGTTACTTATTCTCAGCGGATACCACCACCGTTAACGGTGCCAAAGCTTGCCCTCTGCCTTTAAATATTTTATGGTCTGTATCACTGCACAGCATCAAGCATTTCTCATATTGTGAAGTTATTCTTACACCAGGGTACTTGCCCGCACACTGAGGAGAAGCCAACAAGCTTTGAAACGGTGCCGTCTGGGTGGTGGTATCCGATGAGAATAAGTAACAGTAGTCTTCTCCACTGGTGAAGTGTTACTTATTCGAGGTAGTGCAATACCCTGGAAAATCGTTCTGAAGGCATTAACAATATGAGATATATAACCTAAACAATGCCAATTTATTAATTAATTTAACTGCTTTGGTAGATGCCTACGTTAAAATGATGCTTTTGCACTAACCTATATGTTAGTTATACTTTTACATAATCAAAAGCATTATTAGAGGCTTAACGTATACTAAAATTAAATTTAAACAAGCCCAGAGTACAATGAAGTACAATGAATTGGGTGCAACTTCTTGGAGACGGTTCAGCACTGTTAAACATTGATATTTATTACTTAAAGCAGTCCCAGCCAACCAATGGCAACCCCGCTGTCAGTTACACATAATTTAGCAGTACTCTTATATACTCCCTCTCCTGTTTGCCGAAGTACATGGAAGGAAAAAACCTGCCATGACTAAAAAAGATTGATAGGAAAAAATTGAAAAATATAATCAAATTACATAAAAAATAAAATATACATATAATTAAATTTCAGACAAAGTCCAAACTTCATTGGAAAGATCTGCATCTGTTCACAGTCTGTTGGAAAGCCAGCAGCGCTAGGAGCTCCCTAGAAGAGAAATTCCAGCGCCAGGAGCTGCCGAGAGCAGAAATTCCAGCACAAGGAGCTGCCGAGAACAGAAATGCCAGCACAAGGAGCTGGAGTTGCAGTGGATATAGCAGGCTCAAGCCTCCACGATTTCACAGAATTCTAGGTAATTCGGCATTCACCATACCGCATTACAAATCCAAGGCTTCCAGATGCAGTAGAGTCTTCCGCCTAAGAAATATTGCAGTTGCAAAGGCTTGGAAAGCCAAGAAGTTCTCCTGTTTATCAAACAGAATTGTCTCGCAGCCTTCTGCCATAAGACTGAGATTACTAACCCGAGATGTCAATTCAATTCGTAGATCGCTGTACTCCTCACAGTTGTACATAATATTTTCCCATGATTCTCTTTCGCCACAATGGTAACTAGATCTTTCATTAATTCCTAAATCATGCAACTTTGCATTAATCGAACCATGACCAGTTAATAAGAACATAGCTTATAAGTTTTGGGCAAACCATTTGAATTTTATCGAGGCTGCATTTCTGAAATCTGGGAAAAATTTTTGTGTAATCTGCTCTTTTTCTGAAACACTCCAACACTCTTGCCAGACTTTTACCAAAGCATCCCAGATTCTTGTCCTTTCCTTCCTCGGATCTGCCAAAATGTCCATCTGTATATTCAGAAAAGAACAAGGAATGCCACAGCGGAAGAAGTAAGCCAATGCACAATACAATAAATGCAGATCAATAGGCAATTTTCCAGTCACAATCTGCAAAGCTGGGGTCGACACAGTTCTGCATGCCACGTACATCCTGAGGAGCATTACTCTTTGAATGGAACTGAGCTTTCTAGTAAATACTTTTCCACTTACACATTCAAACCAAATTGGTGCAACATACGTTACCATGGGGATAAATACACATTCATATAGCAAGTTCAGCGCCTTGCCTTTTATTCCCCAGCCAACTCTAGTGATTCGAGTAATCATCCCAATAAATTTCCTCACCTTTTCTGATAGATAAGTAACGTGAGTTGAAAGTGAAAGATCCGCCAAACATAATGCCTAGATATTTTAATTGCCTTGCCGATTTTAGGCTCAACACATTCATTCTAACAACCGGGGGTCTTCTACTCGAAAATTGATCCTTAAAGACCATTGTCCTTGTTTTGGTTCCTGATACAGTCAGTTTATGTAACCTACACCAGTTATTAATTTCAAACAAAACCTGCTGTGACCTGGTTTCTAGTTGCATCCGTGTATTTCTTTCAATATGCAACACGGGATCATCGTCATATGCCACCATCTCTGTATGCTCGAAGTCCCTACGCAACCAGTCCTCCAAAACTAGGTTCAACATTAGTGGTCCAAAAACTGATCCTTGTGGGCACCTCCTAGCACTGTTAAACAGGTAAACGCAGATAATAAAGAGATACAGTCAGCCAATAAAAGCTTCAGATGGTTTGAGTTTGAGCTAAAAAAATGTCTGCTGTAGCGAAGTTGTCCCAACAACGCTTTTCATGAGTTTCAACCGTTATTCTAGCAGAATTGTAGTACCTCAATCCGTAGGGCACCGAACACTTAATCTGCAAAATGGAGGGCAGGGGGCTCACATTATTAAGAAAGGTTTGGAACTGCTTGTATTGTCTTGTTATGGTTTCTACTGGATACTCTCAATCCCGCAATACTGGGCCCGACGTCTGATGTATCGACGTGCCCAAAGAAGAGCTGCAGTAGGAGATGGATATTTCTGGCAGCAATTAGTTGCCTTCAAGGATGACACCTAGGTTAATATATAAAATATATCTTGATGTTCATTATGCATTCACTTATTTCCTCACCCTTTCTAATCCAGAGCATCTGGGAGTTATCCTGTAATCTCCAATCTAAAGTATTGTAGGCCTTCCAGTATGAAACAATTTTAGTTGCAGTAGATGCCAGCAAAACGATCAGACTTCTCACTGATGATGGCAACGTGGAGATCAACGTGCTAATTTTTCAGAATGCTCAAAAAAATAAAAAAAAAATCTGGAAAACCCGTGAAATACATTGTTGTTCCTTCTCAAGAGCAGCAAAACTTGAACTCCGGCCGCTCTCGCCACAGTTCCCGAGGACACAGCCTGATAAAAAGGCACAGGAACATTGGGAACCATCGCTCCTTGAATAGAACTCTGGGGCACCATACTAACACCACTAATGAAAATTTGAAACTGCTCGACAAATCTCCAGACATGTACCAGAGGACTAAAATTAAAAATTCTTTCCTACGGAATTTTTTCGCTAAACCTCTCTTCAGAGGTAAATGCCCATTCTCCAAGGTTTGCCATTTCCTCAGAGGAGGGGAAGGAGCAAAATTTGCAATTGAAATACATTTTCAAAATTTGGAAATGTATGCTCAATTAATATGAGCCAACTTAGTATTGGCGTGGCGCTTATAAAATATATGCATATGCATAAAATTATATATATATATATATATATATATATATATATATATATATATATATATATATATATATACACGTATGTGTGTATTAAGACACTTGTATACCACGAAGATTTGAACAAACAAAATGGGGTTTTATTGATACCTCATTTACAAGCGCAATGACAACACTAAAGTGTTAGCTAATAACATTTAACAATTCTCTCGAATCCCATCACCCGACTTAATTATGGCTAAGTAAGAAAAAGAGGGTCTCTGAGGTCACCATTTCATAGTTTACTATCAGAAAAAAAAAGGAAAAAAGAAAGAACAAGGAGTGGAGCCGTCTGAGAATGAAACTTTATTTTTGTTTATCCTGATTCGGAAAGAATAATGAAATATCATCAGCTATCAATTTAGTTGGCATTGTGCCTGCAAATTATGCGAGTGTCAATAAAAATTTGTTTGTCCTAAAATTATTGTTTGGAGTATTGGTATTAGTATTAGTAACAGTAACGGCCGCATGGTGCAAGAAAGCCTAGGGCTTATGCTGCACCAGCCAAAAAAAAAAATAATAATAATAAATAAAAAAATAAAATAAAATAAAATAAATAAAAAAAAATAAAATAAATAAAAAAAAATAAAAATAAAAAAATAAATAACTAAATAATAATAATTAATAAAAAAAAAGCAAATTAAACCTATCATCCTATGCGCTTCCCTTACCCGAAAGTACTATCCAGATGACCTTTGAATTTCCCCAAACTGTCGGCCTCTACCACCCATGAAGGCAACTGATTCCAGTAATTTATAACTCGCTGGCTAAAATAAAACTTCCTGCAATCCAATCTAAACATTTCCCCCCGTAACTTGAATTTATGTCCCTTGTTCTAGCATCATTTATAATCTTGAAAATTTTGTCCTCATTCATTTTACTGATGCCTCTCAGAGCCTTAAACACCTCAATCAAATCTCCTCTAAGGTGTCTAGTTTCCAAACTCTGCAACCCACATATTCGAAGTTTTTCTTCATAAGGACGCCCTTTTGCCGATCTCACCAGGCGAGTTACCCTTCTTTGCACCCTTTCTCACCAGGCGAGTTACCCTTCTTTGCACCCTTTCAAGAAGCTCGATGTCTTTCTTTAGGTGCGGTCTCCATACTTGAACACAGTATTCCAAGTGTGGTCTAACATAAGCCTTATATAATGGGATTATCACGTCCCTATCTCTACTTGCAAAAGTTCGATAGATCATCGATAGGACACCATGAGCCTTCCTTGCAACCTGTTTACAATGCTCAGAGAATTCATGTCTGACCGTATCGTAACACCAAAGTCCCTTTCCTCCAGTACTGGGTTTAGTTGAACTCCACCAAGTGAATACGTTTTTTTGGGATTACTGTTTCCCAGGTGTAATACCTTACACTTTGTTGGATTAAAGCACAGCTGCCATTTTTCTGACCATTACTGAAGTCTATCTAGGTCTCTCTGAAGAAGCTGAGCTTGACAGTGATGATTAACTACTCTACCAATTTTAACATCATCTGCAAATTTAGACATCACGCCCTCTATCCCTTCATCAATGTCGTTTATGAAAATTAAATACAACAGTGGTCCTAATACTGATCCTTGGGGAACCCCACTTCTTACATCAACCCAATCTGAGGAATAGCCATTTATCACAACCCTCTGCCTCCTGCCCTGAAGCCATCCTTCTATCCATCTAAGGATTTTCCCAGTGATTCCAACCTGTTCCAGCTTATAAAGCAACCGCTCATGTGGGACTGAGTCAAAAGCTTTGCTAAAATCTAAATAAACAATGTCGAAATTATTCCCTAAATCCAGCTCGGGAGTGACCCTTTCGAAATAGCGAACCAGATTTGTTAAACATGATTTTCCCTTTACAAAACCATGCTGAGTATCCTTGAGAATTTCAATTCGATCCAAATGATCCTGAATTCCACCCTTAATCATTGCCTCCATGATTTTCCCTACTACTGAAGTCAGACTGACAGGTCGATAATTGCCAACTTCACTTTTAGAGCCACCCTTATGTATGGGAGATACATTTGCACTTTTCCAATCCAAGGGAATCTCCCCAGAGTCTAGTGATGCTCGCATAATTAGCCTCAATGGTTCAATGCCGCTTGCCGCCTCTCTTAAGATTATAGGGTATATTCCATCAACTCCAGGAGCCTTACTGGTCTGTCGGTTCGAAAGTTTTTTCATTAAATAATCTTGCGAAATTTCAATATCTTAGTTACATATTTTTCAACTTCGCTCCGACAATTTCCCATTGCCACAAAAGGCTTTTCATTTGTAAATATCGAAACAAAATAGCTGTTTGAGTTCATCTGCAACGGCAGCTGGTGTATTTATTACTATCCCCTTTCCCTAAGGCGCATTTAGGGCTAGAGCCTCAAGCTGCGAACAAATTTAGACTATGTATATAAAGTGCTTAGCATCATAATACACAGCCATTTCTGTATAAACAGAAAATTTTTAAGGTGGCATCGTTTTAGGTTATATCTCATATTGTGAATACCTTCACAACGAGTTGCCATGATATTGCACTACTTCGAATAAGTAACGCTTCACCTAAGGAGAAGACTAGTGTTACTTATTCTCAGATAGGTACCACCACCCAGACAGCACTGTTTCAGGGCTATTTGGCCCTTCGTCAGTGAGTGGGTAGGTACCCAAGTGATGCAATGATGGCAAAAACAGTTATGAAGTATAACTCCACAATATGAGAGATGCCTGATGGTGTATGATGTATTTAGACTAAGGCGCATTTAGGGCTAGAGCCTCAAGCTGCGAACACTAGTCTTCTCCTTAGGTGAAGCGTTACTTATTCGAAGTAGTGCAATATCATGGCAACTCGTTGGGAAGGTATTCACAATATGAGATATAACCTAAAACGATGCCACCTTAAAAATTTTCTGTTTATACAGAAATGGCTGTGTATTATGATGCTAAGCACTTTATATACATATCCCCTTTCCCTTACGTAAATGTCCGATCTGGTTTGTCCTACTCTTCTTGGCATTAAATATGTGAAGAATTCTTTATCCCCCCCCCCCCCGCCTTTGCTCTGTTTGCTAGTGATTTCTCATAAACTGCCTTTGCCTGTGGAACCTTTTCTGTGGCTCTATTACACATCACCTTGTAGCTGTTATAAGCTTCAGTACTTTTTATTGCTCTGTAACCTTTCCATGCCACCTTTTTCTGCTCAAGTAATGTGGCAACTTCACCATTCATCCAACTTGGAACTCTTCTCGTAGAGTATTTTTTTAATGGTAAATACGCATTCAAGGCATCTGTGATTAATATTTTAAAAGCGTACCACAGTTCAATTGTATTCATTCTCAGCGCGATATCTACCCAGTTAATAGAGGCCATGTAGTACCTTAAGGCATCGTAATTTCCTTTTCTGAAATTAAAACCCATTCCTTTGCCTTTTACTTCTGCTACCTCTCTCGTCATCATCCACCGTAGAACTCCGTGATCACTTCCTGCTACTGGTTCCTCTACTGTCAGCCCTGTTATGTCATCTGATTCATGTGTGATGATGAGGTCTAGGATATTCTTTTCTCTAGTACTTTCCCTGACATGTTGATACCAATAACAGTCATCTAGTTGATTTAAAAATTTTGTTCCCCATGTCGAGTTTCCTTCCCATTTACTCCAATCAATTAGAGGCAAATTGAAATCACCTAGTACATACAGATAGTGTTAGTTGTCTGACGGCACCAGGGGTTTTCCCACATCTCCGCGTTGTGTACTCTGTGTAGCACAGAACTCTGTGAAGGCCAGAGATTTAAAAAGTGTGTGGGGAGTGGACGAATGTGTAGTGTAACATACCGTTGTTCATCTGACCATTTAAGCCGTTGTTACCTACCGTTACCGCACTTGGCCCCGGGGAGGCAGGTCAGGAACCCAGTAGAATTTTTTGTACTCTGGCAGGCCCTGCCAGCTAGTTTCCAAATAGTTCAGTGGCAAGGGCCTATGTGAAAAAAATAAAAAAATAAAATAAATAAGTAAAAAAGGGGGTTAACACTAGAATATAAAAGGCCAAGAGAGGTTTATGAAAGCTTGGTTTAAATATGGACATTATTAATTACTAAGTTGTGTGGGGTGTACACTGCGAGTTAGACAGAGTAGGGGGGAGACTATAGCCTGGGGGTAAAAGACAGAGGTGTGAGGACGATAGAGAAGATGACCACAGAAAGTCAGTGAGGCAGGCCCATGCCTTACCAGGCAGAAGAAGGGGTGGCAGTGGGGAGGAGACAAGTACATATAGATAATTAAATTTATTGTATAACTTCAGTATCTGTACGCATTTTATCTCTGTTGAAGTCAACCATTAAGCAGAGAAATGACTTGGCGTCAGCCATTTTGTGTTCTCATAGTGTGGGGTCGAATTTTTATTTGTATTTGACTTTTAGCCGTTAAGCGCTGTTGAAGTTATTAATAAAAGAACATTTTTTGTTACCGTAGTCTTTCTTTAATATTAGAAGAAACCATTATTTTTAAATAACAGTGTAGTTGTATCATGCGAGTGCTAGGGTTATATCTTCTCATATCAGGGGTCAGCTAATACACCCTACTACACAGAACCAACAGCAAAAAATCCATTAAAATCAGCCGTTCTGGGGCGCTCCGAACCTCCTTAAGTTACCTTATCGCTCACCGTCATGTGTTCACCACATTATGGAAGAGTATTCCACCAGATTTCGGTATTAGAGTAACAACCAAACTATAGTAAACTGCTAATCTCTAAAACGCTACATAATAAAACGCATAAAAGTTCCATCAACGTTCAGTGACCGTTATGTATGATGCTTGGAACTGTGCAGGTGTGCGTGAGTAGTAGTTCATGCCCCCTAACTAAAAAAAAAAAAAAAAAAATAGATTAGTCCCATGGATGGATAAATGCGCACCGCTTCCGAAAATATTGTTATTTTTCCTTGCACTTGAAAACGGTATAGCCAAAAAGCTTTTGTCTCACTTTGGGTAGGTTTTTATTATTCATTTCATCATCCAAATTGTTGTCTACCACAGTGAGTAAGAAAGACGAAATGACGATTTTTTTTTTTAGTTCACAGCGACGATTATTAAAACTGATACAATTTCAAAAGCTCTGCACACAACTCACATATATTCAGATTTATTTTTTTTTTCAGGAACGTTTCTTTACCGCATTTATAAGCCCACTTACTAAGCTTTAGACAAGTGATTCTCACCAACAAGAAAAGGAATAAAAAAAGATAACCGTGGTGTCTGTTGCTGTTATGAGTTTTTGTCTTCGATGAAAGATATTTATTTCATATCCAGACCAGAGCTACACAAGGATGGAAGCAGTTTCGTGGAGAAAGATACACAGAAGAGTGAAATACGCTTTTTCATTCCATAAAAACAGATTTGGGAGGAATAGAAATCTTTGTGCATCCGCCCGAACCGTTGTCAACAGTGTTCTCAGCAACTACGGTGTATTCAACAATCGCTACCTCAGTATTATGCGTCTTTGATACGTCGTCAGCTAGAAGAAAGATATTATGTAAGCTGTGGGCCGTTTTCTAGCAGTTTCAAACAGAAATATTGTGTAACTTGAAGAACTGTTTGCCTTCTGGGCAAAGAAAAAAAAAACGATAAATCAAAGTGCGTTCAATAACGGTGGGGAGTCTGGTTTTGAGTTATGGCTCTACGATTCAGTAGAAACCGATCAAATTCAAATATGAAACGGCTGTCATTCTGACGATGACAAATGATTGCTTAATATTGCCTGGAGCCGTTCCACTTCACTCACAGTCAGGTCTTGTGTATAATGTACCTCGCACCGAAATCGATACACGTGGGAACCCCAGGTTTAGGTCCAACTGTGGGTGACAGACGCGGATGTATTTATTGTGGCAGGTAGACGTTCGTTGATGCGAGGACATCTCGCTAGCAGGCCGCTTGTCTTAAAGGGTTGCAGAAAATTAATAGGCCATTGCTGATTTGTAATTGTCCGCACCTTAATTGAATAACATATCACGGTGAACACTAGAAAAGCGCATTTCTGAATGGCTAACTCTGCTTTCTGTTTTTGAGTTACGATTTTTAAACGCACGTACTGATATTTGCGCAATAATTTCGAGGCGTGGTTCGTTTTATACGTGTGAACCGTTTATATTGTCCATCACACACTTCAGCACACCGCCCTGTTTTAACAGTCCCTGCAAAATAGTCCTGTATTTTTTTAGAATGACGATAAAACAAATTATTAAACTTATTCGCGTGTGTGTGTGTGTGTACGCATTCATTATTAAATCGCAAATGGGCAATTATAACAGTACACGAACTAATCCGGATAATAAGCAGGGAAGGAAGCACTGTCGCATGCGTGGGCACTTCCGCCTATCACATTGAAGCCTTTTCAGGGGGAAGCCTTCTTTCCTTCAAGCCAGCTAATATATAATTTTTTCCGTAGTATTAGAGTCATCAGTTTCGGAACATATGCAATATACTGATACAATACAGATGCCCCATAGTGTTGAGTTGTCTTGGTATTTATTTGAAAATAATTAATAACTTAAAATTCTGTAAATTTGTTAATTCGATGTTTGGAACATTTGTTAAAAATTAGGATAAATTAAAACGGTTTGACTGAAACAAAATAACTTACTTGTTTGTTGCCGTGTAAGAATTTGTAAAATGCGCATTGCAGGTAGTATTTCAACTTCAATCTAGGAGAAGCAGGTGAGAATCTGAAACTATGCGACTGCGGAGATCACATAACTCCTTAATCTGAAAGAGGGGATCGTTTCGGAATGTCCGGGGTTAAAGTACAATGAAGTATTAATAAATAAATGCGTCTCTCTCTCTCTCTTTCTCTCTCTCTCTCTGTATATATGAATAAATAACCATTAATTGCCAAAATTACAGGCAAGTCCATCACGACTTTATGGCTTGGAGCTGTAATTAACACAATTTATAGATGCCATAAAACAGATTAATTGCAAACGGGAAATCTCTGGACATGCGGTCCTCAGTTGTATTTGGAGAAAATATTGAGGAGACACTTCTCTCTTATCTTTTCAAGTGTTCGAGACTTCAGCGTTTTTGATCAGGTTGTCTATTTGTTTGCTGTAGGATTTGCTACAAACTTGTGACAGTCGATTCTGAGTTGTTTAATTAGTTGAAATGCAGAATTAGGGAATAGCCTGTCCATTTTTTGAATGGACAGTGTTTTGTGAAGGCGCCACCGGTGGTTCCCACATCTACGCCATAGTACTTTGTGAAGAAATACAGAATCTCTGTAAAAACCAGAACAGTGTAATGTCTTGTTTGTGTCAGAGTAATGTTAAGTTCTGTTGTGTCTTTGGCTGCTTGGGCGCAGAGCCCCTAGTGGGACTCTGCGTTTCCCTCCGCTACCACTGGGAGGTGGGCCAGGCTACCCCTCATACTCTGCCAGGGTCTCCTGAGCTTCCTGACGGAAACAAAGTAAAAAAAAAAAAAAAAAGGTTTTTTGGTAGAAGAGAATACGGGGAGTTAAATAGAAGAAAGGTCTGAATGCTGGGTGTAAAGAACAGGTGGGCCAGCGACAGCGAAGAATGGCCACCCGGAAATATGTAGGCGAAAAGGAGGAGAGAGAGGGACAAGGGACAAAAGACAAAAGTGCACCCATGTGAGCGCCATAGGCCGTGCGCTCAGCGTTCTATCCCACACTTTGTGGGAGTGCCAGCATTGGTATCTGTGTTGAGATACCGCGCTCAAGGAAGCGCCAGCAGTAATCCTACCCCGCAGTGGAGTTTACATTGCAGCAGTCTGCTGCACTTATGATCCTGTACCCTTGATGCTCGCAGTAATCCTATCCAGGCCAGGGTTAGCTTATTTGAGAGAGATCCCTAATGCATTCCTGTTTCTGCTTGTCACTCATGGTTGTAGCCAATAGCTGTGTGTTTCAGTTTCCAGGGCGTTCGGCTCTATGGGATCCTGTTTGGTTTGTTGGTTACTCTATTTGCCTGCCTGGTTGTAAAGACTGCCTGGGCGAATTAAGTGCAGGTGGCAAAGGAGTTGCATTACTTGATCAATGGCAAGTTGTTCAGAGAATAATAAGGTTAGAATTTTAAGAGCTCCAGCACTTTGTCTTTATTAAGAAATTTTGCTGATCCAGTTAACTTCCGTTTACTAGGGATGGAAGAGTTCTTTTGATGTCCTCGTGTATAGCACAATTGGCATATGCACAGTTGGTATAATCACTCTCCTCCTCACAACAGGTAGAAAAGACCAGAGTTCGAATCCCATCAATGACACGATGAACTTTATGGGTCTTTTCACAATATGGCTGAGTGAGTTGGCTTCAGATGAGGGCAGCATGGTTTTTTTTTTTTTTTTTTTTTGCGGAAACTCGGGTTTTTCGTCCACAACATCAAATCGACCACAGAACACATGCAAATTACAGACATTATATATGACCGATGCGGCCTAACATGCTAATTCGCCTAAAACCCCCCCTTAACAACCAGCTTCTTTTGACAGGTGATAAAAGGGCTGGATGTTTCAATTGGTTGTGGATCGACTTGAATTTAATAGTAGAGATTATCTGTGTTGGGTATAGTGTGATATTTACAAAGATAAGCTCAATAATTTGGTTGCCTCTCATAGATGGAGTGTTAGTTCTATAAATTCCAAGGCGGGAAGAATATTTCCCAAGATATGTGTGTTTTGAATTTGCAGAGGGGGCAGATTGAAATCACCGGAAATTATTTCATCCGTTAGGTATGGAAGTGGTTGAATTCAGCATTTTAATGATGGTATCTTCATTTGGACTGGGAAGTAGATACTGAAGATATCCAGATCTGAGCCTTTGGCATCCACAATAACGGCGATGCTTTCAAAATTATTGACTTCGAGCTGACTGATTGCTTGATGGTGAGATCGTTTCTAACGAAGATTGCAGATCCCCCGCCTTTGCGCTATTTACGTGAAGTTAGGAAGGAAAGGTAGTTGAGTTGGTGGGGTAGAGGCGGAATATCCTTGAGCTCAGAATTTGTCCAAGTTTCACCAAACTTGATATGATTGGGTGAATTGGTTTCGTATGGATGCCATGAGGAGATGAGAAATTTGCTAAAATCGTCTTAGACTTTATGCAGGCAATGCACTGCGATTTCAAGCGATTAGAAGATCGACGTTATAAATTACTAAAAATTTAACAAAATATTTGTTGCTATATGCCTTTACAGGCTATCCAGATGCTGATAGATTTCAAGCAAATACTGCAGATATACTTTTCTGATGTGCATACTTTGTTATTACTGAATAATAGGCAGGTGCGTCGGCAAGGTGTATGACTAAAGTACGACAGATAAGGCCGCTTAGTATAGAAGGGTAAAAGTACTGTACTGTACTTATAAACGAACAGTATCAGTGGTCATTATCTTGAAGAATGCCTTCGGGGTGATTAGTCTAGGACTGGAGTCCAGTTACACTACGTGCCAAGTTTATGACGTGGCGAACAGCGAAGGAGGGGTTCGAACGCCCTCCTTCGTAGGCGCTCGTGGGTAGTACAGCTGGTAGTATCGCCGTCCTCTCCGCACCTAGTGAAGACCTCAGTTCGAGTCCCGTCGATGGCTGGAGGAATTTTTATGGGTATTTTTCACAACGTGGCTGAGTTAGTCTGCCTCAGACGAGGGTAGCGTGGGTTTTTTGTAGAGTAAACAGAATATCGACCTAAGAACACACGCAATTTACGCACAATATACACGGAACAATAACGCCTTAGTCGCCGATGGTCATAAACCCTACAACGACAACGGCGCCTTCGTAGACAACAGCAATCGTCGATGACAGAACAGTTTTTCGGAATTCCAAAAGAAATCAATGCAAAATTGCTGAAAATTTTTGAACAGGAGAGAATTGCTAGTGGAAAGATTACGTTAATATAATTTACAGACTCATAGAATTATAGGAAGTATTACATGTTTAATCAGGAGCCACTGAAACAGAAGACTGACACAGTTGACCAACTCACAAAAATAATATATATATATATATATTAAAATACTTTCTGATCTGGTCCAGCTAACCGAAACATCAAATATTCCAGTCTACAAGAAAGTGCGGTTGGTTAGTACTCTTATAATTCTCTTTGGGTGCATATTTCATTACTCACTTTAAATGTTCCTCAGAAACCTGGCTGTTTCTCCTATGCAATTTAACCAACCGTTAGAACTCGCAATCAATAGATAGAACACGTATCGCAATTCGTAGAATGCTGAGAGTGTCATTTGAATTTCGATTTTCAGGTTAAGTATTCAAATTCTTTAAATCCAAGCAATAAAAATAACGCCACCTCTTTGCCTGCGAATGCTTCCCATTCATATACACGAATTACCCATACTTTTTAAAAATCAATACGCTACAGACTTCCCATACTACTACGTGGTAGTAGTATGGGAAGTCTGTAGAATGGTAAACTGCAGAGAGAGAGAGAATGTAAAGTTAGCGCTTGTTGCAAATAAGAGAAGGAGGCAGATCCCGAAAGAATGTTTCTCCCCTGATACTACACTGATTATCTCCAGCAATAATATCAAGCAGAGGCAGGTTCCGTTGATTACTTCTTTCATCAGAAGGAAGAATAGAATCGATCCTTTAATTTTCCCTTTTAAATTACCGACTTCACGTAAATGCAAGTGGTTTAAAACAAACAAACTATTTTGCAGGTAAAAGGCAATGCCATGTTCTTCTTCGAACAGTTTAATTAAGCATTTATCCTTTGAAAACATTAAGTCATGCAGCTTTTAACATTTATTTAGAAGCTGGAAAGAGATTTAGTTCATAATGGTAAGGCGATTTAGATATCCACACTGGAAGGAATTTCAGATCGTTTAAATCAGTGCGCGTTGACGGAATAGTTAATTTAACACGAAAAAAAAAAAAAAAAAAAAAAAAAAGGTAATTTAATGAAGTAGAAGCAGGAAATTAACTTTTGGAGCCTTGGGTATCTGATATCATCAACACGAAAACCATGCTGCGCGCTAAGCGTACAGTCGTAAGCACAAGTCGGGATGAGAACCGTTAGCTGCGCAATATTTCACCCATAATGGCTTATGTCATTTGTACAGTTTGTACATATGTCAGCAACAAGTTAAGAGAAATTTAAGCTAATCACCCTGATTTTAAATGTCACATTTTTGTTAAAAAAAAGAGTACCTTTTATGCGATCTCATGAAAGTGGTTTTATAATAACCAGGGGTTGGTGCCGTCATAGAATAACGTTATTTGATATCAAGGAAGCACAAAGCAATAAAAGAATGAAAAAAAAAAAAAAAATGTAAGATAAAATATGGATTACATGGTCACATTTTAGTAGAATGAATTAAAATAGAATGAGTAATACTGAATAATAGGCAGATATATATTTCCGAGATATATATATATATATATATATATATATGTATATCTGATAATTAAAATAATCTTTCCTTCTATTATATAAGCTGGTTAAGCTTGCATTATGTCAGTGGTGTGGCTCTGATCTAGAGTGCTGTCTGTTCTATAGATTATTTTTCGCTGCATAAGGACCACCGCCATGCAAATCCTTTGCATTGGTTGATCTATCGGAGAATGGAGGTATGGTTTGGTTCTTCGATATTTCCGCCTTTGCGATGATTTGTATGACGATTGAAATGCAGCGATTCCATGACCATTATTGGCCTCGTGGTCCTCTGTCGATATGGGGCATGATGGTCAGTCTATTATTTTGATATTTTAGTTTTTGGTAGTTCTTTAATCCTTTTTTGGTGATATTTCACGTCTTTTGGAAATGGTACCTTTCGAGGGGTTCCGCTAAATTATGTATAATTGGCATTATTTTAAATTTACATTATGTTTTATTAATTTGGTTTAAGGACTTAATTGACTAAATTATACAGGGAATTATCGACTACCTTTTGTCCTACTACCGCTACTTTCCCTTCCCTGTTTGTTTATTTTATATTATTTTATGTTTCGTTTCGCGCTGCATTATTGCCGTACTACTGGCTGATGTTTTTATTCTAAATATCATATTTATTTTAATTATCAGATATAATTAGGCATCATGTGGAGGATGTGCATTTGCTGCCTCTAATGATAGCTACTTAGCCATATTTATTTATTTTTATCATTTTTGCCTAACTTTTACCTCATATAATATATATATATATTATATATATATATTATATATATATATATATATATATATATATATATATATGCATAGGGACTTAATATCCATCCTTCCGCATGTAACAGAAGGATTGCACTGGACAGAATTTCATGAAGTTTTACGTTTTGGCCTTGTAGAAATATTTGTCGAGCCATACCAAATTTCATTAATATTGGACAAATGAAAATCGAAAAGAAATTTCGTATTCTAACCTGCTTCTAGTGCACATGATTATGCAGTATTTTTTTCAGCAGGGAGTATATCTTATATGCCACTACTGTACAGTCTTTCTTTCCAATGAGAGATCTACCACGTGCCCTGGATTCAGAAATGATTCTACCAACAATACCAAGGTAGAGAAAAAGCAGCTGACACAACACATAATGAAGACTTGGCAGTCAAGATGGACTAATTCTACTAAAGGAAATATCGCTAAAATATTCATCCCTGAAATTTCCAGAACCTACCCAAAATCTCAGTTTAAAAGATTTGATCCTTTCTTTTTTTATTTGTAGACGATTTTGTGAACTAAGGATTAGAAAAGTTTCGAAATGAAAAAAAAAAAAAAAAAACAGGGGCGGTGATAAAATACTTGTCTTCGAAAGGAATAGCTCCACAAAGGGTACATGCTCATATGGTGCAGACATTGGGGAATAAGGCTCCTGTATATTTCTTAGTTTTTTTTTTTTCATTGCGGCAGAGAATCGTAAGATGACGCAACTCGTTCTGGAAGACTCTCCACATCCACCACTGAGGAAAACAACAGCGTGCATAACAGATGAAGGACAGACTAATGGCTGTTAGTTATATAGCTAAGTATATAGGCATTTCAATTGGCAGTGACGATTTAATCCTGACGAAATCTTTTTGAAGATGAAAAAGGTTTGTGCTTGGTGGATCCCATGAAGATTGACAGATGAGCAAAAGGCATGCCGCTTACGAATGTGCATCACCAACTTGAACCTACAGCACTTCATGAGGATCCATGAAATTTTTGGTCCCGGACTGTTACAATGGATAAAACATGGCTTCGTAACTTTGACTCAGAGATTAAAAAATTAAGTCTGATATGGAAGCATCCATGTTCTCCACAACCCAAGAAGTTCCGTGTTGCGCCATCAGATGGCTTCACTGTTTTTGGATGCAGGATACATCATCATCATGATTAACTACCTGGAAAAGGGTACCAGTGGTGCATATTACGGCAACCTCAAGAGGCAACTTCGTGAAGCCATTAAGAAAAAGTAGCGTGGAAAACTGCGAAAAGAAAATTGTGTTAATGAGATATAAAAGCATCTCATTTTACTATGAACTGTTTGTTGGATGAATAACCCAAGCTTCCAATTGTGGTGAAACGCATTATTTTCACACAGTATGGAAGGACAACGATGATAACTACTGTGCAAACTGCAAGAGCAAAGCCATCTGTAGTGCTTTATTTTTTTCCCAAACTTTCGTTTTGTTTCGAAAGAAAAACCGCAAAAGGAAAAGAATTCTTGCACAGCCCACATGTCAACGCTTGGGAGATTGTACTACATGAAGGTTTGGAGGGATTACAGGACCAGAAGTAGGTCCTTCTGGCTAATCCTATAAATGCAAATCCCCAAATGTAATTCCCCTGGTAATCCCAAAAAAAAAAAAAAAATCCCAAGGACGAGGGATTTTTATGAGCTTTTTCACAACACAACTGATTTAGTCGGTTTTATGCCCGATTAGCATACTTTTTCTCCTTTAAACTCGAATTTTTCGTTCATCAAACGGACAAGTTGACCACAGGATATATGAAATTTACAGCCATAATATATCGATCCCTAATACCAACCCTAATATGGGACAATCCCCTAATATGGGATTGTCCCATATTAGGGTTGCAAAGCATATCTTATACCAATGCCAGAAGTATGAGGAGATCAGGTTAGAGTTGATATCGAAAATTCCAGGTCTAAATAACTTGAGAGAAAGTGATGAGCAAGGACGAGAGCACTTTATGGCCTTCCACACTTTGAGAGTTCGTTATTTACAAGACACCAATTCATTGCTGTGTTATGGAACCATGTCTATTTGAAAACCTCGTTGACGAAGAATGACAGTAGAAATTCAGGACGAGATAACATTTAACGGTTTGAAGTAAACGTGGATGTGTGGCGTCACTCTGATTACCTGACGAGGTTGCTTACTTTTAATATTAAAAAAAGAAGAGAGAATTGTGCTAAGGATAATTCCACATTCATATTAAGGAAAAGGTTTCCGTTAAGAAAATTATTTGATTAAGAAATAATCATCTGTCATCGTTCCGCTATTCCATGGGTCGACGCATGAAGCCTCGCCATCATTCCCTGTCCGTGTACTTCTCTCCGTCGTTGATTTCACTCCAGTTTCCTCCTCTCTTAATCACATCGGTCTTTATCATGTCTTGCCATCCCATTCTTGGTATTCCCATTGGTCGTTTGTCCCTTAATTGTAAATCAAACATTCTTCTTCTTGATAAACACCTCTCGTTCATCCTCTTGACATGTCCAAACCATTTCAAACAGGACCTTTCAATTCTATTCTGGAGTTTTTCAACCTGAATTCTCTCCCTAATCACTTCATTCCTGATTTTGTCGCGTCTTGTCTTTCCGGCTATGCTCCTCACAAATCTCATTTCTGCCCCCTGAATTCTGCTTTCATCTTTTTTCCTCATAGTCCAAGTTTCAGATGCATACGTCAGAATTGGTACGTAATAGGCCTGATATATAGCCTTCTTACACTTCAGTGGTATGTTCCTGTTTGCCCCTTTTTCCTCTTATTTCAACTTCCACACCCTTAGTTTTCTCTCCCTCGTTATTTTGATCCTCTTCAATATAGGGAATCTTAAATCTCCAACAACTAACCTGTGATCACTACCCAAGGAGACACTAGGAATGACCTTGACGTCCACTAGTCATCATTTCTTAATATGATTAAGAAATGATTATATAAATTATGCAGTGGCAGCTCCAGGAAAGTGCACACCTTAATTATGGATACTAGGCAGCAGGTGTTAGTAAGAACAAAAATAATTCAATTCAGTATTTAAAATTTTGGGATATGCACAGTTCAAATTAAAAATATTACTGAAATATCACCAAAAAAAAAAATTACGCAGTCAAGTTTAAACACCAGTCAACGTGAGCACTTATTTACAAAGATATAATGCCTTTTTCAAAATATGATTGACTTAAAGGGTGTCAGGCGAAGGTTGCCTAGTGTTTTCTCTGGAAGCTTGGATTTTTCTTCTAGCAATCAGTAAACTGACCGGAAGACTCATGCCGGTTGGTTGCTTTAGGTGCATCCTCAATTTAGACTATATCGCTTCATATATAATATTTTTGGAAATAGCCTCTGTTCTGTGGTCGATTTGCTGTTTACTGAACGAAAAACAGTTTCCTGGAGAAAACCCATGCTACCGTCGCCTGAGACCGACTAACTCAGTTGCATTGAGAAAAGATCCATCAAAACACCTCGCGTCATTGACGGGATTCGAACTCGGGAAAGACTCATGCAATGTCAGGCACAATATAATATCTCCTCATAACCTTTGTTACTTTAGAACTTAACACACATACCCCCACCCTAACTTAAGATAGGAACATAACTTATATTAGTTGGCCTTCTGCTTTTAATTAAAAGTGGCTTGTTAACTAACTGCATTAGTTTATTGCAATAAATTACAGAGATTTGACTCCCATCAATGACGCTAAGAATTTTTATAGAAATATATTAAACTTGGCTGAGTTAGTCAGTCTTACACGAGGATTGCATAGGTCCCCCCCTCCCAGAACATCGGCTGTTTTGTTCCGATAAACCGACAGAAGAATACACCCAATTACAGACAATATCTATCGCCTCATAGCCTTAGTTGCTTTTTCACTTAACGTACTCCTAACTTAATTGTGATATCAAGTTACAATAGTATTAGTGAAACTGTAATCTTAATATGTTGCCCTAATGGGTTTAGTGGGTTGCACAGTTGGTAGAATCGCTGTTCTCCTCATGCAGCGGGTGGAAAAGACCAGAGTTCGATGACTGGAGGAATTTTTATGGGTCTTTTTTGCAACGTGGCTGAGTTAGTCGGTCTTTTTTTCTCCCGGAAATTCGGTTTTTTCGTCCAGCAAACAGAAAATCGACCGCAGAACACACCCTGATTTAAAGAATATACATGGAGCAATATGGACTCAGTCGCTGATACTCCAAGAACGACAACAACAACTTAATATCGTTATATTACACAAAATACATTGGTAGTCAAACAGCTAAGGGACAAACATAGAAACTCAAATAATTCAAAGACATTTTATTCATAATTCGTTATAACAATTAGTATGACCAATAAAGGAGGTATGGAACTTATTAATTGTATTAGTAAGTTCCGTGGATTCTTTACAATTAACAGCACAAATCCACGGTGATTTTGTTACTTAGGTTAGTGTGTGTGTGTGTGTGTGTCCATTAGTAATTCTTGGAAACTCAGTTCAAATATGACAGCTACTTTTTTCCATCGCATACATAGTATTTACAAAATGCCATACTCATTTTTATTTATTAATAAAATATGCGGAAATATTATTGCCTATTTTTAAAGAATATTATTACAAGGTTTGCAACAACTGGTTAACGATTTTCCGAGTTTTATCGTATACAGGGAACGTCTCGAAATGTTAGGAATGCACAGAGAAAGGTAGACAGCAAGCCTACCATCCTTACTTGGCTGGACAACCACTTATCTGAAAGGCGACTAGACCGGTTTGCTTATTTGCCTGCTAACAGCTGAGCTCTGACATATCGTAACATCTCTGTTTGGTGCACTACCAAAGAGCAGGTTTATGAAACCAAGATTCTCGATGAATGCGAATTCGAGAGACATTTTAGACAAGATGATAGCACTTCATACCAAATTTGTAGATTTTCGCTCACGTTTTTACACAGATGACTTTAAAATTTTAGATCATATGCTTGAATCAGATCTGGATATAATTGTATTAAGTATAGAAGAAATCTTTATTGTACAGTAAAGATACAATAATGTGCCCGCCACAGCCAGGAGGCCAAGGGCTTGACAATGTTATAGGTAATATAAAATATGTACAGTATAACAAAAAGATAACATGAAATTAACTTAAAAACGTGGCATTAAACCATTCTATAGATATGAGTATACACATGGTTGTGAGGCAGACAGTACTCCAAGGTATGTACACGTTCATATGTACAAAGCACATATTTCAGAATATTCACAGAAGTCTGAATTTTTCACAGCGTGCATTAAGTTGTTTGGTATACAGTTTCGCATTTTCTTGTGAAACAGTTCGTCGGTGTACCTGCGATGTGCCGTTCTGCGCCTCATAGCAGATAGCAGGTGGAGATATCGGTATGAGTCGACATCAGGGGCCAAACAAAAGCGGAACAGGTTCAGCCAACGAGCGCCTGTAATTGCAATCCGAAGCGAATTTCTGGAGGCCAACTTCGATCATTAGCAGGGCTTGTATTGTAGGAAGTACTTGGCCAGGTAGGAATCTGTCACTGATCTTCACCCTGTTCCGCTGTAGCTGAAGAAAAGGGGTGGCTCTTAGGGAAGGCAGTGGAACATACCACTGACATTTATCCCAGAAGTCAGGGGAGTGGATTTTGCCAACTAGCATTTGGACTGTGGTCACAGTTCTCCTCATGCCGATTATTTGAGGCAGCCACGGGATTTTGAAGTTGGTCGGCCATGCTGGTGGTCCTCTGTTGGGGGAGGGGGGGAGTCGATGTTTGCAGGTTGCCCACTCCAGTATCCAGCATTCGCTTGCGAGGATGGGCTTCATGACAGACGGTACCGCGGAGGCACATATTTCAGAGGCATACAGAAAGGTAGGATACACAACGGTTTCCAGATATCTGATTGTGATTCTTGCGTCTGTGTTATGAAGAAGATGTTGACGGGCAATCTAGCGCATTCGGCTGATCTTGCGTAGAACACATTCCATGTGACAATTGAACTTAAGGTTTGGGTCGAAGGTTACACCGAGATCTTTGCGTTTAGTTACACTTGGCATAATTGCGCCCTCCAGTGAGGATTGCATGAATGTGGGACACTTCTTCAGAGAGAAAACCATAATAACGGATTTTTGGAGGTTCAGTTTAAGACCGAAATGGTTGAGATGGCTAGAGAAAGCTGTGATCTTATTACAGATTTCCGATGTGATCACTCCTCTGTCGGCTGATGGTGGTATTTCCGTTAGGAACTTTATATCGTCGGCATAGGTAATAACATCATCTCTGTTACACACAAATGGAATAAGGAGGGCTGTAAAAAGTAGCCCCGACAAAACGCCACCTTGCGGCTCACCTGCATTGATGGATCGGGTATAGGAGAGGTTGCGATGAGTGAGGTACATTGTTCTATTCCAGAGGAGTGAGTGCAGGAAAGCGAAAACGTCACCTTTTATCCGGAAGAAATTGATTAGGAGATTCAGAAGGGCTGTGATGTTGAGGCTATCAAAAGCAGCTTCGATATCGGCATAAAACAACCGCCATTTCTGATTTGGCCTCAAATGCATTATACTGAAAACCTGTGCAGCAACTGTTCTTATGTACGTTGTATTTTCGTAGCTGGATCAATACAACTGGAAAGTGACTTATCAGGCACTCTGCATTGTTTGGGAGAAAAAAATAATGAAATCTTGTCACCGAAAGTAGGATACTTGAGGCAGGAAACTATAATTATAATATAAGATGGTTAATAAGTAGAATGGCAGTTTTTTTTTTTTTTTTTTTTTTCTAATTATGGGTGCTGTTCAAAAGCGGCGCAATAAGAACACGATAGAAGTATTTGGTACTCAGCCCCTGGCACGCTTGATTTCCCCTGGGCCACCACATCTGTGTACAAAACAGAAAGATTACAGTGCATCGCCACGGCTTCATGTTGTTTCTGTCCCTTACTTATTTATTTTTATACAGTTATTATTAATTTATTTATTTAAATCAAACTTTCATATACGAAAATGCAACAGAGCAAGCAGCTTAGCGGCACAGCTGCTAATTCTTTTATAAGAAAGGAACGGGTCTTTTGGAATTTATGCAGAAGTTACTTCGCAGAAGAGTGTATAGCTGGAGTCACGGGAAACAAGAGGTGTAAGTTGTCAGTCACCTTGCCTATAGCAGCTGAGTTCCCGTTATCATTTTCCGTTTACCCAAACTCGTGTTATCGGCCACTTAAAGTGTGACCAGAGCCAACGACAGACTGTCAGATACACCGGCATTTCTCGTACATCTGCGGATTGCACTATCGGGAAGTTTACCTAGAATAAAGTGACAACCGTATCAAAGAGACACGGAAAGCGTCAAAAGGCTCGCAGCAGTTGAATCGTAGGAAATTCCCTCCCCGTCTTACTCTACCCGCCACAAACATCTATTTGCAGAGATCAGTCATGCAAACAAGATTGCTAAAGAAAGGATCCACGTTGTCTTTTCACATTTATCAACAGAAGGCGTGACACTAGCGCTGTTTTGAGTTCGAATATCTTTTAAAGGTTGATCAATACGCACAGGGTGGTTATGAAGTCCTTTTCCACTTTTAAAATTAACGACTCGAAAGCTGTACGCTAAAAAGCGATTTTTTTGAATAAGTGGTATATGGGGCATATTTTAAACAATAAAAACAATTCTAAATTTGGCCACTGGTGCGCGCACAAAATGATTAATTTAGAAAAATAAAAAAATTCACGATCAAATCTCTGCCGTAACCGAGTATACGTGCTTTGAGTGACCGGCATTCAAGCCCGTGACTGTTAAATATGGTGCTGTTTCTTATATTCTCTCTATCTTGGGAACTCTTCTTATCATGGTGGTTGTTTTTCCTGAGTATAAACAGAAAATTAAATTAATTTTATTTTCCAATAAGCAATCGAATGAAGATGAGGCATTGTGTTCTTCACAGCTGCCTTCAAAATTTCCGGTGTAATATTCATTACCTCCTGCGGGCTGCTTCCTTCGAATCAGAAAGGGTTGTTGCTGCACCTCAGCAGTTCTTTGAAACACTTCTTGTGATGCTGACGAACTACCACTTTTATGCTTAGAGTTCGGTAGCCTTCTCGAAATGCCTTACAATATTTATTACATTCTTGTCGAACAAGGAGGCCTTTTTGTCTTTGATGGTTCTGAGGGTTACAATAACACTCGACATCCTTGTAATAACATAAAGATATAGCCCTTTAACTAAAAGTGCTTTATCTTAAGGTACTGCACAGTGTCGCGCTTTTTAGATGCATTAGCATATATGTATAAGCACCTAATGTTTTCACCAAGTCCGGCCATTTGCCTGTCAGTCCGTCCGCGTGTAACAACTCGACTCCCAGTGGACGGATTTTCACGAAATTTTATATTTGGTTCACATAGAAGATTTGCCAATTTTTATTTGTCTGATTTCAATTGAAGTTTTCAAATTTCTTTGAAATCGGACAAATAGAAATCCGGCAATTAATATTTCTTTTTTCCATGCAGATTGTATGGAAAAAAAGAAATCCATAGATTAAAATTAGTTTTAATGGAATATTGTTGACTTTAAACAATCTATGCACGCTTCGCACGCAATTAAACTGAACAGCAATTTCAAAAATGTAAAGCTACAGAATTTTATTAAGTGTTCTATAAACTTATAATGTTAGTGATTAATTGATGAGAAGATAACTGTATTTACTTTTCACTTAAGTTAATCACAGAAATAAAGAAAAATCCAATTAATTATAAGGGAAAAAAAAAGAATGCACTTGAAATGTAACGCATTACTTAACTTGTATTGGAAGTATGCTATCGGATGGTTAGACATTAATTATAAGAAAAAAATGTAATCGATATCACATTTTCAGCGTGTGTTTCGCTGGTCCCTGGAAAGCTTTTAAAGATCAATCATAGGCTCCTCTGACCTCAGAATTTTATTTATATAACCGAAAGTATATTTCGCTTATATGACTACGAGGCCAAATGTTTAACCAATGTTCTGTTGATCCTCGGCAAAATTCCAGGCCCAGTCACGATTTCACAGCTCTCCCTCCCCCCTCCTCCTCCCTCTCCCTCATCCTAGTTTCCCTTACAGAAATATTACTTTAAATTTGGAACAGGCGCTTACTGAGAATGTTTTGGGAATCGTTGGAACAAATCTTCAGGTCGATAGGTTAACTTATTTTGTTATAAATCAGAAAATCCTGAAATGTAACGCACTGTATATTAATTAACTTGTTCATCGTGATGACGAAAAAGTATTTAATTAGGATGGCACATTTGAAAGAACAGAGCGTTCACTTCAACTAAATGGGCTGGTTTCTGGAAAAGATGCATTAGATTCATGGTTTCCATCTACAGAAAGATCAGTTAAAATTTTTAACGAATTAGCGATCTAATTTACCAAAGCTGACGTCGTATCCAGTTGATCCATCATTCGTGACTGGTGGATCAACTGGGACTCCCCAGCGACACCTACGAACCCATTTTGACGGAAAAATTTAACAAGTCAATGAATGGGACAAAATTTCTGCTACGTGTAACGACTGATAACTAAACGTCTATTTCTAACTTTCTATACGTTTAAGATCCCGTGATTTTTTTTTTTTTTTTTTTCCTAAGAGTAAATTTTTTTCGTATAATTATTTTTGTTGAGTTGGGAAACTTTTGGATAGCAACTTTTATACTGTATTTAATGTACATATTTCACTGAAGAAATAGCAAGTCGAAATAAATGCATTCGTGCTACATTATAATGTAATGGGACATTCAGAAATTTCTATAGCAGTTCTGATTGGCATACATGACCTAAATTCCTATTTAACTTGAAATTTTAGTGATTGTACTGTATGGAAACAGGTCTGTATAATTAGTTTAATTATTTAAAATCCATAAGAGATTTCTTTAAAGAAATAAATTTACCTTTATTTTAAGAAATCGAGTCGATCATGTAATATTCCCCTCACATCCCAAAAGAAATTGCTGTACTTAAATTTTCCACACAAATAGGCAGGGTTCTAATTCTAAAAATATTAAATACTGTATTCGGGTATCCTTCTACTTTCTTTAAATTCAGCCATTCGGTGGAAAAGAACAACGTACTGTGTTACGTCTTGCTTAAGAAGTGCCACTGAAATTAATAAGAGTGAATTTCATGAATAAGGGAATAACTGTGAATGGTATAACATATTAGTGGCAATAGCGTCGCGTACTCCATGCTGCGTATTGAGATTTGAGGATATTCAAATAAGCTGCATTATTGCCAGGATGATACCACAACATTTTACTTGCCTAAGTGCAATAAATTTCTCTCGATAATCTCCTCCCGCACGAGCAAAGGAATCCGCTCAATCTTAGTTATATTCACCGAAAGATTAATATTATGGCATACCATCAATTCCGCATAAAAACCATTCGTGGCCGCATAATCTAAGCAATAAATCATTTGCATTTAAATAAATGGAAGCGTTAGCAGCAATGGCAACAGGATTTAGGGAAATATTTGTTTGAGCCTCTTTGTTGGGAACCAATCATCTGCTAAAACCTTTTAATTCATGGCGTTGGAATGTGCTAAAGTTTGATAAAACATTCCACCCTACCGACAACGCATGCTTACAATATTTCTTAGAAAAGGTAGCAGTGCTGGGAGGAGGGAGGGAGAGAACTGAATGATTCCCTTAGGTTGCCTGTTAATATTACACAGGTTACGATTCACGGGACTGTTCGAACCATCTAGCAATTATGTCTGTTCGCCGGACTGATGTTATTGGAACACGCAAATGATTTGGAGGAGGAAAAGGATCGCGAGCGGTACGAACTATAAATATACCGATGTTCGGTTTAATGATATATTTGATGAATGGGGGTCAGAAAGGAGGGGTCTCTTATGGTATCTGCAGTAATCGTGCTCGAAATCTTTATTGTTAGGGGGTTGTGATTGGGTCGTTAAGAAGCGCATCCATAAATTTTTTGAAATTACTTTCCTGTTTTGTAATTATCTCTACAGTGTAAAGAGATTCACTCGAAAAATGTAAATAATTCATTATTGGCTAATTGTGGCTTGCCACTATAATGCGAAATGCAGCATTCTAATGCAATTGCAGTAAAGAAAGTATGAAACAGATCTTAAAGCTTTCTAATAATTAATCTTAAAGGAGATATTCCTCATCTCATACTAGTCTGAGTAATAATTTGTTCACTTACCATTAGTTGGAATCATTGAGGGGCTCTGCTGTATCTCCAAATAAAGGCCGGGGTAATTTATATCTATTCGTGTGTGAATCCCAGCAAAAGATGCATTAATCCGCCAGCCAGAATCCTACGTAGTATAATACAGCTATACATAAACTTACCGAAGAAACATTATCAGCAAAGTGATTCAAATACGGAAGTTTACCCTAAGAAGAAGTGCCTCTATTAAAAGTAACAGACGTTTCGGACTTGATATATTTTTCTTTAAAAATACAAAGCAGTTCCTATCATTTGCTTCGACTATATGTCTTATAATAATATTATGTTATTGCGATATCTTATTATTATGTCATAATATTGATAGAGAATTCTCAGTTACTGTGTCTAACTAGAATAATAACAGAATTAAATATTCGAGAAGATTTTTAATTTTCTTTTCAGCACACACACAAACTTTCCGTAGGAAAAGAACGAACCGGTGTGTTATTTAGTAAATTGTTGTTATTGCGCGATATGAGCGTATACTTCTAGTTATATGTTCGGTCGAAGGAGATTTTTTTTACAGGTGGAAAATTTACAAATCTACTGAAACGAGGTTCGAGCAAAAGTCAACTACCAAAGATTATTAATAAAATTTAAATTCATAAGGACATTCAAACTATTATAATAAAAATCACTATAACATCTTTAAATGTTTGGCTAGACTTAAGTTATTTTATATTTTAAAGACAGACGCTAGATCGTTATTCATTATGAATGAATTCATAAAGTTTAAAAACGCTATCAAAGCACATACTAGTGTTAAGTAAATTTTTATTGACACGGTTAAAGAGAATCAAGTAACCACCGCAATACTAATGTTTTAAACACAAAATTATCTCCGGAAGTTGTCCACGAGTCTCTGACGATCCAATCCTCAACGTACCCTTTAAGGTTTCCCGTGGACAACGTGACATCAATAGTTGCCTTCCACAGGATATTACAAAATGTAGGCATCTGCTGTGGTCTGTTCAGGATAGTGAACCGGGAGTTCGAGAGAAAGTCCTCTAAAATCTGTCCATTTCTGGTACCCTCTTGTCTGGTGTCAAGCTGTACCAAGCTGGGGACCGTCAGTTTACATCTGCTCCAATTATGATCCTTTGATCAGGGGGCATGTCCGTCAAGGCCTGCAAGTACCTGGTGATGGGCGCGATGTCCTCGCCCAGCCTGCTGTAAAGGGCCACAGAATAGATTTGGCCCAATGCCGTTAAGATGTGGGCACACGCCGCCCAGGGTGCACAAAGATGTGTTACTTTAGTCACAGTATAATTGGGATTGCGGACTACAACCGCAGCCCAAGGTGTGTCGCTCTCGTCATGGACTATTTTGTATGCTGCCGGTTATCCGCACACTCGTTTTGAGTGTGCGGATAACGGGCTGGGCCGCTACTCTAGCTCTCTGCGCGTTATGCTGTATTATTGCAATTTTGGATCTGTTGTACTCTTTAGGGCGTCTCTCCATAGTCGGTTCGTGACTGGTATAACCCTTTTACTTTAAGATAAACTGGACAGTTCGGGTCTCTGATAGAATGCGAATGGTCCATTTTCTCTGCCTTACAGTTTGTACAGATTGGATTTGCTCCTTGTTTGGACATGTTTTATAATCATGTACCTTGCCAGAGCAGTGACTGCAGGTTGATTCTGTTTGTGTACACGTATGGGTTGTGTGGCTGGCCGTATTTACAACGCCGGAAGAATTTTTGTGCCAAATTTCATATCCCAGTTCACCACGTTCTCCCTCCCCCATTACTTTAAGAAGAATTAAGAACTACACAAATCCCACCTCATGACTAGCAGTTACGTGATTAAGTATTGCCAAATACTTCTGCGGGGCAGTGTAGGAGTTTTCAATTCCTTCCTGATGTACATGACAGCCGAACTAGCGTTTCCAGCACTTTCGATCATCAAATATCGAAATAAGCAGTGTACATTGCCTAACTTGATATGACTCAGTTCTGAAAAAATATACATAACTAATATAGATAACTAATGGACGAACTGGGACTCAATCCACACTGTGATGTGCGTCATTAAACTGGAACCACGTGGTGGTCCACCACAAATGGACATGCCACTCTGGGCAATACTCACGCTTAAGTGTCATCAATATGTGTCTTCAATATGTGCCCTAAACTACCATCAACTCACCAGACCAGCATGGGCTCGAAAATGCCAGGGCCTTTGCCAAAATGGATATTAAACCATGTAAATACAGACTTTCACTCACCATGAGGCACCGCACTAGGTCAGGATTGAGCCCTGCGAGAGTGGATCCATCACAATTGAACAGTCCAAATCATGTGTCAACACTAGTATCTTCCTCACTAGGTCAGGATTGGGCCCTGCAAGTGTGGGATCTACTACATTTGGACGGTCCATAAACACGTAATGACTAAGTGACATACCTAGATATCCCTCACACTAGGTCAGGATTGGGCCCTGCAAGTGTGGGATGGCTTACCACGTAATACTAAGCTTATAACCATGTTAAAGGAAGGGAGAAAGGAGGAAAAAAAAAAAAAAAAAAAAAAAAAGAGAATCTGGCTGCCTCCTCGTGGCGCGGTACGGGAGCGGGGGGTCGGGACTAGTTCTCCGCGGCCCCCTGCTGCTAAATGCCAGATGCCAGCCACAAACAACATACACAACACATTACACACACTAATGACAATTATAAATAGTAACCGCGATAGATAACTTAAATTCCGTAAAGGCTCGCGTACTTATCACTCACTAAATACTTACTATAATTATAAATCACACTCAAATCTTAAATCTTACATTCAACCTAAACTTAAACTAAAATTAAATTAAACCTAACTCTACCTCAAACCCGACTTAACTTCAGCTTAACTTAAAACTAAATTAAATTAGGAAACATCAACCATAAATTAAACTTATAACTTTAATTAAACAGTAACTCAAATCTAAGCTTAAACTTAAACCTAAACTACAACCTAAACTTAAACTCATCTATAACTTAAATTTAAACCTAAACCGAACCTACACTAATGTCAAAACCAGCTTCATAATTACTTAACTCAAACCCAAACTTGCCCACTAAATTAACTAACACTCAACTTAAACACACAACAGAACTTAAACTTTACTCAAACTTAACTTAACCCTAACCTAAAACTAAACACTAAACATTAACTTAAATTAACTAAAACACATTCAAACGATTTGATCTAAACTTCAACTTTAAACTTAACTTTAAACTTAAATTTTAATTAGATGAACTAAAAAAACGATTCTGCTGGCACACAATTAAGCTTAACGAACGGCGGACATAGGGGACACCCTGGAAACCGCCAGTAAACTACAAAAAAAATACTTTGATACTTTGATAACTAATATAGAATTGGCGGTGATAATTCCCAATATTTTGTTCGTTCGTAGTGAACTACAAAGTAGTATAATGGATAGTATCGATTGCCTTCCATTATACTACTTTGTAGTTCACTACGTACAGAATATTGTGAATTATCACCGCCAGTTCTATAGTGAATTACCAACCAATCGTAGTCCCAGGCCTTGTGCGATTATTTTCCTAGTTTATTACAGTTCTAAATAGTACAAATAATACATTGAACTGTCCTTATACATTGCTTGACAAAATTAATAGAACAAAAGGTTTTTCTTGAATATTTTATTGCGAACAATGTCTCCAAAGGCGAATTTTTGATATAATAGGCATTCTGGCATGCAAATTCCGAATATCCAGTAGAAATCGTTCTACTACCTAGAAAGCCGCACATTATGCAATTATTCATGCATATAAAAACACTGGTTGCGACGACATCACTTCATTGCCGTTTTTTGACTTGATCAGTGGGATAGCCACATCTACAGTATTCACGATGGCGTCGTTTAGATGATTCTTTGAGATGATAGTTCGTTGTAAGATTTGGCTTTTAATTGCTTCGATATAAATTTGTTAACCACTAAATTACTGTACGCCCATTTAATATTACAACGTTTACTATTAGTTAGTGTTAGCTAAAGGGCCTTATTGGAGAGCTCTGGTTTAGGTTAACTCTGTTGACCGAAGCGACTATAATCTGCATAGAAACGATGCAAATTTAATAATAGCTGACACTTAACACTGGTCGCGAACATTGGCTAACAGCCATAATTCAGCTAAACAACATTTAACATTAAGCAGTATCATCAAATCGAGATGTTTTTAAAGTTCACCTTCCCTTCTTTGAGTCTGCGCGTGTAGCACAGTGGTATCGTCACCGTCCTCCCCACACCGGGTGGAAAAGGCCTGGGTTCGAATCCCGTCGATGACGCGAGGAACTTTAGTGGGCTTTTTTCACTCCGTGGCTGAGTTGGTCTCAGGCGTAGATAGCAAGGTTTTTCTCCCCAGTAACTGGGGTTTTTTCGTCCAGCAAAACAGGCAAATCAACCATAGAACATACGCAATTTACAGACACAAATACGAGTTAATGTATTTAATTACGGGTAACCCTAAAATAATAATTTTTATTTTTTTTCCCTTCTTTGAGTTATTTTCCTTCCTCCCAGCGCTAAAAGTAGTTAAGGACAGACTTTATTGAAGCAGATTTCAAACTTTAAAACAGCTGTGTAGCCGAAGAGACACTATAAGTAGACAGCGTGATAGAACTGAATCATTGGAATGATAATGCTCCGTTTTGTGAGTGGAATGACGTGACTCTCACAGAATTTTGTGACGCTTACAGAAAGTTATTAATTTATCTCGATGTCATAATGCGTTGCTTTAATGTTAAATTTGTAGTCTGTGTTATTTTTTGGGTACTTTGTCAGTGATAGGCTGCCCCTGTTTAGTGAAGTCATGCAGATTAAGGACATATGTATATGTAAGGGCGGCACCTAGAACGTTTGTTCAACTCCGCCTCGTATCTCTGTGAAGAAGAGTATCACTACAAATGGGCCAGATATGTGTGTGACGTACGTTTGTGTGTATTATGTGTGTGTTCTGTTGTTATGTTCTGGCCACTTGGCTACCCAGAAGCATCAGTCGCCTGGACAGATGATTCTGGGTACTCGTCCACACCACGGGAAGGTGGGCCAGTCCCAGAAAAACACGTACTGTCTCAAGAGAGACTCTGACCCACCTAGTGTTGCCAGAAGGTGGGACAGATTCCTCTGGGGGCCCATTCCAGAGGGAGGAGATAAAGACAGAAGAGCCCAAAAAAAAAAAAAAATAAAAAATAAAAAATAAAAAAAAACCACCCGTGGTGCAGTTAGGGAAAAAAAAAAAAAAAAAAGAGTAAAATAATAATAATAAATTAATTAATAAAAAATATATATATTAAATAATAATGATAAAAAATAAAGAAATAAGAAGAAGAAGAAGAAAAAAGCAATTTAATTAAATTGGCTGCACTAGAGTGAGAACTCAAGGCAGAGCGCGTGAAAAAAAATTAATTAAAAAAGATATATATATATAATAATAAAAAAAAGGAATAAAAATAATAAAATAAAAAATAAAAATAGAAATAAAATTAATAAAATAAAATAAATAAATAAATTGGCTGCACTAGAGTGGGAACTCGAAGCAGAGCGCGTGAAAAAAAAATAAAAATTAATAAAAATAGATATAAAATAAGTAAATAAATTGGCTGCGCTAGAGTGGGATCTCAAGGCAGAGCGCGTGAAGAACAAATTAAATAAATAAGAAAAATAATAATTTAATAAGAATAAAGAAAAGAATAGTTTGATTTAGAAAATAAAGAAGAGAAAAATAAATAAAATAAAATAAATAAATAATTGAATGAAATGAAATGGAAATGAATGAATAAATAAACTGGCTGCACTAGAGTGGGAACTCCAGACAGCACGTGGAAAAGAAAAAAAAAATGAAGAAGATGGTGGCATGCGAATATAGAACTCTTTAAGTCACTGAAGAGGTATTGTTAGGTGCAGTAACAACTATGTAGCTCTGCTTCCTGCGCTCAAAGACTTCGGATGCATAGGATTGGAATGCCTTTAGATTGTCAGGTGTTTGGAGTAGAGGCTCTGGTTGCTGTTCTGAGATACCTGGCACAGCCTGCAGCAGGGTCCTTCTTAAGTCATCGTACAACCTGCATTCGAAAAGAAGATGTTTCCAATTCTCTGAACTGCCGCAGAAACAGCGATCTGTTGGTAGCAAACCCAGTTGATGTAACTTTTCGTTGAGGGACCCGTGTCCGGTAACCAAGTAGGAGGATTCCAAGGTGAGAGAAAGCCAGGTCTTTACCGTTTTCAGGGTTGTGAAAGTAACATCAGGGAGGAATTTTCTGGTAACGGAGCCTGTGTGTGAGGTGTTCCATCTAGACTGCCAAATGTTGACGAGTTCCTTATAACAGCGAGCTCTTTCTGCTTTGGGGTCCGCATTGAGATTTAGTTCTAGGCCCTGTATCTTCGTTGGTATTTTCTTTTTAATTCTGAAGTTAAGCCCTCTGAAGATAACAAATAGATCAAGCGGCAAAGTGCCAGCTATTACCTGGATGGCAGCTGTAGACACTGTTCGGCATAATCGTGCAGATTAAGGAGTAAAGTCCACGTAGATTACGGGTCTCTTCCTAAAATAAAGGCACCTTCATAAAAGCCCTTGTGGGTAGCATAATTGATAGGATCGCCGACCTCCCCCACACAGGGTGGAAAAGACCTGAGTTCGAGTCCCGTTCTCGCAAAAGTTGGGGTTTTGCGTCCAGAAAAACAGAAAATCGACCTTAGAACACACGCAATTTAAAGACAATATACACGGAGCAATATGGCCTGAGTCGCTGATTCTCCAAAAACCCTACAAAAAAAAAAATAAAAAAAAATAAAATAAATAAATAAATAACATTCATTAAAGGACTTAGCTTACGCCTCACTCAGCTTAGTTAAAAAATAAACGCAACAAGCCAGGGATGTTGCTGCCTAAGGGTAACATCCTGTACCACTGGGCGCAACCAATATTAAGGAATTGAACACCTTTAGGATAGTCAGAGTTCCTCGAACCAACTACCCTGTGCACTTGGTACTAATACCCGTCACGGGGTGGACTCCCTCATCAGGGAGAAATAGTATAACAATAATAATAAAATAAAAAATAATAGTCATTATAAAATAAAAAAGGAAAATAATTAAAAAAATAATTTAAAGTGAAATAAATTTTTAAAAATATTTAAAACAAAAGATGTATATAAAATGAACAAGAGCGTAGACTAAGTGGACGGAAATCATTGAATACCTATCTAGTAACGGGTGGCCCACCTTTCCCCTGGTTAAGTGCAGTCACATGACGAGGCATTCAGTCCACTAGTTCACGAAAGCCCTCCACGGATATTTCCATCCATGCTTGCTGTACCGCTGTTCATAATTCCGTCGTATTCCCAGATGGAGGATCCAAAGCTCGAATGGACCTTTCCACACCATAATAAAGATGCGCCACAGTGGCCATATCCGATGAACTGGGGCCATTCCACGGTGGTAAAATCTGCAGAATGTTCTTCAAACCATGTTCTAGTCACCAAAGCTCTGTGGGGAAGCGCATTGCCTTCCTGGAAGAGTCCATTGCCCTGTGGGTGCACGATGACCAAGAAGGGATGCAGATGGTCTGCAAGGATGGACACGTAACCTGGACCGTTCAGAGATGCGTCTAGACGTACCAGAGGTCCCAACGTGTGCCAGATGAACAAGCCCCAGACCATTCCCTACCGTCCGCCTGCCTGAACAATTCTTTGTTGACATGACGAGTGCATATCTTCGTGCGGTTTCCTCCAGATATGCACCCTCCCGCACGCTCGAAATGGGACTCACCGCACAAGGAGACCCATATCTAATCATCCAAAGTCCAGTGCGATGTTCTTTCGCCCAGTTGAGGCATAGAGTCCTGTGTCGAGGTGTTGGCAATGGGACGCTGTTTGGTCGGCAGCTACCATAACCTATTGCGGCTAATGATCGCCTGATGGTCTTGGTGGAGACATTTCTGGCACCTCCCTCTTTGAATTCGGCGGTGATTTGCACTGCGCTCTCCTGTTGGCTGTGGCTGAAATAATGCGAGACAGCTGTCGACGTTCATCCGCCACCTTTCTCCACCCACAGCGCTGTCCACGATGAGATTATATTCCGGAAATGGCGTTTTCCCGATACACTCTTGATACTGTCGAACGGGGACAGTGCAATTTCTGTACCACCTCCGCGATAGAGTGACTCATGCGTCGGGCACCCATTATCATCCTTCTTTCAAAGTCGGTTAACTCACGACGTTTATCCATACTGAAATCGAATTACTGTCTACGTGAATACAGTGTACCTATGTACCTGTCAAGCGGTGGGTTCGTCCACTAGCGAGCGGGGTGACAGCGTCGCGTTACCCAGGAACCAAGTATCCAACGAATTCTGTCCTTTCAGTGTACTATGAGCTCTTTGAAACATTTCAAAATTTTCCAATATAATTTTGATCAAAACACGTCGTCTTTCAAACGCCAATTCCTGAAGTCATAATGTATGACACACTGTAATCCAGTGTTAGAGAATTCTTTATAGCGAAGTCCCATGTTCTTGAAATCTAAATCCAGGAAAGGTAGATGCATATTTGCATATATTTTTACTGAAGTCCTGTATTTGCAATGTCTATTCCAGGAAAAATAGGCAAGTAAGTCCAAGAAAAGCTTGACGGTATGTCCTAAAAATAAAGTTTTCACCTAATATTTCGTTTTGAATTACCTAGCCCTTTTCTCTTTTTCTTCCCCCTCGACGTGGGCACCTGTACGTGGTGAGAGGACCTCCCAGTGACGCTGCTGGACTTCCAGACTAGCATCCAACGCCCACAGCCCAGGTTCCAGGCTTACATTATTATTATTATTATTATTATTGTTAACAGCTACAAAACAGCAAACAACGTGCCTGAGGGTGCAGCTACAAAGAATTATTACATAGCTTCAAAAAGCTTGGAGTATACATTTCCCAAAGTAAAGAAAAAAGTATATGTACAGATAAAATAAACTAAATAAATAAAAGGACTCATCCGTCCTATTTAAGTGAACAGGCAGAGCACTGGTATTTCTTCACACACAATCAGTCTTAGAACTTAAAAGAAGAGTCTATTTTAAGTCAGGTACCGGATGAGGTTAGCAATTTCAGTTGCCTCTTGAAGTGTCCGGGGGTACCAAATATCTCAATATTTGCTTTGTTCATTGATCTTGCAGTCCTGTTGTAGAAGTTGTAGTATCCATAATTTGTTCTCGCATAGGATGGTTTCAGCAGTGGATGGTTTCTTAGCGCTCTTGTCGGAGCGTTGAAATTTATTTGTGAGACGAGATGAGGGCAATTCAGGGTACCATTTAATAGTTGGTTAAGAAGGAGTAAATCGGCTTTATCTCTTCTTTTTTCCAGCGTTTGGAGTCCAAAGAATACACACCACTCTTGGTAGGATTTCTCATAGTATTCAAGGCCACTTTTAAAGCAAACGTACTGGATTGCTCTCTTTTGAATATTTTCAATTTCTAATTTTTGGTACGCAACATGTGGGGACCAGACCTGTGAGGCAAATTCTAGGGCTGGCCTAACATAGATTTTGTAAAGAAAGATGAAAAGTGCCAACTGATTGAAGTCTCGGTTAATTCTTTTCAGGAAACCTAGTTTTTTGCTAGCTGCCTTTACAATGTTATAGAGACATGGACATCAAAGGAAAATGATTCTTTAATAAAGATACCTAAATTTTTGGCTGTACTAACTTTTTTGATTGCCTTGTTAGAGAGAGAGAGAGAGATGATCTTTAATGCCCTTCACGGCCAAAAAGCCAGGGGTTTACATTTTTACAACCTCCCGAAACTTCCGGGAAAATAGAACAATTAATTTACAAAAACAGGTAATTTTACAAAGGAAAACATATTTTATACAAAGGAGAGAACTCCTTACGAGAGTTAGGTCTGATTGAGCTGACTTAACATCGAGATAAGAGCACCAGCTCAATCAGACAGGAACAGATGCAAGGTACACATGTCAATGCAGATTAGTCCTACTAGACATAATTTTTTTCCTGTAAGTCCGGTCAATAGCGAATTTGTTCAGGTCGGCGTCAAGTGCCTGGGTTTGCTTGAGCATCTGCTGAGGAAGGAACCTGTCCGAGAGATGGAGTCGCGCTGAATGCGAGTAGAGCTCGGGATTGGCCCTAAGGGCAGCAGGGGGGATCCTCCAGCCACAGGTATCCCAGAATGAAGGTGTTGCGATTATGCCTGTTATCATCTTGACTGTTGCTAGGAGGCGTTGGTCTTCGACTAAGGTGGGAAGCCGTGGAATTCCGAGAGAGTTGGCAAGCTGCGTGGTGTGAATCAGAGCTGGAAGGTTGTGCTTCCTGTTGGCCCACTTTAGGAGCCAGAATTCTGTGGCAAAGAGTGGTTTCTTTATTGATGGTGCCGCTGACGCCCAAATTTCAGCAGCATAGAGTAAAGGTGGAAAGATGATTGCTCTTATATACCTCACGGTTGTCTTTTTATCTCTGATATGAAGGAGATGCTGTTTTGCTATCCACCGGAGTCTTGAAGCACGTGTGAGGAGCATGTCTATGTGGGCGTTGAATCGAAGTTTGGAGTCGAATACAACGCCCAGATCACGATGGCTGGATGCAATTGGGATGAGGATGTTGCCGACCGAAGGCTGGAGAGAAGAAGGAGTTTGCTTCAATGAATACACCATGAATTCGGACTTAGCAGGATTGATCTTGAGCCCGAACTGGCAGAGGTAAGATGTGACTGCAGTGAGAGTGTTGTTAATTTCCGTTTTTACCAGATCAAGGTCTTGACCAGGGATGATGGGAGTCAGTATCTTGATATCATCTGCATAGCTCAGTAGACATCGAGAATGTGCAACCAGTGGGAAGATAATAGATGAGAACAGAAGGCCGGAAAGGACCCCTCCTTGTGGGACTCCTGCGGTGACGGATCTAGTAAGGGTGCGATCTCCTGTATGAAGCTTTATAACTCTGTTATTCAGAAGAGAGGAGAGAAAGCATAATATGTTCCCTGTGATCTGGAAGTGGCATTCCAGGAGAGTGAGTAGTTGGTTTACTTGAACGGCATCAAATGCAGCCTCAATGTCTAAGTAAGTCACAGCTAGTTTGTGCCTTTTCTCGAATGCTGACAAGATAGTATTCGTGGTGGCTAGCAGATTTGTGATCGTTGATCTGTTTGGAAGGGAGTAGTGAATTTGGGCTGGATTACTGGGCATGATCTGCTTGGTGAGGATCGGGAGTAAGGTCTTCTCCAGGAGCTTCAGCAGGCTGGAGGAGTTGGAGATGGGTCGGAAATGTTTAGGTTTCGATGGCGACTGAACTTTGGCTAAAGGTTTGATAAGATAGTTTTCCCATTGCTGTGGGAAAATCTGGTTCGAGAGTAACTGGTTGAAGATAATTAAAAGTGGCTGAATAATGTACGGACTTAGGAATTTGAGCATGAATTGGGGAACTCCATCATCACCAGCGGTTGACGAGGCAGGTAGAGAATTGATGGCGACGATCAGCTGTTGTTTTGTGATCTGAATGGTGCTCAACACTTCTTGCTGGGTGGGCTCTGTTAGTAGAGCCAGATCTGAGTTTGGCATAGGATTACGATTAAATCTTGTGACGAAATCGAGCCACAATTCAGGATCAAATTGCAGCGGAAAATGAAGGTTCACTTTCTTGTATGGAATTTTTCCTTTAGCCAAATCTCGGTTAACGTATAATTTGATTGCCTCAGATTTCAGGCGATTAAATTGAGCCCGTGCCCTAGAATAAACGATGCGATCATTGACATTTTGCGACTGTTTCCATGTGCGATGGAGCTGTTGCTTCAGCTGGAAATTCATTTTGAGTTCTGAATTCCACCAAAGTCTTGTATATGGACTGATTGTGATTTTTTTAGAGGCGGCATATTTGGCAACCGTGTTGATCCAGTTTGTGAGAATGTTCACAGCTATTTCTGGGTCACAAGTCTCTAAGGCCACCCAGGGGATGAGAGAGGCGGCTCTGATGCACTTATCTACGTCAAGTAAGTTGGGGCTAGTGATGTCAACCTTTTTTGTTGTCCTTCTGGTTTCTAATTTGGGGGCTGGCAGATATGCAGTCACATGTATTGGGACATGATCAGAGTCGAATGACGTTTTTGCAATGTAATCAAGGGTGCAAGGGATAGAGGCTAGAACTAGATCTAAGAGGTTATTCCCCCTGGTTGGAGCTTCATTAATAAGTTGTAGATCAGCACATCTCAAGTGTGCCAGAAGATCCTTTTTCATATTAGATAGCTGAGGAGGTAAATTGAAATCACCACAAACTACGTGAGAGGCTGTGGGATGCAGCTGATTGATTATCCAGTTGGAAACTTCAAGGATGATTTGCGGGGAAGGCGTTGGAGGTATGTACACCACACAGAGGTCAAACGTCACGAAGTTGTATCTTAACGTAACGAGGATTGCTTCATAGTTAGGGGAGTTACTGGATTTATTATCCAATAGCTTGAAAGTGGATTTCTTGTAAAATATTGCGACGCCTCCACCCTTGCGTGCAATCCGAGATGTGAATACGACCCCATAATCAGCTGGGGCAGCTGCTGCTAGGAATTCTTCATCGTCATTGAGCCAGGTTTCGGTGATGGCGAGCAGGTCAAAATATCCGGGGAGCAGAATTTGCTCCATAGTGTCAAGCTTGTTCCTAAGACTACGCACATTCTGATAAAATATGGTGCAGGCAGGTACTGTAGGTACTTTGATACGGACGGGTGGTCTCTGACATAGCACGACTCGATTCAGCGGGGTGTGTCTAGGACTGATGAGCACCTTTGATACAATAAGAAAAATTAAGTTTGTTTTTCTTGTGTGCATTAGCAAAGCTCATCAGCTCACACTTGTTTTCATTGACTGCCATTTTGTTCTCCTTCAGCCACTGAATAACTCGTTGAAGAGCTTCGTTTAGGATGATGCAGTCATTGGTACTGCGAATTGCTTTATAGATTTTTATGTCGTCTGCAAATACGTTGATTTTGATTTGGTAGGCTCCAAGGGTGCTTGGCAGGTCGTTGATGTAGATAAGAAATAATAGCGGGCCTAAGGATGAACCCTGTGGGACACCAATTTCAGGACTGAAAGGATATGAGGTTTTACCTTTAAATGTCACGGACATTTCTCTACCTTCCAAGTAGTTTTCAATCCAGTTTAGTGCTTGTCCTCTGAGACCATAGTGATGCAGTTTTTTGATTAGTCTCTGATGGACTACCTTGTCGAAGGCATTGCTTAAGTCAAGGAAGATGGAGTCGACTTGTTTTCCTTCGTCAAGCGCCTGGGATATGTTCGAAACAAACGAGATCATATCTGTGCAGGTGGAACGACCCTTGATAAATCCGTGAGAGTAATCTGACAAATTAAGTTTCATAAAGTTAAATAGCTGCTTCATTACAATGGATTCAATTATCTTTGAGAGTGTATTCAATTGACAAACTGGTCTGTAATTGTTGGGTGAGGATGGGTCTCCTTTTTTGTAAAGAGGGGTAACAATGGCCTTTTTCAGTTGAACTGGATAAATTCCACTCTCAAATACCAATTTTATTAAGTGAAGTAATGGCTTTATAAGTGTAGTTCCACATTTTTTCCATAAGACAGTAGGGATACCGTCCGGGCCTCGTGTGAGATCCTTTTTCATACTGTGGATTGTACTCAATAATTCTGCTTGGTTTATTTCAAATACTGTTAGGGTATCAATGTAGTTGAGAGGAAAATTTTCGTTACCTTCCATCCCGTCATCTGCTGTATCTGTTTTGTAAATTTCTTCAAAGCTGCTAGCAAGGTAGTCTGCCTCAGACAAAGATGACAATTCACTGGGAATATCTAGCGTGTTTACAGCCGCATTTTGATTTTTTGCTTTGAAATAGCTGAATATAGGCTTCATATCTTTTGCCTCGAAGACTCTTCTTTCGACAAAACACAGGTATTTGTTGTAGTCCTGTTTTAATGTCGTTTTAACCTGTCTTCTTAAGGAGGAATATTTATTGTAAAGGCATATTTCTTTATTTGTCTTAAACCTACTATGCATTTTTCGTTTTTTTGCCAGTAGGGATTTTAGTTCCTTAGAGAACCAGTGTGGGTAATTTTTATCAGGAACACTATAGCATGGAACAAGATTGTTAGTTACTTCATTAATGATTTGGTAAAAGCAGTCCAGTGCTTCTTGAGGATCATTGATTTTTAATAGTAATTCCCAATTACAGTTTTTAAATGCATAATTCATATCAGGCCATTTCACTTTATTGAAATTGAGCTTCTGTTTTTGTTCTAAATCCGTATTTTTAACTGATCTCTTCTTGATGGAAAAAGCCACAGGAATGTGATCTGATTTGAAAAGATTAGTTGGCTTAAAGACCACCAAAGGAAAGTTGGTGAAGACTAAATCCAAGTAGTTTTCATTTCTAGTTGGAAATTCACAGATCTGATTCAAATTTAGAGAGATGAAAATTTTTTGAAATCTACCCTTAAGTGTCCAGACATTAGTTGGATTGGCATTACATCCATTATAGGCATGTGGCATATTAAAGTCCCCTAAAACAATTAAATGGTCTATTCCCAGATGTTGATCAAGAATTTGGTCGATAGTGATCTCAAATTCCGTCATAAGAGTGTTATCTACAGGTGGTGGAAGGTAGACAAGCATAACATAGCAGATATAAGAGCCACTGCCCAGTTGGAGAAAAATTCCTTCAATGTTAGCCAAGACTTTGATTTTTGAGATAGGAATCTCTTTTTGGCAGACGATCATGAGTCCGCCACCTCTCTTATCCAGTCTATCCCTACGAATAACAACAAAGCCCGGTGGGACCAATTCACTGTCCTTAACATCCTGAGTGAGCCATGTTTCCACTAAAAAGTAGATGTCGTAGTCTTCTTGTAATATAAGGGAATAGGTGTCTTTATAGTTGCTATTGTTTAGACATTGCACGTTTTAATAGTAACATAGCAAATCATCTTGTAAATTATTCTTATTTTGCCGAACTGGAATCCTATTTTCCTGTATTTTCTTGATTGTCTGTAGTTGCTATTTATTTCCGTTTTCAATATTCGTAGGTGAGGATGGGTTTGTTGATTTTGTCCTTGTACTTACATTCTTGAGGAAAGGCAGTATCAGTGTTCCTTCGGTCCAGTTGTTAGTGTCCAGAATTCTTGCTTCGTTGTCCTCACTATATGAAACTTTAAAGGATGAGTACTCCTGTGGAAACCTTGCTTTCAGTTTGGTTACCTGAACATTTGACTTACAAAAGCTGTTAACGTATTCTTGTAATTCTCTTTCAGTTGTGTCCGGGGCCAACCTTGAAACAAATATAGCCTTGAGCTTTGGAATAACTTTAAGCTTTTTGTTTTTTGAAGCCCCGATTAGTAGCTGAGGATTCGGATTCCGGTTTTTTTTTCTGCTAGAGTAAATTCTTTCAATTTTGTCTGTGTTATCCGCTTCCTCCTTGTCGCCGCCATTTTCCATATCCCTTTTTAATATTTGGGCATAAGTATGCTTTGTCTGTGCCTTGGCTGTATACGTTTCTTTCGTGTCGGTGTGTGCATCAATCTTTTTTTCATATTTATTAACATTCTCTGAGATTTGAGTCTTGTTTCGGTGAGTTACACTTTCCAACCGACGTCCTTTGTTTTTGCTGGTTTTGCATGTTTCTATGGTTGGGTGTTCAGCTTGTGTTACTCTTAATTGAGTTGGTCCTTTATCGTTTCTCTTCTTCCGTTTTGCACCTAACGTTAGTTCATCCTCTGTTTGGTTACACTTATGCTCATAGAGTTTCACCCCTGATTCAGGGATTTGAGTGCTTGCATTTTTTTTTACGGTATTTAAGGCGGATTTGTTGTTTTCTCTTAGTAATTCCAAAGGTATTTGATAGGAGCCGATAATCGGTGGATCGTTATCATCATTAGAAATTTGGCCGTCGCCTGCGAGCGAAATTTCTTGATCTTTTAGGCCAGATTCTCTGCTAGTTAACGGCATCTTGCGTGGTTCGACAGGATTTGTGTTTTTGAAACAATTCGACTCAGGCGAGCAACGAATTGTATCATCGATATCAGCGTAATCACTCGATGCAGCTTTCGGGGTCTCTCCCGAGTTGTAGTTTGTTGGTAGTTTCGTGTGTTGTCTTGTAGTGTTAGTTAGCAAATTCTTTAATTCAAGATTGCGCTTTTTACAATCGGAAAGTTCATGTAGCACACCTTGCAACTTTTCGTATAGCGTGTCAATGGAATCCGGCGTGTTTGCCGTGCGCTACGACCCATGGAAATTCGGAAAGGGGGATCCTGGTGGTTGAGGGGCCCAGCTTCAATACACCACTTTGGCCCCTGCTTCGACAAGACAGCTGGTCCTGGAAGGCCCGGCTAGGATCAATCGGCTAGTAGGCTCGCCTGCGAGGGTCAACCGTGTCAATGCCACGCCCCTACCCTCATGGTCCGAGGTACAGGATTCAGGCTGGCGGCAGTGCGGGTATAATGTCTGGGTAGCCCTGGCGTTCCACTCCCGAGCGCATTTATTGCATGCCGGGTAGTGGGCGTCCCTTTGGGCTCCGTGGTGGGTGGGGACCCCGGGCAATGAACAATTAAAAAACTCCATGAATCCTGATAAACTTATTTCTTCAGGGGCCCCAACCCGGTCCCTATCTGAAAATATAGACACTGACATCACTATTGCTACAAAGAGGCAGCGGACTGAACTACCATCAGGGCCTATCCCACGGTTCTTAATTATGCACTCCACCAACGAAAAACCGATTGGTAAAATGTCACCTTTCTTTATCCAGAAAGGGTTAGATGGTTTAGCTGGTTCACTCAAATCAGTTAAGAGGCTCCGTTCTGGGGATCTCTTGATTGAAACTAAAAATGACAGGCAATCTGAACATCTACTCCGAGTAATATCAATCGGAGGAATCCCTATAACAGTGACACCACACAGAACACTAAATCCATCGAGAGGTGTAATTTCCGAGTGGGACCTTCTCGACGTTACCGAGGAGGAAATCTGCTCGGAATTGAAGTCCCAGGGAGTTATTGCCGTCAAAAGAATTAATGCGCGTAGGGATGGGAAACTGGTTAAAACCAGAAACATTATCCTGACATTCAATTCACCTAAATCTCCTGATGAGATTAAAGCTGGATACATAAACTGTCCCGTGCGTCCATATGTTCCGAAAATTTTACGGTGTTTCAAATGCCAGAAATATGGACACTCGCAAATGGCCTGCCGTGGTTCCCTTGCATGCGCTCGATGTGGTGCAAAGGACCACGAAATAACTGGATGTTCAGCTATAAAAGCTGCATGTATTTACTGCAATGGAGAACACCCTGCATATTCAAGAGCTTGCCAGCGGTGGAAGGAAGAAAAGGAAATACAACGACTAAAGGTAGAACTTAACATCTCATACCAAGAGGCCAGGAAAGCAGTTAAACCAGTAAGTAGCGGCAAAGCAACATACGCCGAAAAGGTATCCAATAAATGCTCGATTGGCACCCAAACGGATATGACTGTGCCACCAAAAGAGTCATTCACGCCCATCGCCCGCTATCTATTAAGTTCAGTAAAACCAGTACAGAAATCTCAGTCAGCTGCCACTCCAATATCGGTACCTCCCAGTGCTCAAGCACCATCAAAAGCGAGCACTAAAGCAACAGGACAAAAAAATCAAGCGCCCATGCCAGGACAAGAAAAAATGGATGTCGAAACCAAGGAGGTACATGACGATTCAGTCATAAAACTCTTTACGGAGGAAGAGATGGACACAGGACAGCGCCCTTTCTTCCCCAAAAAAGACAAATCCAAGACTGATAAAAGTAAGCCCTCAGCACCTCGGAAGCCGCCTGATGGACCCACCAAGCCAAATTAATGGCTAAAATCCTACAGTGGAACTGTCGTGGATTCCGACGAAACATTAATGTTACGAAGAAGCAAAAATTGCTGGAAAAAATCCCAAATTGGCTGCCAAACAAGTTCATACTGAATGTAAATCATGTGAGAAGCCATATTGTATGAAATGTTTTGAAAATAAACATAAAAATTAGTCTTTTTTCAGTTTTTTGTACTTCTGAAATAAAATACACTTTTCTTAACATTTTGAAATCTGTTTTATTTACTCCTAACATTGCATGTAATTTGAAATATTTGATGTAGCTATGTGTAAAAACTAGGAAACTTTTATGCAGGTTCATTAACTTTTCTAAAAAAAATATTTTCTTGTTAATAAGTCCACAAAAGATTAAAAACATAGGTCAGAAGTCCAATTTTTTAAAAATGTTTAAGCTGGCAAGACCCTTGGGAATCACATATGATGCCTGAACTTATTACAAAAAACGATTGTGCATCACATGAGATTCCCTGGACAGTGAACGTGTTAAAAGACCTCTACAACTTTGGTCTTAGGGGTAACCTTCCTCTCTTTATCAAAAACTTCCTTTCGAATCGTCATTTTCAAGTGCGTTTAGGATCCACTCTCTCGAGAGAGTTCTGTCAGGAAGAGGGAGTCCCACAAGGGTCCGTTCTAAGTGTCACGCTTTTTGCAATCAAAATAAACTCTATCACGGAACAACTTCCGCCCACAATAAACAATGCCCTCTATGTTGACCACTTTACTATATTTTGTCATTCATGCAATATGAGGGTCATTGAAAGGCAACTGCAGAAAACCATTGATCACCTTACATCTTGGTCATTGGCTAATGGGTTCAGATTTTCATCACAGAAGACCGTTTGTGTACACTTCTGTCGCAAACGTAATCTTCATCCTGAACCAGATTTAAGACTTGGACAAAATAACATCCCAGTCGTAGCAAAAGTCAAATTCCTAGGACTTATTTTCGACAAAAAGTTGACATTTCTTCAACATATTCGTCAGCTCAGGACAAGGTATGTTAAAGGGCTTAACATCCTTCGTGCCCTTTCGTCAACTTCATGGGGCGCAGATCGCTCTACCCTTCTTCGTCTCTACTGAGCCCTTGTCCGTTCTAAACTCGATTATGGGTCCCAGGTATATGGATCTGCTAGAGACAGTGTACTTCGGTGGTTAGATCCAGTTCACCATCAGGCCATTCGGACAGCCACAGGAGCATTTCGCACATCTCCAGTCCAAAGCCTCTACGTTGAAGCAAATGAACCACCCTTATCTTTTCGACGTAAGCAGTTGTCTTTACATTACGCCTTTAAATTGAAAGCCCTGCCTGATCATCCCACGTGGGCATCAGTTTTTGAGCCACGTTGGGAAAATCTCTATAACGCCCGTCGGACTGCCAACAGACCTTTTGGTATTCGTATTCAAGGGCTATTAAGTGAACTAAACATGACGGTAGACAACGTTGCCCAGTCACCAAGGCAACTCCTTCCACCCTGGTATGCACATTTGCCAATGTGTGACTTCTTCCGCAAGATCATGGAGAAGACCAATACACCGGCGGCCGTCTATCAACAACTCTTCGCATCACATAGAGAGCAGTACTCTGGCTTTCTGCCAGTCTATACAGATGGCTCAAAATCAGAATCTTATGTGGGATCTGCTGTCGTATTTCCTCAAAAGACGTTATCATTCAAGATCCCGCAAGAAGCTAGCATTTATACTGCAGAGTTGTATGCAGTTGAAATAGCCCTTGAGTTCATTATAAATAGCGATTACCAAAGGTATATGATTTACTGTGATTCATCGAGCGTGTTACAGGCTGTTGTATCGATGAGGCACAACTCTCATCCGGTCCTGTCCGGGATCCGGCAGATGCTTTGTTCTGCCTTTTAAACAGAATTTGACATTGGCTTCTGCTGGATCCCAAGCCACGTTGGGATCCGGGGAAATGAATTGGCTGATGCCGCTGCTAAATCAGCCATTTCTCTGGATAATCATTGCCTGTCAGTCCCCTATACAGACTACAGGCAAATAATACGGTCTAAATTATATTCCCAATGGCAAGACTCTTGGCACGGACAGACTGCGAATAAACTACACCATATTAAGCCTGTAATCATGCAATGGCAGTCCAGTCTACGCAGGGTCCTAAAAGAGGAAGTTGTTCTTGCTCGGCTCCGCATAGGTCATAGCCATCTAACACACTCCTTTTTGCCGAGGGCGGATGGCCCGCCTATGTGTGAGATGTGTAACGTTATTTTAACTGTTTCACACGTTTTTATTGAATGTCCTGTTTTTAGACAATCCTTTTCTAGAACTTTTAATAATCTGGCTGAACCATTTACACTCAGTCAGATTTTAGGTGACAGAGACAACATGTCTGATGTTTTTAATTTTTTACACTCGATCAATTTATACACAAAGATTTAAGTTTATATTTTATACCTTTTATATAACCTTTAACCACATTATCATTTTTACCTTTTTGACACGGTAGCCTGTTCTAAGGCTGACCAATATTTTTGTATTAGTTTTATTTTTGATTTGGCGCATTATGACCACAGCTGCTAATGCGTCATTAAAAACCAAACGAAACCAAACCAAAATCGGACAAGATATTTATGATGGGAATCATGGGAAAGGAAGATTGTCTTTTAGGGGTTGTTTTGGCGGAGAATCAGAGCTTGGATTGTGCGTTCATTTCTGCAGTTTGATGATGGGGAATTTTTGGGCCTGATGTATGCTGCCCAAAGGGTTTTTTGATCAATAGACTGTAGTGAAATATTCGGCATGATCAGGTAGAGTTTAGACGGAGGGTGAACTAATAGGCTTAAACTGCCATTTAAGCATATTTAATGTTATTTAATCTCCTTCAATCCTTCACCGAAGAGCACTGATGACAGAATGCCATCGTACAGTCTCCATTCTATAATTGACATCTGAAGGATAAAAATCTAAAAATTATAATCAGAAAATTTATTTATTTATAGATTTAAAAATGCCTAAAATAGAGTATATGATTTTATTGTTTTAAATGATATAAATACTAATACCACTGTTCGCTGAGAAATTCGAAAATCATTGTATGTTAGTTTGCTAAATAAAAAAAAGAAATAAGTTAATTAATATATGCAGATTTACATTTTTCAGGCACATTAACAAATAGTAATAATTCATTTTTTATAAAGTAAAAAATTGATCAAAAAGCACGCGCCATAAGCATTCCGTTTTTGCACATCTGCCTTACAACTATTCATTCCTCCAACCCAGCTCATGGCAGCAAACATTATCCATTGCTTCAGCTACAATATAAATAAATAAATATTCATTTATTGCAACTAGAGCAAGTCCATCACAGCACTAGGCTAGGGGCATAAATTCAGTACAAGGAGACAAATATATAAAAAAATACATAGCATATTCTAAATATACATTAACAACGAATATGAATTACAATGATCATCCGAGAGCAAATGTGATCAGAACATCACATTTGCTCTCGGATGTAGTTACTGGGTTGCAGACAGGCAGCTGTTTGTATTTCTCATAATTTGTTTGGAAATGAGACTCCTGTAGGCTTCAGAGTTGAGCAACCTCTTACAATCAATGTTGTGATAATTTACGAGGTGAAGGGATGCATTGTGGAACATCTTGTCCATTTGTTTTAGTCTGGAAAGTTTGGATTTGAATTGTTGTTGGTTTCTTGAATTTTCTCTGTTGGTAGGAGCTATTATGTTGGCTGGGTTTGGTGAATTGGTTGCAGAAGTAATTAACTTTGCAAGAAGCATGACTCCAGACTCGTTGATCATCTGTTGCAGAGGCTTTTTTTTAATGTTTTTTTATAAAGCTGTTGCCTGGATATTGTACGGGGAAAACGAAGTTTATTGTTCAGCCATCTAAGAACCCAATACTCTAGAGCAAGGAATTTTTTTACGGTAACCTGAGGAGCGCCAGACCAGATTTCGGAGGCATAAGACAGAATGGGAAAAATGCATCTCTGAACATGGTTTATGGCTGATTTTATTTTTATCTTGAATCGTTGCTGTTTCTTGCTTGATCAGCCATTTTTATTTTTTAATTTTTTTTAGCAACATACACATAGTGAGAATTAAATGAAAGATTTTTGTCAAAAACAACTCCTAGGTCTTTGTGAGTATATACGTTTGGAATTGAAACTTTGCAATTTTAATTTCTATGTGGTTTGGTTGTTTCTGTAAGGAATAAGTTATTTGAGCAGATTTGTTTGTATTTATAGTCAGATTGAGATTCTTCAGATACTTGATGATTCCGCACATCTGTAAATTCGCATCATGGCTAACCTTGGGAATGTCATCACAGGATTTGGAAATAATAAACAACTTTAAATCATCGGCATAAGCCAGCAGATTTGGATTTTCTTGTAGAAGTGGTTGTAGAGATGCTGAAAATATAACACTGGAGAGAACACCTCCTTGAGGAATGTCTGTTGTGGTTGTGACGAGAATATTATCAGTATTAGTGGGGAAGATGAGATTTCTATGATTTAGGCTGTACTATAGATAGGATATAACCATTGTGTCAATGAGGAAATGATTTTTCAGTATTTCAATGGCTTTCTTGTGATCAGTGTTGTCGAACGCACCTTTGATATCTAAGTAAAAGACATCGCATTGTGCGTTATCCTGAAACGCAGTTTATGCAGTATATGAATAGCCTGTGTGATATGTATGAAGGAAAACAAGAAATAATACTTGCCAAATTTCGTTATTTAATTGAATTTTCAATTTTAAAATATTAAATTTTTAAGGAAATCCGGGGAAGCTCGAAAAAACGTCTTAAGAGAGTGAAATACAAAATTTCATGAAAATTCATACCCTGGGAGTCGTGTTACTACATGGGAACAGGGAAAAAAATAGTAATTACTGTATTTTCATTGGTCTGATTTGAATTAAATTTGCAATAGTTCAACAAATCTTTTTAAAAGGCACGAATAAAAAATTTCATGAAAATCCGTCCACTGGAAGTCGAATTGTTACATGGGGGATGGACATAGTTAAAGACAATAGGCGCATTACAGTGTTACAACCATTAGTGTTACAAAACTTCCAGCACCTAGATACTCACTTTCCGTTGCGAAAAGTAAATATTTTTCTAACAAGGCGTTGTTTTCATAAGAACATTCATTACGTACTACATGAACTACGAATAAATGAATATCTTTAAGGGCCACCACATCCATGCGTCTTTTACAAATGCCGTTTTTACAGATGTTACAAATTTTACAATTTTTTACAGATTTTTATAAACGTTAATCGGCAAGAATACGCTCAACATTTGGTGCCGTTTGTAAAAATTTAAATGGCATTCTAGGCATAGAAAAAAGTTCTTTTGTAAAGCTCGGCTGTCAGATAACGCACGAAATAAACTCAATTACATTTCACGTTAAGAAATTTTAGCGCAAGAACTTTACGCAAAAAGTCCAACAAATCAACAGGATGCATGTATGGAAATTAGTAGCTGTGACATTCAATATATGAAAACTGGTCTACCCAAAATCAGAGAGAGAGAGAGAGAGAGCTATAACTTTTTAAAATGAATTGTAATCATTACAGTAATGGTAATTTTTTCGTATATTTCTGAGGTTTGTTCACTACATGAAATATATATATGAAAAAAAGCATTGCTTTCCTGAATTATTCTCTTCCTTTCGTCTTCGAGGTTTATAATTATCCAAAGTTGACAACGATCAGAATTCACTGCTATAGACGAATTGATTAGCAAACCAGGATCAAGTTTCTTTTCAAACATTAAGCTGTTGTTTTCCACATATAAATAGCTAACTGCTTTGTCAGGCTTATTGAAGGACATGGTTGGAAAGTAATTTAAAATTTCAAAAAAAAAATTAATTCACTCATTTTATATTCGTGGACAGTCTAGCAATATAAGAAGATATACCGCTCCCTGCAGTTCTGGAGGACGTCGTCTAAAGTATATTATAGTAGTAAACACGGCTGGTTTGTTCCGCTCTTTATCAGGGCATTTATCTGTTCGAAAACAGGTGCTCATCTATGGACTAACAGAAAAGCACTGTTTGTGTTTTAAGGGGCATATATCAAAGAGAAAATTAGCAAAAGAGTTTCAATTTATATTTTAATTCTGTTGCCAGCCTTAACAGTAAGCTCCGAGCAATTATAAAATTGCAAACTAGTTAAACAAACTGTAAAAGTGTGGCTGTTCTGCGGCAAGAAAATTAAGAGAGCAAAAACTTTCAAAAATAGCACAGTTGTGTTCATCCTCATTTAATTTGAATTCATTCCGGCTCCCCAACTGCAACTGAATGCAAAAAAGTTTGTTTCCTAATGAATTGAATCATAGAGTTCTTTGGAATTCTCTCCTGTGCTGATTAGAATGTTTGAATGCCACTAATTCTAGGATATTGTAAAATCTCGCTATCAAAAATCCAAGGACTCTGGAAGGCTCTTAGAGTTTAAATTAAACACAACAAACCTAGGAGGATCCAATTAATCAAAGTTCTTATAACTTGTTTTCTGTTACAGAGGGCAACAGTGTAATTAGGTGAGGCTTCTCAGACGTCTAAAGCTGTAAACAGATTTATCATGGCGTGAGCGCCATATACTTGCCTGGTAACTCCCAATCCAATTAACCGTGTTGTTATGTCACGCTCTATCGTTGTCACATGTCTGTCTGATTTGTCATGTTGAGGACGCAGAAATACGAAGTGGGAAGTTAGGATTTAAAGCCTTGCCAACCTTTCCTGAACGTAAAACTGGCAATAAAACGGAAACTGTGAGATGTTGCAAGTGGACCAACGCTCGACATTCCGCTTTAGTGATATCAGAGGAGTATTGAGTTGCTTTTACATTTACTTACGGGCTAGTTTTAAACGCGAAAGCAAATCATTTCTGTTATTTGAATTTAATGCAATAAAGCGTGAATTAACTGATTTCATTGCTATGAGACAATTTTTTATATTCAATACTCGGTTTTATAAATGTACAGCTGTTTATATTAAACCACTGATTGTTTTAAACTATTTAAATTAAATGAGGCATATAATTAAAACTATCAATCCGAGCATACGTTTGGGCACTGCACATTTCGACACTGGTATCGAATACATTTGGACACCGGTATCCAGTGTTCGATGTTTTTCTGGATACAGTCTGGAATCTTCATAACAATATTTGGGAATGAACGTAGAAACGCTGCCTGTAACTCCTAGTCTAATGCATTTATTGTACTGAGTGTTGGAAGTTCAAACATTTCAGAAGGCTTGGTTCAGATACTTACACACGCAAGGTATTCCGAAAAAAAAAAAAAAAAGAATTAAATTTATCGTTACGTGTGGCTATCGTTATACGTATTTATATTTTGTTTGTGGGTTGAAAGTATTTTTTTTTATTTTAATCATTTGTTAGTTATTTAGTTTAATCACTTTTTTTGTAGGCTGCAATTTTCAGCAAGTCCAGATTGAATAAGGTTGTTTCAGACGATGGAAGTAGGGGGAATATTTGAAAAATGAGAATTGTAAATGAAAGTCAAAGTATTATAGCTGGTTACGGCAAGAATTTATTGCTTTGAAAGAAATCAGGGGGGGATTTGCGATAAATATTCCAGCATCCTTGGACTCAGGGGAAATCCCCATGGACTGGAGATGAGTCTTGTCATCTAGACAAGACTGCAGTAATAATTCAGATACAGAATGGGGTTTTTAAGGGGAAGTCTTGTCTTACCAATTTCATTGGACACTGTGACATGGTCATAATGGAACCGGATGCAAAAAATATTTTTATATCATGCACTTGGAAAGCTTTTGACACTGTTGCACATGGAAGACTACTGTACAAATTGAAGCAGTATGGCATTAAGGGCAAGTTGCTACAATGGATGAAAGGGTGGTTGAGTGGGAGAAGATAGAGAGTGGTAATTAAGGACACTGTTCTTCGTGGACTTATGTTATTAGCGGTGTCCCCTAGGGTTCGGTGTTGGGCCCATTGTTGTTTTATATGTTTATCAGTGATATTGATGAAGGTATATCAAGCTTAATGTCAACGTTTGCAGATGATACAAAGGTTGGCAGGGTTGTTAATAGCAGTAATGACTGTATGCTGCTGCTGCAACAGGATCTGAAAACGTTGGGCTATTGGGCTGAGAAGTAGATACTGAAGTTTAACATTGATAAATGCAACGTACTGCACATGGATAGCAGTAAGCCGAGAAAAATGTACCAACTGGGTGGTGTTACACTCAGGATAGTGGAGAACGAAAGAGACCTGGGGGTAATTTTGCAGTTAGATATGAAGTTTTCTGAGCAGAGTAGACAGGCTGCCAGAGTAGGTCATGGGGTCTTGTCAATGATGTACAGGAATTTTTCTAGCAGGGATAAGGGGGTGATTATCCCCCTTGTATAAAGCAATGGCCAGATCACACCTTGAGTATTGGGTACAGGTCTCGAAGCTTCATTTTAGGAAGTATGTAGAGTTGTTAGAACTAGTAGAGAGAAGGGAAACAAGATTGGTGAGGAGAACAAAGGGGTTCTCTTACGAAGGAAGGCTTCATTTCTGCAAATTGAAGGTCTGGAGACTAGGCACCTGCGAGGTGATTTGATTGAGGTGTGTAAGGCCTTGAATGGTTTGAGCAAGGTCAATGCTGAAAGGATTCTTCCTCTTGCTCAGATTACAAACCTGAGGGGGCATAAACTGAAATTGAGGAAAGATAGTTGGCGAATAGATGTGAGGAAATTTGCCTTTAATCATCGGGTAGTTGAATGCTGGAACAAATTTCCGTCTGTCGTTGTGGAAGTTGATGGCTTAAGGAAGAAGTGGAAAAACCCAGCGAATGGCTGGGTGAAATGGGAAAATTTTTTTTTTTTGGCTGATGCTGTATAAGCTTGCTTTTTTTGCATTATATACCTATGCTAATTATAAGAGGTTAATCTTCTCATCAGAGAAACCTGGCTCTTATTCAAATGAAGTTTAGGCGAAACAGGATGAATGCGAAAAACGAGTAGAACTGTGCCAGCCTATATGCCGAATATCACATACTAGCTTTTTAAAATATTGTGCTGCTGGCGTAGTAAGTAAATATGGAAATCCCACTTCACTATAATATATCGAAGAAACAGGATAATGCAACTATACCGATCTTACCAAAAGCAGAGCGACATCCTTGCGGATGGTCAAATGGTTATAATCACTGCCCTCTCCACAAAAAAACGGGTATAAAAGGCTTTTGTTCCAAATTCATCAATGACGCGAGGAACTGTTATGGGCTCAGTTTCATTTCGTAACTGAGTTGATAGGTCTGAGGCCGCAGATAGAATGTGTTTTTTTTTTTTTTTTTTTTTTTTACTAACCACTTATATAATTTTTCTACAACTGATAACAGTGCAATTGTTCTATAAGCCGAAATAATTTGCAGCTCAGTCAGCAATTTTCTTAAAAATCTTATTACGAAATCAACTTTCTTTCACACATTCATTAAAATCGACCTCGAAAACTTCGTCTTATCTAAAACCTCTTTTCACTATATCCACCTTAATCATGTCGATTCCTGGAGCTTTATTAACTATCATATCCCTTGATGTGATGAACATCCAGTTCATCATGCGTAAACCTTGTATCCATTTCATTCATGGCATGCTCATCATTTTTTTGTCCTTACTTTCCTATTATAATGATCATCTAATTCTTCAGAATCTTCTCGAAACAAATTCTCCAAGGTTCGTTTCTATTTTGTCATGCCAACGAATAGTTTCATCTCCTTGAATATCAATTACTGTACTTTAGTCTTATCACGATCTTATACGCAGAACCCCATAGTTTCTGCCTCTTCTTCTGTACAAAATCTTTCCACGTTTGCAGATAGGTAAAATAGAACATATATACTGAGTAACCAGCTTATTAGGTACGTCGTAATAATCCAAAATTGATCTGTTAATTAGACCCTGTGTCCCGTATCCCTACCAGACTACATGAGTAAGTGTTAAGATACCGAGGAATGGAATTATTTGTTTAATTCAACCAGAGAATGTGGCAATGTTCGTTGAGCTAGGCGTAACAGTCAGCGCCAGGTATGCTCTTGTAGTGTCATGCATGCTGCTGACCTAGTGGAGTGTTCACGCACAACGGTTTAAAGTGTAATGTTCCACAACCAGCCAATGGCAATGCTGTGGCCGGAGACAGCTTTTCTCTGAGAGAGGCTGACAGAAGGTGAAAAGAAGGAGCGTGCAGTCTAACAGAAGTGGTACAAATGGTAAAGTGAACAGAACAATATTGTTATGTTCTAAAGAACCAGAACGCACAAGTTGGATCCTTTCACGGATAGAGTGTTAAGGCTAAAGTGAGTGCGGTAATTCCTTCAATCAAAGAATATTAATCTGATAATGATTACTTCCAGCATGATAATACGCCATATCACAAGGCACACATCGTTCAGGATTGTTTCCTGAGCATGAAGCTGACTTTAACATGCTTTATTAGTCTATCCAATCAACGAATCTCAACTAGAACATTTGTGGAATGAGAGAAAACGAACCGTTCGTAGCAGGAATCCACCACCGTCCATTATGAGGCAATTCAGGGGTATGATCGAGTCTGCATGGACCAGCATCTCTGTAAAGCGCTTTTGGCACCTAGTAGACGCCTTGCCTCGATAACATAAGGCTGTTGGTCTTAAGGCGGTACTATCCGCTATTATAAATTAGGTTGGTGTACCTAATTTATTAATAATTTGCCACTAATTGTATATTGCTGTCATAGACGGTTCTGAGAAGTTTTGAATGTATTCTGAAAAAGGAAGAATTCCATCCATTTCCTGTTTATTCTAAACAAGTAAATAGAGTAGCTTGACTGTGCTACTTCGCTGTAATGCAGTGAAGTGCCAACTCCAGTGTCATCTCCATCAGAAAATTACTTTTTTGAAGGTTGTGAATAGTAAATAAATATCGTTCATTCCATAAAGAGAGATGAGTAACATAATAATAACCAATGGCAGTGACATCCAAGAACAGAACGAATATTCAATTATTTATCTTCGCTAGCAAATTAGAGTTTCCGTTGAGAAGTTGAGCTTTCGTCTTCGTATGAATATACGAAGTACGGTACTTCAGAAAAGTTTATATTTCACAGACAGAAGTTATTTCTGCAAGTCGGCGGCAATTTATCACAAGATGAGGGTACTTATTGGGAATCCATTCGTTCTTCTAAAACACAGAGTCCAAAAACTATCATTTATTGTTGATGGGTGTAGAGACGAGCGTATTAAACTAAGCTGGATGAAAAAGAATTCCAGATGAATAAAATACAAAAGAATTATAAAACACCTAAGGATTCTCATCCTGGTTTCTCTCAGCCATCTTTAACATATGCTCAAGCCACGCAGCTATACACTCCGACTCAGACCGTAAGATCAATAGCGGGTAAATCTACACAGCAGCAACACGTAATTCTGATTAAGGCGCAGGAGGCACCACCTGTGCTACAAGTGAGGAGGTAAAACAAGAGATTAAAGCTAAATTAACCTCAGACATAAAGGATGTCAAAGTTAAATACATGCGGAAAATTCGGGCAAATGGGGTATTAATTGAAACTGCGACCTCTCAAGATCTTGAAAAGATCAAAAACTGTGTCAAATTACAAGAGTGTGGTTTAAAACCTGAATTGCCCAGAAAGTTGGGCCCAACTATTGCGATTTATGATATTCACAGAGACTCCAAGATTGAGGATAGAATAGAAGATATCTATGAGAAAAATTTAAAAGACTATGATTTTACACTTGAGGATGTAAAAGAGCAAATTAAGCCTCGATTTCCAACTAAGACAAAACCTAATAAGTCCAACATAAATTGGATTCTAGAAGTCACTGGTATGATTCGCAAGATTCTTTTGTCTGCTCGTAGAATTTATCTAGGGTGGACATCTCACACGGTTAAGGATTATCCCATAGTTCCCAGGTGCTCTAAATGCCTGGGATATGGCCACTCTGTAAGATCATGTCATCAAGAAGCACAAACTTGTGAGCACTGTGGTCTAACCGGTTACAACTTTATGGATTGCCCAAATAAGGAGAAACCAGCTGAATGTTCAAACTGTAAGAAGCGAAAGAAGAACTGCGCTTACTCCTTCAGAGATCCCAAATCTTAAAAGCCGTAGATGCTGTTCGCTCAAAGACATTTTATGGATAGAAACACAACATCAAGTATTAATTCTAGTACTTCACAATCAACAGAAATCAGGTTTTTACTGCTAAATTGCCAACAATCCAATGCAGTTACAAATGACTTAACAAAAGTGTCGCAAGAACGTTTTATTCAGGTTATGGCTCTTCAAGAGCCCTATTCACATAAGCGACTTCTAAAGGGTCTTCCCATTCGCTATAGAATAGTACAATCTAGTCCAGTATAGTCCTCTATAGAACAGTACAATCTAATCCAGCTACGGTTAGAACTGGTGGAAACACCCGATGTCGGAGTTGGGCTGCAATTGTCATCTTAGATCCAAGTCTCACAGTTACAAGAATTCCCAGTTTCTGCTCCACCCATGCTGTTTGTGTGTGTTTGGAGGGTCAGTGGGGCCAAGTCTGCTCTATCTCATTATACTGTCAATGCTCCCAATACAGAGACTCTATACAACCGTTTGTGGACTACTTGGATATGACACTTAATATTCTATGTGGGAAGAACGTTATTGTAATGATGGATGCAAATGCTGCGTCTACTCTGTGGAGTGCTGCAACTACAAATGAAAAGGGTGAATTAATGGAAGACCTAATCTTATCTCACCGCTTAACTATATTAAACAACCCTGGCCATACACCAACATGTGTGACGCCTATGGGTTCTTCTCACATCGATATTACTCTCACATCTTCTGCTATTAGTCCGAGACTTTCCAACTGGAAGTTGCACACTAGCTGGTCTACCAGCGATCATAACATTTCAACTGAATTGTGATCAAAGACGATTCAGATTTGATCCTACCGACATACCAAGATTTCACACAAAAAAAAGAAAAGTGGGATAAATTTAATCCCTCACTTAAAGACTCCTTTACACAAGACCAAATAGAAAAATTGACTACTCTCACTGCAGATGAACAGGCACGAGTAGTTCAAAACCTAATTATTACTGCTTGTAGACAGTCCATGAAATATAGGAAAAGGAAGCCCTCCCATGTGCCGCGGTAGTCGTCAGAATTGAAAGAATTAAAATCATTGACGAAACAGGTAAGAAGAGATTTCCAGAAAGCGAAGAGAGACAGATCTCGTTCCACTTTGGAGGTTGTACTTTTGCAAAACAGACACAAACAAGCCCGTAGAAACTATCATCAGGAAATCTACGAGAGGAAAAAAGCTTCGTGGGAGCAACTAGTGAGCACCCAGGGAAACTTTTTTCTCTGGGGGCTCGTCTAGATTAGTAAACAATAAAATTCTAACTGGTGCAGTGTTTGCAGCGGTTACAACTAATGATGATGAAGAAACCATATCTTGGGTACCCACCATGAATCCTGGAAGTTATTACTTATCAAGAAGAAGAAGTATGCACGGATCCAAAACAGATAAAAACATCGGAGTGAAAAACGCTTGTTACTCGGGCTCGACTGTTGAACCCCCTTTTACCTTTGAGGAGATTGATATTGCTATCCAGTTCATGCGTTCGCGCAAATGCCCTGGACTTGATGGCATTGAAGTGGAAGTGCTCAAACGCGTATGGAAAACGGTTCCTGTAGTTATTACAACATTATTCAACTCTTGTCTTAATCAAAGTATTTTTCCTGTAATTTGGAAAGTTTCTAACTTAAAAATTCTCAAAAATCCAAAGAAACCAGAATCTGATCCGCTGTCATATAGGCCTATTGCCTTGCTCCCTATTATGGGCAAGGCTCTTGAAGAAGTTATTGCTAGTCGACTTCTGACTACCTATGTTATGAAAGGACTTTCTTCGCCTGTACAGTTCGGTTTTACAAAAGGTAGAGGAACCGAAGGTGCCATTGCTTCTCTTTTAGAGATACAGCGGCAAACCACGACTAAATATCTGCTCGGTCTCTTTGTGGACTTCAAAGGGGCCTTTAACACCCTTTGGTGGAAAAGTGCCCTTTAGAGGTTCCGGGAGGCCGAAGTGTCTTCACCTATATACCGGTTGCTGCCGACCGGGCTAGCCGGGTGAGTAAAGTGCCTGCTTGGCAACCCAAAGGTCGCGGGTTCGATTCCTGCTTCGGGCTTGGATCAAAGTACTGCAATAACGTTGGGAGGTGCATTATGGCCACAGAAGCCTATGCGCCAACAACTACCAAAAAAAAAAAAAAAAAAAACGGTTGCTGATGAGCTACTTTTCGCAGCGCTCGCTTGTTGTTAAGAGTGGGTCCCTTCAAGTGTCAAAAAAAATTACCAGAGGATGCCCATGGGTCTATTCTTGGGCCCCTGTGTGGACCTTAGTGTTGGACTCCTGGTTAAATAAACATTTTGATGCAACAACCATGATCTCATATGCAGACGACCTAACCATCATGGTCCAAGGAAACTCCAGGAAGTCTCTTGAAGATGTTGCCAACCGGGTACTGCAGGAGCTGTCTGTGTTGTCTGACGAGCATAAACTCCAGATATCTACAAGTAAAACGTCTCAAATATTGCTTAAAGGTAGGTTAGACAGAGGCCGTCCCCCTCAAATAAAATATAAAGGACAAGCTATTAAATACAGATCAACCACAAAATACTTGGGAATTATTCTGGATGATGGTTTGAGTTTTATACCCCATACATTAAAGAAAATGCAAGTCATTATTATCTAGATTGAGACAAGTAACACGACAAGAGTGGGGCCTTAAAGGTCACTCAATGAGATTGTATTATAACTGTATATCCTTGTCCATTATCACATATGGTGCTGGCGCCTGGGGTTATAGGGCAACCAAGTGTGCTATTATCAAACAGCTATTGTAAGCACAGCGTGCTGCCCTTCTTACGTTATCCAGAGCTTGTAGGACAATTTGTACTGCAGCTTTGCAGCTCCTGACAGGAAGGATGCCAATACAATATGAGGTCCAGTATAGATATTTAAGATACCACCTGAAAAAGGCACATCCTATTTGTCTTTATAACGTGGAACTTTACCTGAATGTTCCAATAACAACCGAAAAGGAAAGATTGTGCACTATTTATGTTAATAAGTGGCAGGCTGACTGGTCTGTATCAGAGACGGGAAAGGTGACAAGAGAGTATTTGCCGAATGTAAGGGAATTCAGGAAAAGGGACTATTATGGTTTGCTCCTGGACTATACGAAACATACCTTTTTTCAGGTCACGGCAGCCTCAATAGCAAGCTGTATAAACTTGGACTGTCCCCTTCCCCTCTTTGTCTCTGTGGAGGTGAAGAGGACGCAGATTATATCATTTTGGAGTGCCACTATTATACCGACTTACGGAATGAACTACAACTCATTACTGATTCCTATAACAGGGATAATAAACCTCTTCTGATCCAATCATAAGATGCATTTGAAGCTTTTAACTTATTTGCAACACTAGCATTTAAACGACGAGAGGAAACGAGAGCTACTGACCTGAGATAGTGTGAATCTGGATCAAGAGAAAGACTTGAGCAAGGACTGAAATTATCTCTGAAGACTTGATCAAGGACTTACATTCTCTTTGCAGACTTTCACAAGAACTGCTATCTAGAAAGAATTGATTAATATATTGTATTTCAATATTTCGGGGCTTAGAGGGGAACAGGTATCCTGTGTGTTATCAGACACTCAGCCTAAAACACTGATGGATCCAATATCTCTCTATTACAGAAGATTTAGGAGAAGTCCGGTTGGCCTGCCTCCCTAAAATCCACTCATGCACACCTTCTCGATGGTAAGCCCTGTTACGTCACTTAGGTGGCAACGAACGTGTAGAGTGGTTCTCTTCAAGACGCCTGGTCAGCGTGAAGAGGAAAAGACCAAACCCTCCAGCAATGAGAGCACAACAATACAAATGGCCCTCAGTCCCCAGCAGCTTTCACTCTCCCTCTTACGGCAGCGAGAGGATCAGAGTGGAAGCAGAGGGTGCTAAGAATCTCTGGATACGACCAGGCTGCCATGCACGGAAATTGAACTTGGCCTGTTATAACGTACGATCACTCATCGGTGAAGACAGGATATTAGAGCTGGAAAAGGAATTAGAAAATGTGAATTGGAATATCATCGGTTTGGCTGAAACAAGAAGAAGAAATGAATCACTTATAAGTTTATCAAGCGAAAATCTGCTGTACACCAATGGCAACAGTGAAAGGAGTGAAGGTGGAGTTGGGTTTCTGGTCCATAAAGATTTTAAAAACAACATTTTGGAATTCAAAAGTACATCACCAAGGGTGTCAAGACTAATACTCAAGATTTCTAAGAGGTACAAGCTAAAGATTATAATGATTTATGCACCGACATCGAGCCATGATGATGAAGAGGTTGAAGAAATGTACACTGAAATTGAGAGTCTTCTAGAGGAGCAGAAAACCCACTACACTATTATTATGGGGGACTTCAATGCTAAGGTTGAAAAAAGGCAAAACAGCGCAGAAAGAGGAACTATAGGAAATTTTGGAATTGGTGAAAGAAATAAAAGAGGTGAAAGACTTGTGGAATTTGCAGAATCTCAAGGAATGTCAGTAATGAACACTTTTTTCAAGAAAAGGGTGAACAGAAAGTGGACATGGAAGAGTCCAAATGGATTAACAACTAATGAAATCGACTTCATCCTCACTAACAGAAGATATATTGTGAATGATGTTACCGTCCTGAATAAGGTAAATGTTGGAAGTGATCACAGAATGGTAAGATGTACACTTGATATAGATGTAGGAAAGGAAAGGAAAAAACTGACTCGAGTAAATAATACAAAGGTCTTTGAGATAACAGAAGAGGAGAAAAAGCAGTATGTACTGGAACTTAAGAACAAGTATGAGCTTCTGCAGACTGCTGAGGACCAAGATATCGACGAGGAATATTACAACTTTTTGAAAGTGATAAAGCCCAAGAAACCTATAGGGAAACAGAAATCCAAAGAAGAAAAAATTAGTCAAGAAACACTTGTCATGATGAACCAAAGACGACAAATGAAGAGCAAGAAAAACACTGACAGGGAGAAAATCCAGTATACTGAGTTATGCAAAGCCATTAGAAAGAGACTCAGAGAGGACATAAGAAGATTTAACACAAGAAAAGTAGAACAAGCATTAAGGGAAAACAAAGGATTTAAATCAGCAGCCATGAGCAGTAATACAGAAAGACAAATGATACTGAAACTGAAGAATAGCGATGGTGTACTTATAAACAGCAGAGAAGGCATAATTCAAATAGCAGAAGACTACTATAGAGAATTATACAAGGAGCGAGGGAATGATACCAGCAGTGGGGAAGATGGATTGCAAAGTAGCAACACATACGACATACCCGATATTCTTCCTGATGAGGTAGAACATGCATTGAAGAAAAATGAAGAATCGGAAAGCTCCGGGGGAAGATGAAGTTACTGTAGAGTTGTTAAAATTGGGAGGAAGAGACATAACACAAAAACTGGCAAGGCTCTTCACAAAGTGCATTAGAAAAGGTGCGATGCCTAAGCAGTGGAATAATGCAATCATAGTTTTGCTGCATAAGAAAGGAGATAAATCAGAAATTGGAAATTATAGACCAATTAGCTTGTTATCCCATATCCACAAGTTGTTCACAAGGGTCATTACTAACAGATTAGAAAGAATACTTGATGAGAATCAACCGAAAGAGCAAGCTGGCTTTAGGACAGGATTCTCAACTATGGATCACCTTCACGTAATATCACAGCTAATGGAGAAAGCGAATGAATATAAAACACCATTATGCCTGGCATTTGTGGATTATGAAAAGGCATTTGACTCCATACAGCATAAGGCAATGCTTCGGGCACTGGAAAGACAAGGCATAGATACTCCATATATTATGATTTTGAAGAAAATATATGAGAGTGCTACCTCCTTTATTAGACTAGACAAAGACAGTAGCAAATTTAAAATCGAGAAAGGAGTTCGACAAGGAAACACAATATCTCCGAAGCTGTTTACTGCTGCCCTTGAGGAAGCTTTCAGAAGATTAGACTGGTCGCAGAAAGGAGTCAATGTGAACGGAGAGTACCTAAACCATTTACGATTTGCAGATGACATTGTGGTCATAAGCCACGATCCCAAAGAATTAGAGGAAAATCTTAATCAGTTATGCACAGTTAGTAAGGATTTTGGACTAAAGATGAATATGACTAAAACGAAAGTAATGATGAACAAGTATGCCACGGAAAGGGAAATAATGATTGAAGGAGCAGTAATTGAAAAGGTGGAGTCATATACTTATCTGGGACAAGTTATTAGCTGTAATAATGATAAATGGCTGGAAGTCAAGAGAAGAATAAATTTTGGATGGATAGCATTCAGGAAATATAGTCACATACTGAAGAGCAATATCCCAGTTTGTCTGAAACGTAAAATAATGAATCAATGTATACTCCCCACCATGACTTATGGAAGTGAAACTTGGGCACTCACCAAAAGAATGGAAGAGAAGCTAAGAACTACACAGCGAAGAATAGAACGAATTATATTGGGAATCAGACTGTTAGATAAGAAGAGAAACACATGGATTAGGCAGCAAACTCAAGTAAAGGACATTCTTATCAAAACTAAAGAACTAAAATGGTCTTGGGCAGGACACATAGCCCGAAGACATGATGACAGATGGACTAAGAAAATAACAGAATGGTACCCAAGAGGAGCTAGAAGAAAACATGAGGCGCCTCCGTAGCCAGGTGGGAAGGAGCAGCAGTGCATAGCACACGCTTCTTGATTAGACCGGGGTTCGAGCCCGTCACCACCAAATACGGACGATGCGGAAAGGTCATGAAATGACCACCGCATATTCTCGGAGCAATATGGCCTTAGTTGCTAATGCTCCTAAAAACCAAATAACAACAACAATAACAACAACAAGAAAACATGGAAGACAAAGGCGGAGATGGATAGATGAGATTCATGATTTTTTGAGTAGTAAATGGATGGCCAGTGCTCAAAACAGAAGGAACTGGAAAGTTGCTGGAGAGGCCTTCATCCTGCAGTGGATTGAAAATGGCTGATGATGATGATGATGATGATTTCAATATTTCATAAAAGCTTCAACTGCTACTTCCTGCATTTTGTCTCACGAACTTGAGGTGATATATCGTGATGGAAATTAAATCCTTATTGATTGGAGTGACGAACCTACTGTGTTAGAAATCGTAAATAGTGTATATAGTACGTAGTTTGACTCTAGTGCTTCAGCTGTGCCATGGCATTGGATACCTATGTAACAATGAAATTAAGGATTGCTGCCACTACCGAACCTTCTCCTGTTCCGCAGTAGAGTTCTGATATGCCTTTGCTCCAAGAGGATCTCCTATCAAACGATGGGAGTGCGAAAGAAATCTTCAGCGTTGGAAGAGCTACCCTTCAAGCTGAAGGATCTATTGAGGATGCGCATCGACATCTCCTAATCCTGCTCACAGGATAGAAATTGCTAATCCTAAATTAGGATAGGATTGCACCACGACATGTGGCTTCTAGAAAGGCTGAAAATTTCCTCCACCTTTCCTTTTCTTTTTTCTCTTTTATCTTTTCTCAATTTCTCTTAACTTCCTTTTATTACGGTGGGTCCCTTCTCTGACCCCCATCCCCCCGCTGCACTTCTTTCCTTCCCCACCACCCCTAACTTTTCCAGCTATTCCCATTTTCCTTTTCTCATAACTTTTCCTATCCTGGAACTTTGTTCCGGTATAGACTAGCATGAAAGTAGTAGATCCTGGCCGCCTCCACGTGGCGGGGATGGGACGCTGTGACCAGGTGTTGCTGCTTCCCACTTGCTAAGAGCCAGGTACCGGCCGACTACATAACAACAGAACACATCATAACATTTACACACCCAACACACTACATACAAATGGCCGGTTTTGGCGTGAGCCTCAACACAAGGAGTACAATAGCGGCCAATGGGGGGAACCGTGGGGTCCGCCACAACAACACATGAATAACCTCCCTATCCCCCCCTGATGAGTGTAGATAATTCCATGAAGGTCGGCAGTTAAGAGAAGATAGCCAGCCATCTTTCCAATTGTGCTTTTCTATAATGGACGTCAGTATCAGTGCCATTAAAACAGCAATATATGACAACAAACGTATGTCCATTAGATTCATTGTATCGGAATTAAGCAACAATGTAGGAATGGTTTTAGCATTTAAGACCTTGGTACCACAAGGCTTTTGCTTTTCCCAGAGGATTTGTTACTCGACCAGTAAATATATTTACTGGTCATTTACTGGTCGAATACCAAAATGGTTACTTGGGGAATATCTTTGCAGCATATCGCATATTCGTCAATGCGTGGCTTGTAATTAAGTGCAGTATCCTAATTTTACGCATTGCCATAGCTACCTGCTACTTCTTTTCAGGTAAAGAATTCCATTTCCAGCCATTTTTCCGTTAATGTTCAGTGAAATAGACCATCTGATTTGAGAAACAGTTATAAACTTTGTGTAGTCTGTGTCTAGCTATTAAGAACAAACGGTACTACAAGCCTATAAAATGAATCAACCTCTTTGATGGCAGCGCTCGTCTCAGTAGGTTGGTTTGTTTCTAATTTTCTATCAAGTTAACTAAAGCCATAAAACATCAGTATACTTGTCTGTACTCTATTTGTGGGATGATTAAAATTCCAAGTTTTTGGAGAAAAACATACAATTTTTACCTGACACTAACTAACTCAACCATGATGTAAACGAATATTCACGAAATGTCCTTCCATTGAGAGAGAATTTGAATCCAGGACTTTTCCACACGGGATAGAAGGATAGCAATTATGACCACGTGTTAGGAGCGAGGGTCCAGTTTATGGCTCACGGAAGCAGAAGCTGATGGGAATATAAGTTTCATGTGATAGAATTTAGATATTCTCTGCTATCAGCGATGGCATTACGTAGTGATATCAGCAATAAAAAAAATTATCATTTTCGCGAACTCAGTAACATAATGATAGGCCATGAACGTCGCATTGTGAAAGGAGGCACTACTCAGTAATAAGTTATGGCGGAAAACAACGTTCCCAACCACAGACAAAAACTGTATGTCTTGTTTAGCTATTCATTGTTTTATGAGCATTCTGGTTTGTGGAGAGTAGCCTTTAATAGAATATCTCGAAAGATTGCTGTTGCAAACATTGTTTCCTTCGGAATGATATTTGCAAGTTTTATAATTTTACTCATTTTCATAAATTTAAGATTTTATTTTCGAGGATTCGAATGTTTATTTCTGCCATGCATCATCCGATTCGAGTGCTACATTTGAGGGTATCGTCTCCTCTATATTTGTATTTCAATCACATTTCTACCAAAACTGGTATGAATCACTAAAGTTCCAGTGTTGACTTCAAGTTGTAAAGAGAGAGTAAAGAACCAAAGATAATCTGTTGTTCTTTATGTAAAAAATGTAGGGACTTCAATTGCTTCACTCAAAATCGTAGGTTATATTACTTAAAAGGTAATTAATTTTCACTTCAGAATAATAAGATTATTTAGCGCTGCACATTTCACTAGAGTGGAATAAGTATGCTTATTAAAAGGAATCTTCTGTTATTTAAATTGACTTTTACAGAACAAAGTTCTGCACAGTCCGGTTTTAATTTTCATCTAAATTATGTTTAACTTCTGATGGATTTTTACATTCCATTAATTAAAAAGAAAGGATAAAAGTTACTTAATTCGAATTGAAATCGAATGTTAGCAAAATATTCGTAAAAAGTAGCTTACAACATCCATCCCAAGGTGACTACAGAAAGCTACCCCATGGCATACGAGCATTTAATTTTTAGCAAGAACGCTGCAAATTGAAGCCTATTTTATTCGACTTAATAAATATTTTACTAAAAATGAGCAATAGCAGTGCAAAATATACTGCAAATATTTTAACAATATTCTTAAAAACTATTAAATATATCAACTTTTAACATTCCTTTGCTTTGCCATGCGTTCATATGCAAAGGCGTATGTCACATTTCTTAAGAAATGAGCAAAGGTTTACCAAATACTGATAACTCTTCGTACACTGTGCAGCTTACACTTTGACATTTGTAACTTTTCCCCCTCTACGATGCATTGCAGGGATGTCATGTGTATGCGTCATTCTTTTTTTTTTTTTTTTTTGGTAGTTGTTGGCGCATCGGCTTCTGTGGCCATAATGCACCTCCCAAGGTTTTTGCAGTACTTTGATCCAAGCCCGAGGAAGGATTCGAACCCGCGACCTTTGGGTTGCTAGGGAGGCACTTTACCCACCCGGCTAGCCCGGTCGGCATGCGTCATTCAAGAAATGTTAATTTCTTCAGCATTTTAATACATTGTTCTTATGATTTTAACTGAAATTTAATACGATCGTTTACTTTATTGATTTAAAAATGATGTCATCCATATTAATATCGACATCTCTGCCCACTCTCAATAAAGACATTTGTGTTTATTTGAACAGGAGAGAAGACGACAGGCACGTATCCGGTATCAATGTGCACACTTATCAAAGATAATCAGCGAGCTCATTCATACGCAACTTAATTTCGCAAAGTCCTTTTCATAGATAGGATTAGCAAGCGCATTTCAGCATCCCAAAATAGAAAAGCAAACACTTTTGCTTTGCATTTCTTCTTTTTTATCTTTAACTTCCTCTTTGATTTATTGAAGCGCTAATGATACGAGAAGTCTGTCTTTTAGCTTCTTACGTCTTTTGTAGATGTCTTATTTTATGCGACACTCTCCATCTGTCTCTATCTGATAAAAATCATGATCAGAATATTACTTTTCCATGAAAATTATTCTTCTTTCGTCTCTTAATTCAAATTTTTAACTAGCGAGCTCTGTTTAAACAACCATTCGATAATTCATTTTATTTCACACAAAAATGAAAGAACAAGAAATTAGTCGTTCAAATCCAGGTACAGTAGCCTCCTGTTTTATATGAAATATATTTTTATTATTTTCATTCTTAGCTTTCTGAAATCTCTAATAGTAACTGCAGAATGAGTTTTTTAAATATTCGTGATAGAAATTGGGGAAATCTTTTTCCACATGTGTTAAGTTTTACTACAGAAAATTATTCCCTTTAGTATAAGAATTTTTTTCTAGCCAGAACTCTTCTCTCATCTCTGCGCTTGTATTCAAACATTCAATATCTGATTTCCTTTTCTGAATTTTTGGTATATTTTAGGGGGTTTTCGTTAGGGAAAGTAAATATACTGCAAAGTAATTAAAGATTTCTTTAAGGTAAATCATATTTTAGTTTTAAAAGAACCAACCTATAAGAGGCACTTGATTTCTGTAAACTCATTTCAATTACCAACATAGTTTATTTTGCGAAAGATGTCTGTGTTCTCGCAAGCATAATAATAATAATATATGCAGTGTGTTCTAATAGTATATGCAAAAATTCTTAGTTGTGTTCTGTGGTTCAAAATAAGGGGGAAAAATTCATAAGCTTTTTTTAAAAAAAACGCAGTATTAATGCGAATGAAAATGGTTTAAAATAATCATTTGAAGTCGTATCGCTAATCTGATAATTGACCAGTTACGTTCGGCGTGTATGTGTTAAGCGTTACAGAAACTAAGATTATGAGAATAAGTACTCTGTTGTATTTCTGGAATTTGTGTATCCTTCAGTTGCCTTGCTGTTTGCTGGTAAAAACCGGAGTTTTCCGGTTTAAAAACTATGTAACTCTCGCTTGAAGGTTCTTCTAACTTCCAAATTCGCTAAGTTAGAATGCAAAATTGGCATCCTCGTAGTATTGCCTTTTCCACAACTGTGGGACGAAGGTGTTTATAACTAATCTGCTTCTCACGCAGGAAAGTGAACGAACGTGCAAATTTTTTAAACAGTGGACATAGTAGATATAGTGTATTTGTTAGGCGGTTCCTATGGTTCCCCACAAATCCGCTTTAAATACTCTGTGATGATGCAAAGTCAATCGGTGTGGGTTATGTGGATAGTGCGCTGTTCGACTGGCCTCTTGGTTACTGGGAGGCACGATTACCAGAAAAGAACCTCTTAGCATCCGTCCCTGTAAGGATAGCCGGACCAGGGATAGTAGAAAACGCCTATCGGGCTACCCTTGAAAACACTGATAGTGAAGGGAGCCAACAGAAAGGAGCATTTTACAGGAAAGATGAAGGCAGGGAAGGCGGAAAAGCGGAAGGCACCTCCAAGGCGAAAACAGAGGAGAGGAAAATGCTTAGTGCAAGGGGATGTCTCTAGAGAAGGGCGTGGGACGGGGAAGAAAAGAGAAAGTGAAAAAGCGTGAGTAGAAGTTCTGCTTGCTGCGAGGAGTCACCCGGAAAGTTGGGGTATCTGTTGAATTTGACTATGGAAGAGTTAATTCACTATTGCAGGAGACTTTTCTGATGGAATGAGGGTGGTGCAGCAGAGCAGAGCAGACGTCGATGGTCAGAAGGGCTTCAAATAGTGAAGAAAAATAGTAAAATTAAGAAGTGCTTTCATATCAGTGCCTTCTTTGCTACGAGGAGGATGTACAGTTCGATATTCATTCAGTTCTGGTTGTGGCCGGTGATGAGGAAAGAGAAGATGCGAAGAGAAGCAGAGGGATTTCAGGAACGTTTGGTCTGGATACCTCATTTGTAGAATCAGACGTGGAGAGAGATAATACCAGCGCCTCTTGAAGACTGCAGAGGCGTACCCGCTAAAAGCTAAAAACGCTTGTTTTGTGTTAAAACAGTAGCATATAAAACACTGCTGCTGCTTTTTTCGAAATTATGATCTTAAAGTGAACAGGCAGCGTTTGCCTGCATTATCCCTTCCTGCCCATTGTAAGAGCCAAAAATTTAGGCGCCTTTTCTCCGTGTATAATGTATTAGTTGTTTACAGGGGCTCATTCATTTACAGCACGCTCACTTTCATAATTTTGGTATTTTATTTCATTTTTAATGCAAATGGTAAGTCGATGAAAACTATTTTCTCAATAAAGCTGTTCTTGAGATCATCCCGGTTTAAAAGCACAAGAAATCCCACAAAGTCTACAGAAAGAGAAAAGTTGTTGAATTCCTTCAGGGCGCCTCCGTAGCCAGGTGGGAAGGAGCAGCAGTGCGTAGCACACGCTTCTTGATTAGACCGGGGTTTGAGCCCGTCACCACCAAATACGGAGGATGCGGAAAGGTCAGGGAATGACCACCTCATATTCCCGGAGCAATATGGCCTTAGTTGCTAATGCTCCTAAAACCAAATAACAACAACAACGAATTCTTTCAGCACAGTCCGACGCCAATTTTAATGATATTGTCAACGAGTTTATAATTTCTCAGGCATTACAGTCGACTTACTTGCTTTGTTGCAACAGGTGAAGTTAAGAGTCGTATGACCTATGCAAATTGTTTCTCTAACATATTTGACTGACGTCAAAAACGGAACTGGATACTACAAGTCCTTCCTAGCTCTGTAATTCGCATCCTAAATCATCGTTAACAAAGTACCTTTCAGGAAAAGATGGGTTATCTCTAGCACGACAATTCTGCACATTTATTGTGAATAACAGTCGGTCGATGTCTCCTGCTCGTCGCAGTGGGAGCTATAGCCACCAATAGAACTTAAGGACGGATGAGTGCGTTCAGAGGTGTATGTATTATTCGAATATAATATATGGTGCATAACATCCGGAAGCTACTAAAGGAGATTTTCCATTTTAACAAGTACTGCAGTGGGTCGCTTTAAGTACCGCGTTAAAGTTTTGTTGTTGTTCGCCGATTTCAGTGCAAGAATACTCATCATTAAAGATGAAGAAATCATTTAAAGGGGATGGGAGTGAAAGCAGGAAAGTTTAAGCAAATATTGAATGAGCATCAATGGATTGTCTTTGTTAGAGTTGCAGTTCTTTCATTCTGCCAGACACACACGTCTCCGTAAACCTAATTGGCATCAGATAGAATTTTCTCGGAAATAATAAAATTCATTAAGAGCTTCTTCCCCCAAAATGGACAACATGCGTTCATGCGAAATACTCTTTCATTTCAGTACAGCAATTAATCTCCTGTTGCTAAGGGTCCTCGCGGATGCCCAGCGAAAGGCCTGAGTTCAAGTATTAAATACATTTGTATTAAAACATGTATTACAGTGTTTAATAATTTTATAAGCATAAAAAACTTTGCATAATGTGCGCTCTGTAAGATGGTAGATCGATTTCTATTGGATACTCGCAATTTGAATCCAGGATGCCTATTATATCAAATATAACAATACGGGTTGCGACCACATCACATCATTCCCGTTTTTTGGCTTGCATAGTGGAACCGCCACATCTCCAGTACTCAGGATGACAAGTCAGCGCATGTGACTTGGAGCTCTGAAAAATGAGGCACAGTTCCGTTCTGTGATGAGTCCAGTTTTAACCTACAAATAGGTTTTAGACGTTATTTCATTTGTAGAAATGTCGTATCCTGCTTAGTAAAAGGGCACTTACGGTGAAGGGGATGTTCTCGTTGGGGCGGAATAATGATCAACGGCTTCTTCATGTTTTTGATAAGGGTGCCGTAACTGCGCAAAGGTACCGAGAACAGATCCTCGAACACTATGTGCGCCTATTTAGGGGTTCGGTTCTCCCTGATTTTTTTCTATGCTCTTCAACGCCAGTGCAAGTAGAGCTCAAGTGGGGAGAAATACCTTGAAATTGGAGATATCCAACGATTTCCATGGCCATCACAATCCGCAGACTTAAATCCGAGTGACCATGTGTGGGACGCCCTTGGGCGTCGCTTTCCACGCCTACAGCCAACTCTTCGGTCACTTGGTGAGCTAAGATCTTCGCTGCTGGAAGAATGGGATTTATTGCCATAGAATCTTATAGACTCCCTTATGTCGAGCATTGTTCACCGCTCCCGGACCTGTTTAGCCGTTGGAGGAGATCATACTCCGATCTAAAATCATACCAGATCTGATCATAATTTTGAGCATTTATATCGCCTTTTGTAATACCTTCTGTATTACATTTTTTGGTAATTCTTATACAATCCCTACAATCCGTATAAATGTTCCTTATACCTGTGTCAAGTTTCTCGCTGTTTCCTCATTTCATGGTTATTCTATGGTACACCTCCACACCACATTTTGTTTCGCTTCATAGCAATATGCACGCCACATTACACCACGTGTTCTGTTAATTTTGTCGGGCAGTATATTTGTCTGTAAGAGCAGTACTGTTGATATATAGAGTATACATAGTTTTTCAGTCCATGATCCACTATTATACAATTGCTCGCTACAACTATCCCTGGCCAATGTATCAGTTTCTCCGAACCTGGTTGTTCCTTCTTTTGATGCCTTAGCATATTAAAGCACCTATTTTCTTCACGTCTCTCCATCCGAAAGTAATAACTCGACTCCCAGTTGAAACGGATTTTCATAAAATTATTTCGCTCTATTAGAAAGTTTTGTCAAGCTGTTCCGAATTTCATTAAAATAGAACTAACAGAAATCCGGCAATTATTATTATTTTATCCGTCCTCGTGTAATAACTCGACTCCCAGTGGATGTATTTTCGTAAAATTTCGTATTTCAGAATGATTTTTCGAGTCTTCCCAAATTTCATTATAATCGGGTCAGTAAAAATGTGGCAATATTATTTCTTTTCTTTCCCACACATATTAACTAGGCTATCCACATACCGCATATTGCGCCCGAAGCACTTAATATTATATCTGTTGCCATGTGCTGATTGGAGGAACGAATGTGAAATATTGCGGATGGAAGAACCGATATGTTCTCACCTATAAATCGTTGATGTTTTGCTCGTTATTTGTTATAAATCATTAATTATTACTATTTGCTAACCTTCCTGAAATGTAAGGCACTCATATATTAACTAAGTTGTTTGTTTCAGTTTTCCTGGATAGCATTTCATGGGTGATTATCCCATTTTATTTTTAAGGCAATGAGTTGGCTGCATCTGGAATGAGTTGGCTACATCTGTACTGCATGCAGGATTGGAAACTTCATTTTAGGAAGGGTGCCGAGAAGAGCAACAAGATTAGTTGGTGGCAAAAAAGCTGTTTTTACCACCAATGACTGGGGTTCTGTAAATTGCAGTCTCTGGAAATTAGGCATGTGTGGGGTGACCCGATTGATCGTTTAAGGCTCGCATAGGGTTTAAGTAAATTAATGCTGATGATATCTTTAATGTTTTCTCAGATGACACACGAGAGATTGTAAATTTAAATTAAAAAGAATGCTTGTGAAATAGATGTAGGGAAATTTTCACTCAGCCCTGGAGTAAATTGATTATTGAAATAAATTTTCACCTAGCGTTGTGGAGTGGGTAGTTTAAATAAATTTGAAGCAGGTTCAGATAAATTTAGGAGAGAATGGGTAAATGAAGTGGGTATTTTATATTTCTTTTTCGCTGGTGTTGAATAAACTTTGCTTCATTTCAACATGTTGCCAATAACAAAACTTTTAATATAATTCCTATGAACACAATAGCAAATGCGTCTATATTTCGAGACTGGCCTCTGATTTGTATGGTTTGGTGAACTCGAGAGAATTAATTTATTCTTCATGAGACCTGCAGCATTAGGTACAAATATGATATTATTAAAATTCATTAAACCGTGCGGATTAAAGAGGGAGCAGTGAAATATGGAAGCAATTGGTATACCGAGCGTTAATTTATTCTTCGCGAAACCTGAAGCATTTGCTTCAAACATACTGTTTTACAGTTCGTATTCAGTCGATTTCTCTCTAATGAATCCGAACTGATATCTCACGTGACTCACAATACTGTGCTTAACAAAATCATGGAAGTTGAAAATTTCAATGTGGTTCCTCAACAGCTTTAACATAAGCAAACACCGAAGTGTTATATGGTTCTGTACTAACCTTACTTCATTCCCCAGGTAATGGCTGTCTGGGTACTTAATTCTACCTTAGTAGCATCCTGAAATATCCTTTCACCTCCAACTATTTAAGTGAACTCCATTCCCACAATAGAAATCACTTCTCTCAACAAAAAAAAGCATTGAATCCCTGTGGAACTTTTCCGATCTAAAGTTGATGCCATTGCTTTACTGTTTTTGTGCAGTCTCAGGAAATCCCAGTAAATTATTCCTTCGCAAGGTAAAGTATTTTTCAAACGTCGGCAGGCGACTAGAAATAAACAAGGTCCTTTTACACACTGCGTGAGAATTCCTGGTGAAACGTTGAGGCTTATGATTTTATTTAGGTTAATAAACATTACACACGTTTTCTCATTGTCTCTTTTTCATTTTAATAACTATTATACATGCTGAAAATGTTCGACAGTTTTTGCTTAAATTATTTAATAGATGACAGAGCTGCAATGGCTCAATACGTTCTATGTTAAATATCAATTAGTTTAAGAAAAGAAAGAATTACCTCTATGATGTCTTGCAGAACACTTCTGTGCTGATACTCTCCGTTGCTGAATTAACTATGCAAATAATTTACACGAATTCGTCACATTCTTAGACAGAATCAATGATCCAATGCACCACGGGATCGGTAGCCCGCGGATCCCAAAGTTGGTGATTTGATGTATTGGGTTGGGTTTGTGGTCCGCGGGCTACCGATTCCGTGGTGCATTGGATCATTGATTCTGTCTAAGAATGTGACGAATTCGTGCAAATTATTTGCATAGTTAATTCGGCAACGGAGAATATCAGCACAGAAGTGTTCTGCAAGACATCATAGCGGTAATTCCTCCTTTTCTTAACTAATTACTTAAATTATTAGACGTTGTTGTTATTTATGCAGCAATTTAGCATCCGAGGCCATATTTCAGTAAATTCACCTGTGTATTGTGCATACAAGCGTGTGCTAACGGGCCCCTTTACACGCTGTGTTGACTGGAAACTCCACATGCCTGAGGTCAGCTAACGACAGTCCCGATTGAAGAGGCCTTTAAGAGTTCACTTCTTTCAACAACGGAATTCGAACCCAGACCTCTACAAACGATAATCGATTGATAAGTGACTATACAACAAAAGTGCCACGGACATCTTATTTATTGTGAGGCTTGCCTAACTGAGGAAGAGATGTGGTCAGTGGTAGCCATCAATAGCAATATTTGTCTAATATATGACAGGAATCGACATAAGAACCTCAATCCAATTGAACACCGTTGTGGAACGGGGAGTGAGCCATATGGACACGCAAGCGTGATCTATTCTGACATTGTGGAAAGCCTTGCAGGTAGCATGGCTGAGAGCCCTACGGGCGTCTTCAGACATCTAGTGGAGTCAATGCAAGGCAATTAGTTACTGTTTTCCGTGCGAACGGTGGTCTAGCACGTTTTTATGTAGGTGGTCCTAATTCCGTGATCACTGAGTATATATATATACAATATAACTGAATATATATTCTCTTATTGAACGATCTCCTGACGTGTGATATTTTTATTCCTAGGGGAATTATTTTTAAAAAAGCAGGAACAATTGTTTTAATTGTTATCACTGATTAAAATTCTAAAATACGATATAAAGGCAGAATAGAAACAATCATTAGAAACAAACACTCAAGCGTCAGTGATCTTGTTCATAAAGTAAATATAAAGCGAAAATATATATAGAAAAACGAAAAGAAGTAAAAAGATAAGTATTCATTTACTTTGCTATCTGTGCTTGTGCCACATGTCGAACAATTAATTTTTTTCAGTGTCTTGCGTTAACGTTTCACGCCATCTACGTTACGTCTATTATTATTTTAATTAAAAATTTCGGAAGATAAAATTATTAAATGATCTCGTTAGTCAATATTTAACAAACAAGGAAGAAAGGGCTTTTTTATTTTCTTATGCTATTTCCTGATCGTTCAGTTTATTACAAAAAAGCGTTAATTCAGCTATCGGAAAACGTTCCAAACGGTAATAATTTGTCGCGCGTCTAATCCATCGAGTTCTAATTAACAAGATAAGAAGAAATAAATTAAGTTTTGAGAAATTTCAATCAGGATTTTTCTCCTTCTAAGTGTAACAACAACATAACTTCCCATAGGAGACTGTCACTCGAATGATTAATGGCTATCCATTTATCACACATTCTCCAAGCCTGTTGAAGGGTAAGAGGAATAGCACGTGTGGCCGTACAACTCTCTTTCTAAAGCAATGCGTTAACTTTAACGGATATAAGTTACGCTTGTAAATTGCCTATCACAAGAAGCCGAGGTAAAATTGCAGATAAGTAATAGAGGAGATAAGCTGTTAATGAAAAAAATATGTGTTTTGTTTTCTCCCTTCGCACTATGAAGAGCGAGACGTAGCAACTGGTCGCTTCCGATTTATCAAAGAGCACTTAAGCTCTATTTTTCGTGGGAGTGATAAGTTGTGCTCTTTAGTGTTCTTTTCCGAGAATGGTTACCATAACAATTTAAAGGAACAAGTAAAATGCTTTTTCCATGATTGATTTGCACAGAGAATCCAGATAAATCGCTGACGTTAAGAAGTTGCAATTAACTTAATTTTTGTCAACTTCTAGGTTATTGCTACTGTTCTTCGCTCGCTAATTGCGTGTGTGTGTTTGCGCGCGCCATAGACAGAATTGTTTCCTTTTGGATATGCTTTACTTATTTCCGATGAAACTAATTGATAATTTTCATTTTCAAAACGACTTTTGTTCTTTACGTAATGAATTACAAGAAAAAGCTCTTAAGATCGTGTTTTATCTTTAACCGTATTTATGTGTTTTATCAACATTATGCATTCGATGCGGAGCTAAACCTAAACCGCCTAATGCAATAAATGTTTAGGATACATCATATTATATATTATTTAATGAGGTGAGATATCAAAATAGCCTTCTCCTTGCACATAACTTCATTCTTTTTCAGCATACCGAACGTTTCATGATAAAACATTAAAAGTTTGGCTACTTTCCTAAGTAGCATGCTGACTTACCGTCCGGCGCAGAATCAGTGTAGTTAAAAATCCTCATACTTTCACCAAGAATTTTATACGAAAAGATTTATTTTACGGCTCTTTTACTGAATCATAAGTTCTCCTAGTAGCGCAGTGGGTATAATCATAGTCCTTTCCAATACTGCATGGAAAAACCGTGGGTTCAAATCCTATCAGTGCAGCGAGGAATTTTTATGGACTTTTCCCACAACTTAGCAGAGTTATAGTCTTGGCCGAAAAATTCATAATTTTTATCTTCCGGAAACTTCTGTTTAATTTTAAAGCAAGCAATCAAACAGATGTTTCTCTGATGTTGGAGGGTCAGTACGGAATTCCTCGTTGTCTCCAGATGAAATAACGTTTAAAATCTGTTTGTAGGCTAAAATGAGACTCATCAAAGACCACAACTGTACTTCAAATCGTCAGAGCACCAAGTCACATGTTCATCATGGCGCCAGTTTCAACGAGTTCTGCGGTGGTTTGGGCTTAGTGGGATACAAACCACTGGCTTCCTTGCGTAGAATCGAATTGAGTTGAGTTGAGTTGAATTGAGTCTTCTTAACACAGTCCGGTTAGAAATGTTTTCACCTCTGACCACAGCAACCTCAATAAAGAGTTTAGGACAGGACACCGTCTTGTTGTTAGAGCCAGATAGCGGTATGTTCTGGTTGAAGTATCCCTCGGGCGACCTTGACCAGCTCTTCTTGTAATAGTTCCTCTCTCCTGAAACTGCTTCCATAGTGCTGAGACGACATTGAGACCCATTAAGCCAAATTACTACTTCCGCCTGCGACTGCTCAGTTTCAAGTCTTCCTACAGCCCTCAGGTCTTCCAATGGCCCGTCATATCAAAGAATCATTTAAACTGTACTGAGTACTGGAGATGTGGCTATCCCACTGAGCAAGCCAAAAAACGGGAATGTAGTGATGTGATTGCAACCTGTGTTTTTATAGGCATGAATAATTTGCATAATGTGGGGCTCTGTCAGATGGTAGATTGATTGCTGTTGGATACTCGGAATTTGAATTCCAGGGTGCCTATTATATGAAATACAATGTTCACAATAAAATATTTATGAAATACATTTTGTTCTGTTAATTTTGTCGAGGAGTGTATTAAAGTGAACTACTATATCCAGTTATTATTATAATGAATTTAATTTTTGCTTCGGAAGTTTTATCGGTCTCAGGCGAGGGTTGCATGGTTTTTATCCTCCCGATATTATTTGATTTCAGCTAATAATATGCCGTTTAGGTTATTAATTCGTTCATACTAATATCAAGAAAACTCTTGGAAGATGTCTTATATCCTACTAAGTAGGATATTAGAACTCTACGAGCAAACAGGAAAAAAAAAATGTTACTCAGTTGTATTCTTTTCAACATCATTATTGATGATAAAGTAAAATAAATATTTGCTGCATTTTGGAATAATTTTAGATGTTGTTGTTCGATAATCCTGCTGTCTGTTTTACACAGTGCCGATGACGATCAGGGGAATAACAGGAAACAACAAATTAATCAACGTATTTGTTAAGTTTGAAACATCGTAAGGACAGTGGAAACTTTAAGTATGAGATGTATAGTACTTATTACGGTACATATTAGGGAATTCAGGATTTCGTGATTGGTTAATGCCTGAGTAAATTAATTTTTCAAACACAATGGATAATCATATCTGTGCTCGATATACTGTAGCAAAATTAATTGAGATATATTTTTAATTTTTTTTTCTAAACAGCCCCTTCCAATTTATCACTGCGTGCACCTTTTTTCATTTATATGAAGTTGGGTTCTCTTCTACCGATTCACTTTCTCACATCCTTTCTCCCAGATATGCCAAAATGTCTAGCACCTATTTCGTTTATAGCAGAGGCTCTCGCTGGTAGCACAGTGATTTTAATCACCGTCCTCCCACGCGGATGGAAGAGACCCGAGTGGCTGAATTAATCGGTCTCAGGCGAGGGTTGCATGTTTTTTTTCCTCCCGATAATTTGGATTGTTCCGATGCCTCATAGCTTTAGCTGCTTAACACATAAACGAACCTGACGTTTATCATGGAAAGATTTCAGTGAGAGAGGACGACTAGTATATAGAGTAAATAATCATGTTTTCTGTGTCTTTGAGACTGCACTACATGCGTATTAGTACTGGAAAAAGGAAAATCTTATGCTGCTCTAGTTCCAATTGTGTATATTTGTTCAAAAACTATACACAACAAAGCACTATGCAGGCACACTACATTGACTTCTCATGGCTTCTTTTGTCTTCACGCAGAATAAAATAACGAAAACAAAATATATAATACGTGATTTTATTACCATTCTGCAACTGCCTGCATAAAATTCCGTAAGCAGTTCTGAACAAACAATGATCAATGCACATTTTATGTAATTTAACGATGTTTTAGACAAAACGGAATGTTCTATTCAACAAATAATATTAGTAAGACTCAGGTCCGAATTTAGTAAGTTTTGACAGCAGAAAATGTCCAAGTAGGCCAGTAATTCACAGGTTTGTTAAGAAGTTTGAAGTGACTGATGCTCTGTCTAACAATAAGCAGGAAATTGTTGGCAGGGAAAAAAGTATGTGAGAACTTCTGAAAACACTACGTATTAAACATCATAGCCTGAAAACATTACAGGAGCCAAATACTCATACTTATGAAAAATCTATAAAAAGGCTCATTCTCTCTCTCGCGCGCACACACCCCAAACACACACACATGAGGATTTCATAAAGACAATGTACATTGAAATAATCTACATTGACATTGGGGTTGAGAAACAAAAAGTAGCTATTGTGGAGAGCATCCTGAAGAAACACTACACGCATTTTTGGAAAATGTCTGCAAACGTCTGAAAAATGCTATCGGTTACCCATATTGAGACTGCTCCAGATTGGACGCATATATTTTGAATGTTTTCGCACGAATAAAATTTTCGTTTCCTTATCAGTTATCTTAATCGGAAGAGCCGAAAATCTTAATCGGAAACTATGCAATGAAATGCTTCAATAAATATGAGAAATTAAAATTTCGATGATCGTGTATTTTTGTTGGGACAAATAATGGTTATAAATTTTGGCCACCGATGGAATTTTAATCAGAAAGGCAATTCTTAATTACGACATTTTTTTTTTTTTAATGTAGAAAATAATTTTTAAGCTCGAGTTCTTAGGAAAAAAAAATTACACACTGAAGTGATATTCAATAAGTGAGTAAAGGATTCTTTTCGTTTAATGTGTTTCTCTCATCTCACTATCTCCTTCTATCACTTCCTAGTTTTACTGTCTGCTCTCTCACTCTCTTTGTTCCTTTCTGTTCAATGTATTTTTAAAGATAGACTTCGGTCACGTAGATCTGAACGCATCTCAAGTTGTAGCAGCCTCCCTTGGGAAATTGTTCTTAAATTTATTCTTCTCCTGAAGAATCTGGATTTGATGATTGGTGTACTTACTCTCGCTGCAGATATTTCCGCCATGGAAATGACGAATGCCGCCATCAGTACAGTCGGAAGTTATTAAGAATTTGGAGAGGCACGTGATAAGAAGTTTCATTTTTATTTTTATTATTTTTTTTTTTTTTGCGATGCAGAAGTAGATGAACAAGGAGTGCTGTTGAGAGAATATCAGACTTTTAACGAAGCATAATAGAGAAAACGAGTGCAATGATAAAATAAAATATTTGAGATGCTAATGGATTCTTTAGTTGCATTCATCAAACTAAAAGGTAATCAGCTAGGGAGAAGTACTTCGGGGCTTTATCGAAATCCTTTAAAGGCTGCAGTTGGGACTTTTCCATAAATACAGTTTGCTTATTTTAAAGGAAATTCCATGACAAAAACAACATGGTCTCTTAATTTGATGCTACTTATAGTTGGTGAGAACTTATCAAAGTGCTCACGTCCTTCGCTGAAGCGCGTTAATTAAGGCGAAATGCAAGACTGTTTTAATATAACGGCAGCTCTAGCAGAGTTGAATTAAGAATTACGATAATGCCAGTAATAGTTTATCAATTTTCAGCCTGTAATGCAATCCTTCATCAAAGAGAATATCGACTTCAAATTTTACATGCTTTTGTGAGTTAGATGGTTCTGTCGGTTCCAAACAGACTCTGAAGCTTCTAATAATAAGCGTAATAATTGATGAGGTGTCACTTTGGGTTGCAGATCATTAATTGGATTCTTTAAAATCTTAATTGCAACAGAGAGGCTGCTGATTACAAATGCATTTCTACTTGAAACATTAAGTAATTCTCTTAATATTTCCTTATGGATAAGTGTATATATTTAACTACTGGATGCATAAAATTTTATTTGCTGTGAGAATATAGCACTTCATTTTGCAATAGTTTCAGCATCGATAATAACAAGAATGCAGCAAAAATAAATTGTTAGTTATATTTCATTTAAGATCCCAATTCATGGGATTTTAATTTATTTAAATGTGGAAAATTTATTTAAATTCGGATTCCAATAGGAATTCGACTTTAAATAAATCAATATGGAGTTATACAAGGTTCTTTTATGGATCCAGTTATCCACAGATACGCAAATGATTTGGCTGCAATTCTGAAAGAATTGGATGTCTTTTGATATTGTCGTTTGCAGATGATATAAAACTTCAATGATGGCCCTACCTTAAATACAAATTTAAGTAATCTTTATTAATATTAAATAAATATTTTACTTAGTAGAAATGCTGAAAAATTCTATACTTTAAAGACATCAACTGGTCATAAAAATCTGTTAAAAGGATTCTAAAGAGAATGTAACAATTTGCAGTAAAGCGTCTGGGAGATAATTGACTCTGCTATTAATTTTTTATAATCATGCCTTATTTGACCGGCTATTGAGTGCGTTACTGAAAAGGCAACTAAAAGCCTTTACTTCAGGAAAGGTATCTTTTGGAATTTCACTATGATGTCCTTATACACCTATCTTTAAAAATGGTTGTGTAATTTTGAATAGTCAAAAGTAACAAAAAAATAAATAAGAATATGCACACATGTCTTGTATCATATTTATTCGTAATTGGCACGTCTGATTGCTCTTATTTAGGTTTATGTTATTTTATTATTTTTGCTAAAATTCCATAACCATGTTTTTTACTGTTGTTTTTGGGTCATAAAGCCCTATGCTTTTGTCGGTGCAATTTAGAAACAGCATCCTGTATGAGCTTTAGATTGTGGATGTTCTAAAATCTCCAGGAAGAGAAATCGCCTAAGGCTGTTCGAAAGGCGCTGTACTGAAGAGTGGACGCAGCCAGCTCAAAGTTGGATCTCGTCACCTTATACACTTTATTAGATTAATGAACTCGAAAGTATTCAGAAGGATTGTATTGCATTTGTGTGGAAGTTCATTTAGAGTTTAAGGCAAACTCCAACAGAGACAGTGAAAAGGTTTTAATCGTTTGATAATTCAGGAGAAAAGATGAATTGAGGATTGATTTTTTTTTTATGCCAAGTAAATTGTATGCAAAATTGACTCTCCTGAATTACCATACAAAATTAAATTTAACTGACGTGGAGGATTTCTGAGAAGGCCACCACTCCCAGATATATACGAGAACTACTTTTACCATGACTTTTAAAGAGAATAATGAGAATTATTGAGCCCAAATTTGACTCATGTCTAGAACACCTTCAGAAAATTTTTCACTTTTTTGGTTGTTTCGCTATTTTTTTCTCGAATTCTTGGATTTTATTTGGTAACATTTTACTTCCAAGAAAGTAAATGTTTCAAGGATGCAGTTGCAATTTTCTTCATTTAATACCCTCAATTCAAATATTTGTATCGAAATTCTTGCAATATTGGAAACCAAAGAAAAAACATAATAGTAGTACGAGGATTATTATGATATAAGGATAATTATTATGATTTGAGGGTAATTATTGTGAAATTAGGATAATTATTATGATTTCAGGGTTGAGCGGCGCCATGTAACTCTTTAGGCAATCCATTTTTCATGAATTAAATAAACTGAATTCTCCATAAAATCATAATCCCCTTTTAAAAGTTATGGAGAAAGGGGAACACTAAACTGCGTTACAAATTCAACAAATTCCCTCGTCTTTTAAGACTAAGCTTGGTAAGGTGCGATTCTACCGTGTACCCAAGCAAATCTAAAAATAAAAGGAACTAAACTGAAATGAGATAGGGAAGACGAAACTAAAACTCTTACCTTCAGCAGCACGAACGTACGGCAACTGGTTTAAGGAGATGCCCACCCACACGCATAAAATAATGAATACCATTTATTTATCAATAAATAAAAAGAACTGAGCACTCACAAGCACTACCTCTTCAAAGGAACTCTAAAAAAGGATCTTATTTCAATCAATTACTGCAGTCCATTAAATTATCAATGGATGTCCCTTTACGATCTCACTGATAGTAATTAACAAATATAACTCAAAAAAAAAATAAAGTACATTATGGCCACTGCCTCTGTATGTTAAACAAATAAACATAACAAACCAAAATGAGGTCAATGATTGAACGATCCTTTTTAGACTTCAGGATGGCTGATGTCCCCTTGAAGAGGTAGTGCTTGTCAGTGCGAAATTTATTTTCTGTTTTTGTTATTCATTTATAAAAAGTGGTCCGCATTCTTTGGTGGATGTGGGCGTGCATCTTCTCGGGTCAGGAGTCCTATGTTGGTGCCTCTGGAGGTGAGCGCCGCTTTGTTTTTTTTTTTTTTTCTTCCTTAGCTTATTTAATTTTATTTTTAGGACGGCTTAGTATATATAGGGGCAGAATGGATCTTACCAAGTTTGCCTCAAAAGAGTGTGCGAAGTGGTTAACGTAGTTTGGGTTTCCCCCTTCCCTAAATTTTAAAAGTATTACCATAGTGATACTTCAGTTTTGTTTTTTTACATTTTTGGAAAGAGATATCATCAACATTATGAATGATAAACTATTTAAATTAGTAACCAGAGCTAACGTTTTTACTGCAAAATATCTACATATTTAATAAATTCTATCGGAGAATTTACGTAACTCGATTCTCATGATAATATCGAGGAGTGATTAATTTTATCTGATTTCTAAGTTAATCACTACAAATTTACACTTATCTCTTGCAACTGTTGAAATGTTTTCAAGTGGCCCTGGGTTTGTTGCAAGTTTGATATTTATTATTATTAAATTTATTGCATATACTGTTAAAGGATTCATGAACTATTAATCTGGAAGCGTAATATCTATAAACCATTTACCGTCTTAAAGATAACAGGATAAAACCTGTTGATTCCATTAAGCCATTGACCTGATAATTACCTCAGTAACAAATAACAGTATCCCACACAAATTAATTTCATAATGCTACAACAGTTCAATCAGCATGCCGAGAATAACACTGCGGATGTATACTAATGAGCTCGAACAGGAACTCGGTGGCCACATATATGTACTAAATGTATCTCATGGGAAGCTCTTTAGAAGGATGATCGACTTCTTATGTGGCTACTTTATTTTAAAAGCCTTCGCTGAGTTTCATAATTCTGCATCTTGAACTGGAAACGATTGGAAAAATAGGAAGAAAATTTTAAATTAAATTTCGAATAGAACGAAATTTTGCCTTCAGCATTTTCCTAAGTACTACTTTTCGATCTTCAATATAATTTCTGCTGTGTATCTCATGAGGAAGGCAACCCATCAATATTTTCTTCAATAAATTCCTCTGAGTTTTCGTCATATGGAAGAAAAAATTTTTTCAATAGTTAAAGCTCACGGCAAAGGACCGGCTTTCTTTCTTCCGTTCTTTCTCTCTTCCGATGGGGAGAGTGGTGAACTTACTTATCAATAACGTTTACGGAGATCACTGCTTACAAAACTTAGTGACTGGAGAAATATTTCAGACGAATATGAAATTCTCAAGGTGGAAGTGAAAGTAATCTTTATTTTACAGGTTAAGTTTAAAAGATGTTGCTTTTAAAATGCTATCCGTGCAAAATGTGGACAGTTTTAGAAATGGACCATTGCCAGAATATAACTATTTGCGACCTTCTCATATGCCAGATATTAATTATTGATGTTTGCGAAAGAAGAAATAAGAACCATGGGGTGCCACAGTGTTTGAATTTATTTTGAATTTTTGAATTTGTTTCTTTGATGATCAACAAATTTATCACCGTGCTCATTGGCACCGTCGAGAGAGAGAAAGAGAGTGATAATGAATAATGATATTATTATTCTGTTTGTTCGTGTTTAATTTAGTGAAGTTGGTGACAATATCTTTATAGCCTGGGTGAAATGGAAGTGTATTTATAGTTTAGCCAGGGCAAATGCAATATAGATATCCCTCACTTAACGAAGGTTCCCTGAAATTACGAATAAGAAATTAGGAAATAAGTTCGATACACCAATAATTAAATTTAATGCTACAAATTATGGGATGCATAGAATTATACATAATATGCAGTAACTATAATTCATATACCTACCCCGTACATATCGTAAATAAATAAACCTGTTTATGTATATACTACATATTATACACAATGCGGATACCTATCAGCCTATATTATTTGCTCAATAGCATTTTATATAAGGATTATTTTTTCTATAAAATAAATATAAGTGCTATCTATCATCTGTTAAGTCTTTTCCGATTCGTCGAGTCCTGCCTAGACTAGGTATTTGCAATAACTGCAAAACACAAATTCTAGGGAACTAGAAAAAAATCATTTAATATGCACAGAAACATACATAAACTACTTTTTTTATGAAAACTCCAAAGACAAGAGGTCTTAGAACCTGTAGTACTTAGTAGCATGCGTGGATTGAAGGTTAAGAAGTTGAAAGAAGGTACTTATTGATATTAGACTTTTCGTATAGAGGGAGGTTGTTCCAGAAAACGCAAGTTGAAGGAATAAATGAAGAAGAAGAATAGTTGGTTCTGTGAGTTTGAAGTTGGACAGTAAATGGATGTTGACTGGTTGCGGCACGCCTTCGGACTGGTTTGAAAGAGACAGGGGGAATTATAGAAACCAATTCAGAAGAACCGTGCCCCTGGAAGTATCTATTGAAAAGATATGAAGCAGAAAACGGAACGTCTATGAGCGAGAGGCCCTATAAAGGATGAGTCATTATTAACCTAACTGCCCTCTTTTGGATGGAATCAAGAAGCTTGAGAGAGAGAGAGAGAGAGAGAGAGAGAGAGAGAGAGAGAGAGAGAGAGAGAGAGAGAGAGAGAGAGAAGGTTATGGCGGCACCGCTCCACATGTGAGAATGATAATCCATGGGTGGGCGTATTTGAGATTTATACAGAGTAAGTAGCTTTTTAGAAGAAAATTAAAGTCGAGAGCGAAAGAGAAAATCTGATTTTTTGATGCAAAGGAAGCAATATTCGCGATGTATGTATGATAAGAGAGATTAAAAGTCAGTGTAATCCATAATAGAGATATGTGATCTAGTCTGGAAACCTAAGTGTGAAGTCGACAATAAGCATAGGAGCAGAAGAACACTTTTTCGAGATATAAGACAGGACTGGGTTTTTAGAAAGATAGAAATTAACTAAGTTATCATTGCTCCACTGGAGAATTACCTGGAGGTCAGCATTTCAGAAATCGGTAGTAGTTATTCGAGAAGTTAAAGCTGTTTGTACAGGGCAAGATTTCTCAAACTAGAAGTGGAAATGCAATGCAATCTGCAATGATGAGCAAAATTCGGATAGGATTTCCAGTCAGTGAAGAAGGTCATTAATATACAAGAGGAAAAGAGTGGGAAAAAGAGCTGAACTTTAGGGAGCACTTGCATTAGTGAAGAAGTTAGAAGACAGAGAGCCTCTACCATCACCGGCAGTGAGCGGTCAGACAGAGAGAAACAGTTGGTAAACTATAAGATATAAGATTATTTAGAAGACCTTTATGCCAAATAAGAACAAAAGCATTTTAACTGTCAAGGGAAGCTGCTTGAGTGCACCAAACTTTTCCATTGCATTTTTCATAAGCCAGTATATAATCATCACTGGATCGACACTGATGGAAGCCCTACTGGCAATCATATGGAAGGTATCTAGATAGTTTAGGAGTTGGCAGTTAATGGATTTCTCCATTATTTTAGAAAGATTGGAAGTAGGTAATTGAAATGGGACGATAATTGTATGGGAGGTAATTGGCATCATTTTAGGAACTATCTGAATATGTGTAAATTTTCAAGCAGAAAGAAAAACACTAGTGCACTGAGAGAGTGTAAAAAGGCGATACAGAACAGGAACAAGCGTAGAAACATTATTAGGACTTGGCGCCTTCTTCGTATCAAGACTGTTCAGAATTATTTTGACATACAACAGAAATTATCCACAGGAGGTGTTGAATGGAGTGTACTGTAAATGGTAGGAGTTGGCATACCATCACAATCGATATAAGAATGAGAAGAAAAGAAGAAAGGATACTAGATGGTCGGCATTATCTTTAGCTGAAGTGGCAATGGAACCATGGGATTTTAACAGAGGAGGAAATATAGATGGACAAAATTTGGGGTCAATAGGTTTGATAAGATACCAAATTCTCGACTACTATTTGGATAAAAAGCAAGTTTTCTACTCGTAGCCTGTTCAAAATCTAGTTTAGACTGACTAAAAACTGCTTTACAATTGTTACGAGCTTTGGTGTAAAAGGCAGAAACTGAATCTGGACATTTGAATTCAAGTCAATTACGATATGCTTATCTTGAACATTCTTATCTTGAACAGCGTGAGCACATTTATTGTAAAACTACGGCATAGATGAAGGACGAGATTTTAAGGTGGAGCGTGGAATAATGAATTTCGTCCTACAAGGATAATTTCACCAACATGATATCAGCAAAAATTAACTAGAAACATTTAAAATAGCAATCCAACCAAGGAAAAGAAGAATAGAGGTGTCGCAGATCAATCCATTTTGCATTCTTGTAATGCAACAACACGATGTTGAGAATGGCCACAAAAGAAAGGTTGTATTGGAGAAGAGACCAACACTAAGTTGTGACTGAGGTGTCTAGATCGTGTAATTGAAAGGGTTGTTCGTGAGAAAAATATTAGGGGTGTTGGCTGTGTGTTTTTGGATTGTCTGGTATTTTGTGTGATAAATGGACAATCTGAGTCATGTCATTAGTATTTGCAAAAGCCTCAGTATCTAGACCACCTGGGTCCTTGTGAATAGAAAATGAGAGCCATCTGGAGTTGTGAACGTTAAAATCACCAAGGAAAATTACCTCACTTTGAGGAAAGTTGGACTGAAGAAAGTCAAGTTTCAAAGAAAGGAAACAGAGTTCAAAGTGATTAGTGGAATTTGGAGACATACGACCAATTACCACCGTTAGAGAGAAAGGAATCGTACAACGAATAACTAGTCCATCCGAGATTAGCAGTGGTTGAAGCAACCGATAATTGGGATTCTGTCAGAAAAAGTAAGTTGGGCTTGGCAGATTGTAAGCGTAAATGGACTTCATTGAGATATGAAGTGAGATCCCATGTATTTGTTAAATGAAAGAGTTGTTTTTGGGACATTTAGACCTTTTCGCAGATAATTTTGTTCTGTTAGTTTGATTAGTCATGATGTATTCAGTTGTAAGAAAAGTGGGGAGAACACTTTGTATGAAGTAATGAAATTTTTGGATAATGGCGTACACACGGCAAGAATATACTTAACTCCTTACAAGAATGTACTTCGGACTCCCTCTAGGCACTATCTGGGAGAATAGAGGCAGCGAAATTATAGACTGGCTGGTGCAGCCTAAGCCATAGGCTTCCTTGCACCATGCGGCCATTGCTAATACTAATGACTACACTCTCTGGATATGGATGCCTCCTAGGAAGTTACCGATAGGTTCAGCTCGGTGGACTTTCAAGCAGCAGAATTGTGAACACTGTTTTAGAGCTGTACCCTCGAAATGTAAGGAACAATGCATCTCGCCAACTTGCCCATCATAACCCTAAAAGACATCAACCATACTGTATGATGGAAGAGATAAGAGGGGTGTCGGTACCTTTGCTGAGGAGACTAAACATGGGTTTCATCACTCAGTCTTCAGTAAGCAAAGTAGTTGTAAGGTGTAAGGTATATTGATGTCATGTGACACCAGGGATTTCCCCCCCATCTCCGCGTTGCTTTCATTGTGGGTCTACCAGTTTGCTGGAAATGACAGAGATTTAAAAGTGTGGGGGTACTGTACATGTGTAATGTCATGTACCGTTGTTCATCTGGTCATTTAGCCGCTGGAGCCCAACATTGCCCCACCTTCGCCCCATGAAGGCAAACCAGGAACCCAGTAGACTTAGTTACTCTGGTAGATCCTGCCGCTTAGTTTCCTGAGATTTCAGTGGCTAGGACCTTAAAAAAAAAAAAAAAAAATCATAATATGTATGTGTATATACACATGTATATACTCATTTCGCTTGTCTGCATACAACATACGTTGTATGCCCGTACACACCGCTGGGGGGGGTTTGATATTACATAGATGGATAGGCCGAGACTGGGCGAAGATTATTTTGAGTGTTGTTAAATTTAGTGTGTGGGGCGTTCGCGTTGTATATAGATAGAGTAGGAGGGGAGACAGAAGACTAGGGGGTAAAGGTAGAAGTATGGGAGCAATAGAGGAGGTGCCCCCAGTTGGTCAGTGAGGCATGCCCATACCTCACCAGAGAGGAAAAGGGAGGTTCGGCGGGGGGAGACAAGGTGTCTCCTCCCCGCCGTGGTAGGTTTGGAAGGGAATCCAGTCAGGTGCTCGATTCTGATCCCCAACGAGGCTTGTTGGCAGCGAAGCTGCATGGTTCATTTGGAAAGAATTAATTTATTTGTTATCCGACCTTTGATGGAGACATTCCATCGTGCCTGCCATGCCTGTCCGTGTGGCCCTTTTGCAGATTCAGGGTTCAGTCATTCACAGAGTTGTAGAACATATCCTTTTATTCTCGTTGGAGGTATGGAATTTGTTGTGGGAATAGTAGCTTGCCCCATTTTATATTGTCGTTATGTTGCTTGTTCCATTCTTAGTTGCCTTTTGTTACTTTTTCTTACCGTTTTGGTCTGCGGGTCTTTCTGCATTTGTCACTCCATTTAGTTTCCAGTTGTGTTGTTATTTGCTTGTTGGGCTAGTGTGGCTCGGCGTCTGTTAAACAGTTTCTATGCAAATTCGGTGAATGCCAAATATGGTTCTTTATCGTCCAGGATGAATTGCTCCTGGTCCTTGGGTGAACGTTGTAGTTTTGTCACCAGCTGGCAGCGGATGTCGTCATATTGGTGGCAGTCATAAATTATGTGCAACCAAGTTTCTGGAGCGCCACAAGTACAATTTGGATTTTCAATTATTCGCAGAGTTGTTAGTTTGGCGTTTAAGGCACAATGTCCTGTGAGTAGGTACGTCACAAACAGACCAGGTGCGTACAAGGTTGGTAATTTAGGTTGGAATCTATCTACATTTGGAAAGAATTAATTTATTTGTTATCCGACCTTTGATGGAGACATTCCATCGTGCCTGCCACGCCTGCAGCAAGTGGGTCTGGAGTCTTCTTTTTTCTACGCCCAGAAGGTAGCAGGGATATGTTCCGTCGGAACTCAGACGGACATGACCATTCCTCCAAAGGAGTCTTTCACTCCCATCGCGCGTAATCTTTTAAGTTCTCAAAAACCTGCACATCAAAACCAATCAGTTGCCACTCCTATATCAGTACCTCCTAATGCTCCACAAGCAACAAAGGAAATTATGAAAGAAAAGAATAAGAAAGGGGAAGTTCCCCCCTAGAACCCAAGAAAACATGGATATCGAGCACAAGGAGGTACCCGAAGATTCAGTCTTGGAACTCTTTGCGGAGGAAGAAATGGACACGGGACAGCGTCCATTCTTCCCCAAAAACGATAAACCCAAGACTGATAAAAGTAAGCCCTCAACACCTCGGAAGCCGCCTGATGGACCCACCAAGCCAAAATAATGGCTAAATTCCTACAATGGAATTGTCGTGGATTCCGGGGAAATATTGATGACATCAAGGCCCTCCTGCAAAAGCACAAGCCAGTTTGCTTTTGCTTGCAGGAGACATATCTAAAGGCAAATGACGATACCACCATGCACAACATCACAATTTTTCGAAAGGATAGAATTGCGGATGGATCTGCTCATGGAGGAGTGGCTATCCTCGTTGGCAATCAGACCCCAGTTCAGCCCTTGCTAATTACAACTAGCATGGAAGCTGTTGCAATTCGCCTTTCGGTGGGATTTATATTAACAGTTTGCTCTCTTTATTTGCCACCTGGGACTGGCATCCCCCAGGAAGACCTTGATTATCTTGTAACGCAGTTGCCTCTCCCTTACTTACTTCTCGGTGATATGAATGGACATAACACCCTGTGGGGTAGTGCTAACATCAACGGAAGGGGACGAGTCATAGAGCGTATGCTCAATGACAATGACCTTTCCCTTCTAAATACTGGAACAAATACCTTCTTCCACATGCCTACCCGTACTTTTTCTGCCATTGATCTCTCTATCTGTTCCCTTCTCTACTCCCTTCACTCACTTGGGAAATGGAGGAGAATCCATAAGGAAGTGATCACTTCCCCGTGATAACCTTGTTACACAGTGGGAGACCATGTCTTCCTTTTAGGTTACCACGGTGGAAGATTGCTCAGGGTGACTGGAATGCCTTCCAACATCAGGTAAATTTTGACCTCAGTACAGTCAGTCGGGAGCCTATCAATGACGCAGTAAAGTACATCACAGAAATCATTGTCCAAGCAGCTGCTAATGCTGTCCCAAAAACATCTGCCCGGTTTACACCATTTCCCAAACCTTGGTGGAATTTACAATGCACAACAGCAAAAAAGGCTCAAAACAAAGCGTGGGGGATATTTCGCCGATATCCTACCACGAACAACCTTATAGCCTTCAAACGTGCACGAGCCAAAGCACGCTACATCCGCCGTCAGAGTCAAAAGGAATCGTGGATCGGTTTTACATCATCTATTAACCAGTCTACTAACTCTAAGATAGTCTGGGATAAAATTCGGAAAATGAAGGGAAAATATACATCCCACCCTTCTTCAATCCTAGATTATAATGGATGCACTATTGCAGACCCAACTGCAATAGCCAATGCTCTTGGGGAAACATTCTCTAACATCTCAGCAACATCCTCGTATTCCTCAGAGTTCCTGGTCCTGAAACATAAACTGGAAAAACAAGCACTTAATTTTAAGTCCAAAGGCCTCTATCCCTACAACGGGGCATTCACTATAGAGGAACTGAAAAGAGTCCTCACTCTTTCCAAAGCAAGTGCTGTTGGACCAGATGGCATCCATTATGAAATGATTAAACATCTTTCACCAAAATCTATGGATTGTCTGCTCCTTCTGTATAACAGAATCTTTATTGAAGGGTAGTTTCCGGACTCCTGGCGAAAGACAATCGTTCTTGCCTTTCCTAAGCCAGGAAAGGATCCAAAAGTCACCACCAATTATCGTCCTATTGCTCTGACTAGCTGTCTGTGCAAAATTCTGGAGAGAATGGTTAATTCTCGTTTAATATGGTATCTCGAATCAAATGACCTTCTCTCCAACATCCAGTGCGGTTTCCGAAGGAACCGGTCCACTTTGGACCATCTTATTAGATTGGAAGCATCCATCCGGGATGCTTTCCTAAAACGCGAACACTTGGTGTCGGTTTTCTTTGACATGGAGAAAGTGTATGACACAACTTGGAGATTTGGCATCTTAAAAGATCTGCATAGCCTTGGCCTTAGGGGGCAACTCCCCATTTTTATTAAAAACATTTTAGCCAATCGATCTTTCCAAGTTCGTGTGGGAGCCTCACTCTCCCCTTCCTTCGGCCATGAGGAGGGAGTACCACAAGGATCAGTATTAAGTGTCACGCTTTTTGCCATCAAAATAAATTCAATCACAGAACAACTTCCTCCAACTGTAAACAGTGCCCTCTATGTTGATGACTTTAGCATTTTTTGTCAGTCGTGAAACATGAGGGTTATTGAAAGACAACTGCAGAAAGCCATTGATAATCTGAATTCCTGGGCACTTGCTAATGGCTTCAGGTTCTCGCTGGAGAAGACCGTTTGTGTACACTTTTGTCGTAAGCGTAACCTTTATCCTGAACCCGAATATGCTATTCCAGTAGCAGCGAACATAAAATTCTTGGGACTCATATTTGAAAAAAACTCACCTTTTTGGATCATATTCGTCAACTCCGCACAAAGTGCACACCTGGGCTTAATATTCTCCGCTCGCTCTCCTCTACATCTTGGGGAGCAGACCGATATACCCTTCTTCGGCTTTACCGTGCACTTGTGCGATCCAAACTAGATTATGGGTCCCAGGTATATTCCTCAGCCAGAGACAGTGTCCTGTGATGGCTGGACCCCGTCCATCATCAGGCCCTACGTATTGCTACTGGAGCATATCGCACACATCCTGTCCACAGCTTATACGTCGAAGCAAACGAACCACCGTTATCGCTTCGACGTAAGCAGTTGTCTTTAAAGTACGCTTTAAACCTGAAATCCCTGCCAGACCATCCTACGTGGCCATTCGTTTTTGAGCCACGATGGGAAAATTTATACAATACCCGTAAGACTGCCAAACGTCCTTTTGGTATTCGTCTCCAAGAGCTACTCAAAGAACTTAATATCAAGGTAGACAAGGTTGCCCAAACACCAAAGCAACCCTTTCCACCCTGGCATGCTCATGTCCCAACATGTGACTTGTCCCTTAGAAATTGGGGAAAGTCGTACACCCCATCATCGCTCTACCTGCAGCTTTATTCAGCACACCGAGCTGAACATTCTGACTTCGCGCCAGTTTACACAAACGGCTCGAAGTCGGAATCATATGTGGGATCTGCTGCTGTCTTTAGAGACAGCACTACATCGGAGCAGATTCCCTCTGAATGCAGTATATTTACTGCAGAGCTGCATGCTATAGAGTTAGCCTTGGATCACATTAGTGAATGCCAGTACCAACGGTTCATTTTATATTCCGATTCTCTCAGCGTGTTACAGGCTTTAATATCTGTGAGATATAATCCTCATCCAGTTCTGTCTAGTATTCAGCAGAAGATTCACTTCCTCCGTGGACGTGAATATGATATCCGCTTCTGCTGGATTCCCAGCCACATTGGGATTAGGGGAAATGATTTGGCTGACGCCGCAGCCAAATCAGCAATTCCCAATAATAACCGCTGCCTGTCAGTTCCCTATACAGACTACAGGCAAATAATACACCAAAACATACACTCCCAATGGCAGGACTCGTGGAATAGACAGACTGGGAATAAACTATATCGTATAAAGCCTGTAATTGAACCGTGGCAGTCTAGTCTGCGCAGGAATCGTAAGGAGGAAGTTGTTCTTGCCCGGACCCGCATAGGACACAGTCATTTAACTCATTCGTTTTTGCTGAGGGCTGATGACCCTCCTATGTGTGTGTCCTTTGGCACAATTTTAACTATCAGACACATTTTAACTGATTGTACAGATTTTAGTAATATCCGTTTTACTGCTTTTAATCATCTGACTGAGCCGTATGCACTCAGTCAGATTTTATCCGACAATGACGTGTCTGCTATTTTTAGATTTTTAAAATAAATAAATATTTTTGCTCGTTTATAAAATTTACATTTTTCTTATACCTCTTGACATAAAGTGTAAAGTGTAAAGTGTGTTTAGGGTCAAACGGCACCAGGGGTTTCCCCCATCTCCGCGTTGCTTTCATTGTGAGTGAACCAGTTCGCTGGGAAATGCCAGAGATTTAAAAGTGTATGGATATTGTATATGTGTAATGTCATGTACCGTTGTTCATCTGGTCGTTTAGCCGCTGGACCCCTACTGAGGCCCAACGTTGCCCCACTTTCGCCCCGTGGAGGCAGACCAGGAAACACCAGTAGACTAAGATTTACTCTGGCAGGTCCTGCCGCTTAATTTCCTGAGATTTCGGCGGCTAGGACCTAAAAAAAAATATATATATATATAAAAATAAAAAATAAAAAAAATAATAAAATAAAAAGAGGAAATGAAAGTTAAAAAATAAACTAAGATATATATATTTTTTTTATTTTTTTTTATTTTGGTAAATTCTATGGGGAATAACGCTAAATTTTTGAAACGCCGAGTGTATGGGCGAAAAACGTAATTTGGAGATGATTAAATCAATTCCGATGTGTAGGGCATTCGCTTGCGTATGTGCAGGTAGAGTGGGTGGGGAGACTGAAGTCTGGGGGGGAAAAGACAGAAGTATGGAGTCAAGAGAGGAGGCAACTCCAAGTCACAGTGGGGCATGCCCATGCCCCACCAGAAGGGAAAGTGGGAATGGTGAGAGGGGGATGAGACAGTAAGACCGTCTCCCCCCCCACCGGGGATATGGGTATTAAAGATGAAGGAGGCTAGGGTGCCCTCTTCAATTCGCCAAATGGCGTTTGGCAGCTGTGCTGCGTTAAGTCTCTTTTCTTCAATATTGAGCCGGTTTCAGTCCAGTCGCTCATGGGGTAAGCTCCGTCCTTGTGTTTTTCACTCACTTGTCTCAAGGTTTTTCTCTGTAGTAACTCTGTTGGATAGTATTTTATGGTCTTGTACAGTTTAACTTGTGGTGATATTTCTTCAGACACGATTTATGGTAATTAGCAGTTTTCTCCTCTCGAAGAGGTCCTGCGCATATTGAGAAAGTGCTCTGTATTCCTCTTCTGTGTCAATGAAGTGGGATTCCAGTCCTTTCGGAAGGTAGTGTATCTTTGTGATCAGGATGCCTCTGAGATCTTCGTATTCTGGGCAGTCGTAGACCAAGTGGTTCCAGTTCTCGATCTCCCCACATGTGCAGTTGGGGTCCTCAACAAGGCAGAACCCGAGCAGCTTCTCCTTAAAGGGACCATGACCAGTAAGGAGCGAAGTCAAATGCTTCCCCGGAAAGTACCAGGCTGGTTGCTTGGGATATATTTTGCTGAGGTTGGGAAGGAATTTTCTTGTGATTTCTCCTTTTGTTGTATCGGTCCATCTTTGTTGCCACTCCCGAAGTAGGTAAGCCTGTAATCGACCTCTTGACATAGTGACCTAACTAATTAGGTCACTGAAAGTTTAATTTTTTTTATAAATGACATGGTCTTGGCGCATTAAAGCCTTAGTAGCTAATGCGCCAATAAAATCAAAACAACCAAACAAACAAACAATCTTCTTTTTTCCGCAATGCGGTTTTTTCCTGAATCTCCGTTGAAGTCAAGGTGTGTACAAGCATTGCCTTTAGCGTGCTCGAGGAGGATGCCTCTCCTCACTACCTCTAGGACTAAGGGGAGGGTTCCAGCGATGACTTGCAGAGCGTGTGTGCTCACTGTGCTTCAGGTGCGAGTAGCAGTATGGAATCAAGTATTCTTAGATTTGCAGCTGTGCTGGCCTCTTTGTACCAGGCACCAGCTGCGTATTTTGCGATTGGTAAGAAGGCTGCTTTATAATAAAACATAATCGTTCTCTGTTTCAATCCCCAGTCTCTTCGGGCAGTTCTGTTTATTAAGGCTGCAGTTTCTTATTTTTCTTCTTACGTAGTTTAGGTGCGGTTTGAAGGATAAGCAGGTATTCAAGATGACGCGGTATTTGAGCTCTGTGCTGAGCCTTATTGTTCTAGTGCCAATTTTAATTTGGGGTGGTCTGTGGATGTTCAGTGTTCCCTTTAAGAGTATGGAGTTGGTCTTCGTCGGTGAGATTTGTAGTAAATGGTGTGTAGCCCAGTCTTGGAGAATTTGCACAGCGGTTTGCCAGTATTTCCAGTTGTGCCCTGGAGTTAGATTCTATTGTTTGGATGAAGTCCTCCGCGAAGCCTTGTGAACGGACCCCTTCCAGATCCTTGTTTAGAAACTGGTCCATCAGGAGATTCCACATTGTTGGTCCAAGTACTGACCCCTGTGGGCACCCTCTGTATATTTTTCTTTATAATTCTTTGTAGGGAGCTTTTTATCTTGATTGCTCTGTCGGTGAGATAGCTTTTAAGCACATTGAAGAAGTTGCCAGGAAACCCTATCTCTCTCGGAGCCGGCCCAGGACGCCCGGCCACCATAGGGTGTCGAATTCCCCGGCAAAATAAATTTAGATAGCTGGCACCTATTTTTTCTCAGATTCTTATGCTTGGGAAATTAGGCTTTGGAGTGCATCAACTGTGGATCGACCTGGTTTGACTCCGTACTGGTTTGGTGAGGGTAGATTTGCCTGTTGATAGTGGTGGTTTAGTCTGGATAACAGTACTCATTCAAAAAGTTTACTTTGTACTGTGAGTAGTGTGATTGGTCTGTAGGAAGATGGCTGTTGTGGTGGTTTGTTTGGATTCTTAATTATTAGTTATACGTTGGCCATTTCCCAATCTTGTGGGTATGCTCCCACTGTCAGGCATAGGTTAAAGAGTTGGAGCAAGAGTTCTGGTTCTATTTCCACGACTTTTTGGATTATTTCCGGCTCCAGGAGGTCAGGACCTGGGCATTTATTCGCCGCTATACGTGAAGCTGCCAGGATGAGTTCATCCGTAGTGAATTGCGGTTTTGCATTATCTGTTCTGTACCTATCATTTTCCCTGCAGGCCTGGATCTGCTCCTCCGTTTGTGGGGATAAAAGGTGACATCTAGTATACTGTTTATTGATGCCCCCCACAAGCAGGTTTCTTCTCCTTGGGGCCTGACAGTTGTTGTTGTAAGCACTTCACCTCTGGGGAGATTTTTGTGACAACCTTGTACACAACACCCCAGGGGTCAGTGTTCCCTGAGTTTGCTACTAGTCTCTCCCAAGTTTCCTTTTTATTTTTTCTTATGAGGGCGGTATAAGCATTTCGCGCTTCTCTATACAGGTTTCTGAGCACACCCATCTCCCGCTCAGGCTAAGTTCTTGCCTTTTGGAAGTTTGTCCTTTTGGTCTGGACGTCCTTGCGAAGCTGTTGAAGTTCTTGGTTCCACCAAGGTACCGCACCAGGTTTGGCCGTCTCCGTTTGATTGAGGTGTTTGCAGCCACTGTTATAATTTCGGTGATGGTTTTCTGAAGTTCATCAGGGTTGCCAGCCCTTTTGATTTCTTGCATCTTTCTGTTTTTGTTGTCTGTGAGGGTTTTCTGGAACAGGTCCCAATTTGCAACGCATAGAGTTGGGACATTCTTTCTGCTGGCGGTTGTCGATTTAGGTTCCTGTTGAGTTGGAATGTGAGGGGCCTATGGTCTGAAATGGTCCAGACATCCTGCACCATCCAGTCTGTGATGTTTACTGCTGTGTTTCGAGTGGCAAGAGAGACATCTATTGTAGCCTCCCAACTGAGGCAGCTGGTTTGGTTTATTGAGGACTACGATAGATGAACTCGTAATAAATTCCTCCAGTCTCTGGCCATTCCTCCAGTCTCTGGCCATTCCTAGTACCTTGCCTGTCGGGGGTATGGCTGTGCCAGGCTGGTGATCTACAATTTGCATCCATTCCGATGATAATTCTTTCCCCTCTTAGTAAGTTGGTAGCATGTTGGAAGTATCTGGTGGCTGTGGTGATGTCTTCACCAGGTCTGCAATATAGCGAGATTATGTAGAGGGCACCTAGTGTGGTGATAATTTGAGCGCAGGCCGCCCAGTCCGTGTACAGGTGGTGGACTTTGGTTGCAGTGGTGGACTTAGGATTGCAGCCCATGGGGTGGTATCATCTGCTTGTATTAGTTTGTAGTTGAGGGGATACCCTCTGACTAGTTTGGAGAGGGTATACGGCTCTTGTAATATGATTACAACTGCATTAATCGGCCTTGAGCCTGACTTGGGCGTCTACGGCCCTTGCCCGTTGTGCATTCAGTTGGATGAATTTGATTTTTGTGGTATTATAGTGGTTATGGTGTGCTGCCATAATTGATTCTGGCTTGGTTTAAACTCTTGTTTTTGACGTAAATAGGACATTTGTTGTCACGAACTAGGTGTGAAGCGTCCAACTTCTGACTCTTACAGTTGGCACATGTTTGTTCCTCATCTTTCTTTGGGAAGTCCTTGTAGTCATGGCCTTTGTCGGAGCAGTGACCACAGGTTGTGGTGTTTTGGCTGCAAGTGTGGGTAGTGTGGCCAAACTTGCAGCATCTGTAACATTTTGGAACTACTATATGTTCGTGGAATCTATGGCTGCTCTAGCTGATGAAGATCCGCGTTTGCTTTGCTAGGATCTGCCACGCTGTGGGGGCTGAGCTCGACAACCCAGTTCCTTGTGTTTCCTGTCTCCAGTTTGATGGCGAATCTAGGCATTATTTGCTCTTTGATGTCGGTTTCCGGTAGGGGTCTCTGTAGGTTCCTGGCGTATATTTGTGAGGTTAGGTTTTCTGATGTCATGCTGGCATCCAGGCCATAGATTTTTATGGAGGGTCCTTTCCTTTCTCGTTCTTCCGCTTTTAAACCTATGTTAGTTATCTTGGGGTTGGTTATTATTTCGGTAGCTTCCTCTTTGGTTTCGGTCTCCACGACTATACCGGGTTCCTGGTTTTCCTTATTATTTTAATTCTTTTTGACTTTAAATCATTAGCTAGTTCCTGTATGAATTGTGTTTTGATACTTTCGCTGGAGGCATCATCATCTGTGGTAAGCAGTTTCAGGACAACAGTGTTGGGGGTAGGTAGCAGGGTTTTCCTTGAGGCTGGTTGGCATTTTATTTGTGGGTTTTCCGTTGTATTTGGTTGTTTCCTCAGTGTTTTCACGTATGTGGGCGCACGCTATAGCATTTTGTTTGCCCGACACTCCATGTAGGCTTGAAGTTTAGCCGTCGCTTTCTCGCTGTCGAGATAGGTTTCTGTCAGTAACGCTTCTAATTTATTAAATATGGTAACGATATGGGACCGAACTCCACTCGCTACTCTATTGGGGTAGTTTTTAAATATAGTTTCTAGTGCCGTTTTGAGGTACACCGTTTTTGCCTGTAGCATACCTTCTGGTAGGGTGGGGTCCAAAGATTGATCCTATAGTTTTTCCTCATTGGGGTCCTTTTGAGTTGGTTGTGGTATAGATTTACCTGAAATACCTTTGGTATTCATTTTATGCACCGGAGTGTATAGCTGAGTAGCCTGAGCATAAGATAATGTAGACACAGCTGGCGTGAGATGAACTTTGTAAGCTTTGGCTTACTAAAATATAAATAAATAAAATAAAATAATAATATATATCCATTTAACATTGGAATACAGTATATTCTTACAAATTAGACTGATTCGGTGAACATTTAATTATACCCGTCAACGAAATATTAAAATAGCATAAGGTATTAACCGTTAGGAAGATGCTTAAGGGCGAGGAAAATTTCTCAGGACGGTGAACTTCGACCTACAGAAAGAAGGTCAGGTCAGAATTCCTCGAAAATGTCCGAGCCAGGAGAAATATACGGAGAAACGGAGAAGGTCAAGGACGAAGGAACTAATCAGGGATTATATTAAAATAAGGGGTGGGGGAGAATTTAGGACCAAATGGGATATATAAGGATTTGTTCGGCGGGAAACGTAGAGCGAGTTGGTCGTTTTAGAGTGAGTAGGCCGTTTAGAGAGAGTTGGTTGTTTAGAGAGAGTTGGTCGCTTTAGAGTGAGTTGATGGTTTGGAGAGTGAGTTTGTCGGTGGGTTTTTTTTGAAGATACAGAACAAAGGAATTCGAAATGAAGACCATAATGGAAAGTCGTCCTAAAACCAAGGAGGTGGCCCAACCTGGAGAAGGTGAAAATTAATTGTAAGTACTGTTTATCATTATTATTATAGTCCCTGGGGAGAAGAGAATAAAATATAAGGTATTCTTTACTCCTAACTGCGAAGGACATGATTAACCAGTAAAGTGGAAGGATAAAACCCAACTGAGGTCTTAAAAGAATTGTAAATTATTCTTCGTGGTAATGAGATTTAGTAAAGAACTTTTGTAACGGTACATCCTTGTGGAGTTTGCCTGTATTGGACAATGAGTGGAAAATTTGTATGTACATTAGTTTGAACCCTTGTATTAAACATGTTACAATTAACTCTGTATATTAGTCAGTTTGTCTCAATCTATTCTAGCTAACCCAAAATCCCTGGATCAGTATACACAGTCAGAGGCCCAAGGATAACATATAGTTACCAAAATAAAATAACAGTAGGTGATAAAAAATATATATATATAGTACACAGAGTAAATGTGTACACCTACAACATCTTCTGATTTACCAGAATTTTGTAAAAGTTTGTCCATTTGAGAATCTTTTTCTTCCAGCTTTGCCTTGAGTCGTTCAGTCTCCATAATTACATTAGATAGAATCTGTTCCATGGCAGACCAGATGTCTTGGATATCTGTGGTTACTTGCTTGGTGAGTCTACCACCATCGGATATAATGCCAGATAGAGCAGACCTGAGAGTAAAAACTTGCTGCATGTGGACACTAATAACAGGATTCGTCAAAGATTGGTCTGTAACTTCAGACAAAGCCCTCATAGAAACAACATCCTGGTCCACAGGAGGAAGTGGAGGAATCCTCTCCTTAGATGATGACATCGGATCAAGCCTAGAAGTTTGTATCCTGGTTTCTTTACTTATAGCACTTTTTCTATTAATAGAGTCTCTGTCCTCATCAACTTGAGAGGAAGAAGGCAACACAGGAAAAGTATCCAACGACTCATTCGGTCGATCCGAATTCATTATGGTCTTAAAGGTTTTAAATTTATATGAATTTTGAGATGTTATGTAGATTTTTAGCCGAGTTCTATGGAAAGTTATGAATTTTAAAACTAATTAGGCTTAGTGATCAGAGAATCTTGTGAAAAGTTACATTAGGGTAAGACAAGTTTTAAGCATTCCTCAAATTAGTGAATTCTAGCGATCGCCGTGGCTCCCGTAGCTAGAAGTAGCAGGGAGAAAAGCGCTTAGTAGCAGGAGAAGAACAATAGCCCAGGTGGATGAGTAATCGCCTTTAGGCATTCAACGATCAACATTGTTTGTGTCTTTGTCTGATAGTGAAATGATTCAATGAGTATCACTGTGCGAACGGAAGTTAAACTAAAAATTTTAAATAAAATGTACTTAACTGAGGACTCTTGATTCCGTTGTGATCTCGATAGCTTCTGGAGACTTTGGGCAGCTGCTGTGATATATTAATAAAATTTTAGGTGGTAGATGACTTTCATCAACCGGTGAAATACCACCACTTTGCTTATTGGAGGCTTGAAGTGGTGAAACCCATGTTCGGTCTCTAGAGAAAGTTTCCGGCATCCCCCTCCCCCCATACTTCTCCTTCAACCCATGCACGGTACTAAGTACTATAGGTTTTGATACCTTTCGTGTTTGGGGTTTTCATAAAAAAAAAAAAAAAGTTGGCAGGTTTCAATAAACCACTATTTTTGACCATAAAGCACAGAGAACAAAGATCACACGACTTACTAGACTAGTAGTGAAATGTGGCACCCTAGACTCACTGCTACATTTCCGAACGACCACCCCATGTAATATTTTCGCTAAGAAGTGGTAATGAACCGGTTGATAAAAGTTATGTAGAAGACGAAGAAATCTTTATTCTACAGTAAAGATACAATACAATAATGCGCCCACCACAGCCGGGAGGCCAGGCAGTAGCTGATTAAGGTTGAAGCCCCGGGCGCTGATGAAAATATTGGGTCCCTTAAAAAAAGAGAGAGACAGGGAAAATAAAAATACGTATTAACTATTTTTTTAAATAAATAAAAAATATTATGTACTATTAATGTTTTATTTCCAATAAAATTTGAATATAATATATGTATAATATAATTAATAATAGCATAATAATAATCACAAAGTTTTGAACTAATAGTTGAACATATTAGTTCAACTAATTTGTTGGGGTTTTGCGTGGCCCTTCAGAAGTCGGGGCCCAGGGCGCGCGCCCTGTGCACCCGCCGTTAAATCCGCCTCTGAGGCCAGGTTTGACAGTTTTATAGGGTGATATAAAACATGTACAATATAACAAAAAGATAACATAATATGAAATTAACTTAAAAATGTGGCATTAACCATTCTACAGATGTGGTATATACATAGTTCTGAGGCACACAGAACTATGTATATACAAAAACAGTACACAAAGGTGTGCACGTTCATATGTACAAAGCACATATTTCAGATTATTCACAGATCTCAGAATATTTCACATGCGTGCATTAAGTTGTTCGGAATTCGGTTTCGCATTTTCTAGTGAAACAGTTCGTCGGCGTGCCTGGGACGTGCCGTTCTGCGCCTCACAGCAGATAGCCGGTGGAGATATCGGTATGAGTCGACATCAGGAGAAAAACAAAAGCGGAACAAGTTCGGCCAAAGAGCGCCTGTAATTGCGATCCGAAGTGAATTTCTGGAGGTCTACTCCAATCATTAGCAGGGCTTCTATTGTAGGAAGTACTTGGCCGGGTAGAAATCCGTCACTGATCTTCAGCCTGTTCCGCTGTAGCTGAAGACGAGGAGTTCCTCTCAGGGAAGGTAGTGGGACATGCCACTGACATATATCCAAGAAGTCAGGGGAGTTGATCTTGTCAACCAGCATTGTGACTGTGGTCACAGGCGCCTCCGTAGCCAGGTGGGCAGGAGCAGCACTGCGTAGCACACGCTTCTTGATTAGACCGGGGTTCGAGCCCGTGACCACGAAATACGGAGGATGCGGAAAGGTCAGGGAATGACCAGCTCATATCCCCCTAGCAATATGGCCTTAGTTGCTAATGCTCCTAAAATCCAAATAACAACAACAACTGTGATCACAGTTCTCCTCATGCCGATTATTTCAACCAGCCGTGGGACTTGAAGTTGTTCAGCCATGATGGTGGTCCTCTGTTGGGGGGGGGGGTAAGTCAATGTTTGCGGGTTGCCCACTTCAGTATCCAGTATTCGCTGGCGACGATGGGCTTCATGAGAGAAGGTACCGCGGAGGCACATAGAGGCATACAGAAAGGTAGGATACACAACGATTTGCAGATAACTGATTATAGTTCTTGCGTCTGTGTTACGAAGAAGATGTTGACGGGCAATCCAGCGCATTCGGCTGATCTTGCATAGAACACATTCGATGTGACAATTAAACCTAAGGTTTGGGTCGAAGGTTACACCGAGATCTTTGTGTTTAGTTACACTCGGAATAATTGTAGTCTCCAGTGAGGATTGCATGAATGGGGGACATTTCTTCAGAGAGAAAACCATAATAACGGATTTTTGGGGATTCAGTTTAAGACCGAAATGGTTGAGATGGCTAGAGAAAGCTGTAATCTTATTACAGATTTCCGATGTGATCACTCCTCTGTCGGCTGATAGTGGAATTTCGTTTCGGAACTTTATATCGTCGGCGTAGGTAATAACATCCTCTCTGTTACACACAATCGGAATAAGGAAGGCAGTAAAAAATAGCCCTGACAAAACTCCACCTTGCGGCACACCTGCATTGATGGATCGGGTATAGGAGAGGTTGCGATGAGTGAGGTACACTGTTGTATTCCGGAAGAGTGCAGAAAAGCGAAAACGTCACCTTTTATACGGAAGAAATTGGTTAGGAGATTCAGAAGTGTTGTGATGCTGAAGCTATCAAAAGCAGCTTCGATATCGGCATAAACATATAGAATTGTCGTTTGGACTGCCGGAAGGTTGGAGATAGTTGATCTATTAGGGAGTTGCTTTGGTAGTTGTGAAAGAAGATGGCATGTTATATTCGGAAGAAGGACTTTTTTCAGTAGCTTTAGGAGCGTGGATGCAGTGGATATCAGTCTACAGTGCTTCGGCTGGCTTGGTAGTTGAACTTTAGTTAGTGTGGCGAGAGTGTATTTGCTCCAGGATGCAAGAAACACTCTATGAGAAAGGATGGAGTTGAACAAGTAGAGCAGAGGATCAAGCATATATGCACTGAGGCACTCTGCGCGGGTAGCACAGTGGTATTGTCACCGTCCTCCCCACACCGGGTGGAAAAGGCCTGGGTTCGAATCCCGTCGATGAGGCAAGGAACTTTAATGGGCTTTTTTCACTCCGTGGCTGAGTTAGTCGGTCTCAGGCTTGGACACCAAGGTTTTTCTCCCCAGTAACTGGGGTTTTATTGTCCAGCAAAACAGGCAAATCGACCATAGAACATATGCAATTTACAGACACAAATACGGGTTAATGTATTTAATTACGGACAACCCTAAAATAATAATTTGATTTTTTTTTTTTTTTTTTTTTTTTGCACTGAGGCACTTTGCGATGAAATGCGGGACTTTATCCATGCCAGCAGTGCATGACAGATGCAGCGAGTTGATAGTTTGAAGGCGCTGCTGTCGATCGATTTTAATGGAGAACAGCTCATCATCTGGGCCAGAAATGGGGTCTGGTTGGTAATCTGTTTCTGGTTGTTTGGTGTTGTCTTGGAATTTGGCTACATTATTGATCCATTCTACTGGATTGAATTTGGAATCTTATTGAGAGTTACGAGTAGAGTATGGCACTTTGCCTTTGGATTAGGTCTTGTCAGTATATTTTTTAATGGGTTGAGACTTCAGACTGTTAAACAGTGTTCTAGCTTTGGAGTACTGAATTAGGTCATATGCTTTACCAGACTGTTTCCATTGTTTATGGAGGGACTGTTTGCACATGAAACTGTAATTTAGACCACCCACCAAGCATTAGTTCTAGCAGAGACAGTGACCTGTTTAGCTGCTGAGAACATGGTAACAGTGTGCAACCATCTAGTTAATATGTCTAGAGCCAGTTCCGGTCTCCTGATTCAAGAACTCCCCAGGGAATTGATCTTTCTGAGTCAAGGTTGTAAGAAGTAGGAAGGTGGGAGAGATGATAAGCTTCCTTTTCACGTTGTTGGAGACATTAAAGTTGGGCGTTGGGAGCTGCAATAGGACTACGATGGGTTCGTGATCGGGATTCAAAGTGAGTTTCAGGTTTAATGTCGATGCTACAGGAACCAGACGATAATATGAGATTGAGGCGTTGAAGACCTCTGTTTGTTTGGGCCTTCATTTATGATCCTGAGGACATTAGGTGCAATCTTAGCCATAAGTGACTCATGAAGATTTTGGAGACTTGGTGGTAAGTTAAAATCTCCGCAGATGAGGTGGATTGCAGATGTGTGGAGTGTATGTATTAGCCATGACGCAATATCATTGATTGTCTGAGCATCAGGTGTTGGGGGTAGATAAAGATTGCACCGAGATCTAATAAGCAGAAGTTGATCTTGACCGTTACAATCCATGCTTCGAACAGATTGGATTTGCTGGAGACTACATGTACGAACTCAAATCTGCTGGCATTTATGATAACAGCAACACCCCCACCACAGGTGTGAGATCGGGAGGGGAAGAAACATTTGTCACCAGCAGCTTGGGCCGAGGCATTTGATTCTTGTTGTGCTTCCAGCCAGGTTTCAGACATGCAGATGACATCAGCCATTTGGGACAGGAGTATCTGCTCAAGTGTCTCAAGATTATTCAGAATAATGAGAACATTTTGATAAAAAATCTTGAGTGTAAGGTGACACGAGACTTTCAAGAGTGCTCATTTGAGGACAGGATTATTTTTTCTTCGTTGACTTTTTAGCACTGTTGGTTGTAATAGTTTGCATCAGCTGAGGGTGTATTTCATTGGAGCTGTGGTATTGCAGAGATTGATCAGAGGTTTGGCCATAAGGGTATGAATAGGGCTCATCATCGTGTGACCCTGGTTCCTGGATTTGGGGCTTCTGAGAACAGGAATGTCTATCATGGAATCACGCTTGGGAGTTGTCTTGGTGGGATAACGGATTAGCCATGACTAGAGGTGGCGTGATATTGGGTTTAGGTTCGTAGTATGGCCTGAGTAGTGATCCAGACGGCCAAAGAGCAGTCGTTGATATGGAGCTGAAATGCTGTGAATCGTACTGAACTTAGAACGATGTATGGAGGGATGCTTTTTTAAGAAGTGTGACGGACACGTTAAGATGCAGCTCATGCATTATTTACGATTCGATATCATCTGGAGTTGTATTTGGGGCCAGTCGGGAAACGAATAGACTTCGTCGAAGACGGACAGTTGGTAGGTGCATCGCCTGCAGCTTGGAGGTGGCCGATGTGCCTATTTTAAATGATCGCCTTCTCTTTAGTACATTCGGGGTTCCCAAGTTACCCACTTCAGGGTGGTGAGGCTTACTGCAGTAACTCTGGGCCACAAGTGGAGGAGGAGGTGCAGCTACAACTCCTGCCCAGGATGGTTGGAATGTTAGCAGTGCGCGGTAACACAGAGAGTCAGCATCACATATGCGTGTATGCATGATTTCGATTAATTTCTTGTTTATACGTAATTACTTGTATATCATTGTTTTCGCAGAGTAGCCCTTCCAACGTTAATATTAAAATAATACAGCCCATAAACATTGCTGTGAAACAACGACGACTTCGCAGCGTTAGAAACGCAACGAGATTCGGCTAAAAAACACTTTTTCATAATACGCTAAGACGTATCCACCAACAGCAGACCCACGTGTTTACCCACGTGATGCATTCCATGATTATTGTAGGATTTCTATTATTCCTCGTTGCCAAAAATAAGATTGACACCGTAGTTAACCAACTGCGAAGAAGTGCACAGTGGAAACCATTTTTAAGCTGTGCTTCGAAGCTAGATCGATTCTCTTTTACCACAATCGCGGTAGCAGTTATGGTAAAATAGAATCTATGCGTCGGAAAACAACTTTTTGATCTTCTACATCCCATCTCCCATATTGGATGACCAGCTTTAATAATGGAAGCGTGCATGTATTGTGTGTGTTTATGCATTTACTAGATGTTTTTCGGGCTGGAAAAACTCAGAGTAACGCACGGGGGAAGGAAATTCTGTTCCCTTCGCCCGAGATCGGTCAATTGCAGTCCCGATTGAAGAATCCTGAAAAATTCCACCAGTCACTAAAGAGATTAGAAACAAGGACCCTGCAAACTTGTGGCAAGTAACAAATCCACAGGAGCGGAAGAAACAGTTAGCTACAAGAAATTAATAAAATTAAACGTTGCGTTAAAATATTCAACCATTAGCTTTGCAGTCGTCAGAGTGCGACTGCAAACCTAATGGTTGAATATTTTAATTCCAGGCAGAAATCAAATTTTGCGCTTGGCTATTGACCACCGTTGCCTCTTTCTTTTCCGTCTTCCACTTGCTTTACTGAGCTCCTTTCAAAAGAAAAAGAAAGTTTTTTTTTTTTTTTTGTGTTGAAAATAGTTTTAACTCTCACACATTACTCGAATTGTATAGAAATCAGTTCGTCTTATGAAAAAAAATATATATATATAGTGTGTTTTATGCATATTTTGCCTCTTTCATAAGTAAGAACAATGAAACATTGTTCTCTGATATTTTGTTTATCAATTTCCAATTACCAATTCAAATTACCAATTTTGAATAATACTTTGTAAATCTTAGTTTAGTCGGTCCTGTTTACTTGAAGAAGTATTGGAACTCATTAATATTGTGAAAAATCCTTTACTTTCATTTGGTGACTACTTCAAACTGTAAGATGTAAAATCTTACAAATATAATATTTTGTGGAGGAGTGAGTTTTATTTAAAGTAAAACTTATAATATGGCAATATGGGGGAGCGAACCTTACAAGCCAAGGGATTAAATTAGACAACGTCTATATAAGGGGAGCGGTAAGTGAAAAGCTATTAGCAACCTAGGGACACTGGACTCTCGGCTCACACAAACAAACCAAACAATAGAAACTAATAGCAACTGCTATTAGTAGAAGGGTTAACTCTGGTAAACAGTAGCGCGGTGGGCCATGTGCTGTCGGGACATTTCTTTAATCAGTGACACCTGAAGAGGATAATAAGATGGTAAAAACGGAACAAATGCTGGGAATTAGATTTAAGTCTGTCTGGTTGGCAGTGATGGCAAGTTTATAGATCGTGGGAAATTAGTCTGCTACAGTATAACTATAAGCGGCTGACTTCAAAGGTACTGACAGCCTGAGAAAGTTTACAAACTTCTTAAAATAAGAAGTTAGATCAAGCAATAAGGAATCAGCTTGAGAAAATAAAACGGGCAAATAAGAAGAGAGTGGAAGTTGATAAAATGAGTAAGATTGGTTAAACTGAAAACTAGGGTGGATTTGACATATGTAGGCGGTACAGAAATTGAGATGAACAAAAAGAGAGAACCGGAGTGGAAAAAGAGTCTGTGAGGTTTCCTTTTTGAGAAGGTGTTTTTAACAAGGTGGAAAAACAAAAATAAACAGAAAGTAAAAGGATGGAGTGATAAAAATAAGCGAAGGCGTAAGTGCTTAGGAAAGGAGGAAGTCCCTTTTGATGAAGGCATCGAGTTCTGATGTCCCAGACAGGAGGAAGCAGATCTTGTATCGAAGCTAACAGGTGGTGAAGGCAAAGTGCTAGCCGATTAGACGGAATGAAGCCTAAAAATTAGTAGCTCAACGAGAAGGAAGGAAGCAGCGAATGGATGGTAGCCCGAATAAGGTGGAGAAAGAACGCCAGTCCCAGTGCAGCAAACAGTTCCTAAAAAATTATCTGTAGCAAATTCAGGTGAAAGCAGATGAAGGAGATCCTCAGTGAGCCAAAAATGGAAGTTTGAACCCCCCCTCCCCCGGAAAGCCAAGGAAAGAAAAAAGTTAATAGTAAGTACTGTAGGTTAACAAGGACTGTGAGTGAAACAGTATAGTGATTAATTAATGAAAAAAAGGGTAGCACTAGAAGTAAATTGATTGATAAATTATGTCTTAAGTAAATTATATATATACTAACAGAGTTTAATTAATTCAAGAAGGTTATTGTAAAATGCAAGAAAGAAAGATAAGTAATAGATTAAATTGTTGTTCAAATGATTATAATATGTTAGAAGGATAATAAAGTTTATAGTGAGAATCTTGAATGTTCTAAGGATAGATAATTGGATATAGTGTTTGTATTAAAGAAAAATTGTTGGTCCAACTGAAAGACTAATAACAAATAGAGACTTTAGGAAAGTTAAGATTGGTCTTCAGTGTATTGTAACAGAATGGCGAGAACACAGAGTATAATGATGAAAATAGCATATCAATTGTTAATATAAGAATAATATATGCAAGGTATCCTTGACTTAACCTTGTATGCATATTACATGCTTTTTTATTCAATTGTATATTATGTTGTATATATATAAGTGTAAATAAACTATGTCATGTTATATATTAATGTGTGTATTGTTTGTCGTTCCTGAACACTCAGCCTTTCCGAAGGGAATTATAATTAATTGAGAAGTTCCCACGAATCTGGAATTCTCCTGTAAAGCAAAGTCAGATGCGTAAGTGGGGGAAATAAGAATAAAGTGGACAAACACATAATAGGGAACGAAACGAAATAAAAATAAGAACAATAAAACAATAACTAAATATATAAACAATCATCTTTAAATTCCACCCCCCACAAAACGAGAGGCAAACATGCATGAATTTATTTATTTTTTTTTTTTATGAAAACCCCAAACACGAAAGATATCAAAACCTATAGTACTTAGTACCGTGCATGGGCTGAAGGAGAAGTACTGGGGGAGGGGGATGCCGGAAACTTTGCGATAGAGACTAAACATGGGTTTCACCACTTCGAGCCTCCAATAAGCAAAGTGGTGGTATTTCACCGGTTCATGAAAGTCATCTACCACCTTAAAATTTATATTTTAAGTATTTTAATTAAAATTTGTCCACAACAATATCTGTGGACAAATATAGTTGCTCTGCTCCGACACTGAAAAAAGGAAACCTTTCAGTTTGAATATTCAAATTATGTCCTTGCATTTCGTTATTTTCACATTCAAGTGGTAGATTAGATTCCATATTATACTGTGGTTTTTCAAATAATTTGATGTCCTTTAAATGGCATAACAGGACATTAATTACTTATCTGGATAGTTTATTTTTGGCAGTGGTAAAAAAAAAAAGAAAGAAATTTGCCCCTTTACGCCATTTGAACGATGCTTAATCCTGGCTTAAAGAATTCACATACAGAAGCTTTTCAAATGCATTTAGTGTTATAATATTTTTAAGGCCGTATTTATACCGTATAGTTAAAAGTGATATTTTAACACCTTTTAACATTTAGTGTAATTTCATTGCTTCGTATAAAGTGATACAATTAATAATGAATATCAAAGTTTAATAGATCGGGGATGTTAACTTATAGTTTCCATTTCTGCTCTCTAAAATATTCCATTCGTAGAATTGCGGGAACCTAAAGAAAGAGTCTCACTTTGAACTTAACGCTCTATGAATATTTTATTTATGAATAAAAAAAATCATATCCCCCTTGAGGTTTAATTGTCGTTACATGTACGCATTAAGATATTATAAGAGGGCTCATAATTCTCGCGGAACCATCTCTGAAATGTGCCATATTAGTTCGCAAATGGAGTAAGCGAGATTCTTGTTGATTTAATTAGATTATAAATAGGATAGTCGGCTATTGCCATAATTAAACATGTTTAAAGTTGTTAGCGTCCATTGCTAAATGAATACTAATTGACCTAAATTGTAAATAATGACTAAATATTCATTGTAAACGCACCGACAGAATTGTGTCGATGTAAATCATTTGCCGTCACTGCGACTTGGATAGAGACTGTAATCGCCATTACAAGAACTTGACATGCCTAATTCATCATCCAAACTAGACGCCCCCTTCGTTGGGAAACATCTGCGCTTCTAATCGTATGAAAAGTGGGGCGACCTCGATAATGTTTTCTGCTTTTAAAATATCGCTCCCTCTGAGTTATGCTTCACTCCCAGAAATATTTCTCAATTTTACTAAAGGACGACACGAATGTTAATTATCAACGAAGCACTTAACTAACGGTGTCGTATTTATCTCGGGAATAATCTATACGAGGAATTCGCGCAATTTCTCCGCTTTAAGTAGCAGCCCAATAGTTTATCTATTTTTGAAATTATCTTCATTTTTATTTCCGTGTACCGCTTTGGAAAATTAACAGAAACAATAATGGACAGTGTGTGCGTAACTGAGCTCTTACACTTTGCTTTCTTTTAGGCTTTTTTTATAGCGAGGTCCTGTGAGAAAAAATCTCCCGTTTTGAATAACCCACTATGTTTTTGGAACCCTGGAGTTTCCATTGTCCATGTAGCTAGACGATTTGGTGCTCAGCGATAACTAAGATTGGGCAGCTAATTAAATTTTGATCACTAATCAGTTTTGTAGATAACCTTGAGTTCCAAACGAAAATTGATATAAAGAACAGAAAAACCTTATATGACAGAACTCACCTCCTTACTGCTTTCTTATGGTCTAAGGATGAAATTAAACCAGACGTTCCAAAGGCAAACTTTCGTAAAAACATCGTCAGTTGGTTCGTGAAGGTGAAAAGAGGACTGAGTGAAAATTTCCCCTATTAGTTCTTTCTCTGCATATACTCCTTGTTATGTTTCCTTTCATGGATCTGATATACCAGCTGAAACATTAATAAAGTTGACTTAATAAAACCCAAGACTTCATTTCAGGAAGTTGTTATAGTTGTACTCCGATTCAATTAATAATGTAATACCATTTAATTTAGTTATTAGTTGCGCTTTTCTCTTAGTTTAAATGTAGGAATTGCAAGGCAGTTTTATTTCTATCTCTCTTTACAACATAAAATTACCAGCTGGCGCCGTGTCAGACACTCTCCATCGAGCATTTCCCTTCACTGTGAAACAAATGCTTGCTGCCGGCCAGTGTCATTGTAAATTGAACACTGTCATAACTGCGAGAGAGAGAGAGAGATTTCCTTGTTTGTTGTTAGTTTAAGAATCTAATTAAAGTGTTAGCTTCTAAACCTGTCATTGGAAAGAAGGAGACAATCACAATTGCACTGTAATGAAAGGCAGTTCGTTAGACACCAGTTGAGACTTATTGATAACAGATACCGAATGGCAAATTCGATAACGCTGTGTCGGTGCATGTGACTCAATCACGAAGTATTGAAATCTTAACTCGTGTTTAATTTATGCCCCAAGTATCTTGTCTTAAGCAAAATGGCAGCTTAATTCTAAATAGTCACGGAAAGTGATAGTTCAACCGTTACATGCATGTGCGTATAGTTCTTAAAGCCAAAGCCTGTTTTCTCTTCACGCGAAACGAATAATGCATCGTGCGAGTTTTCGACAGAGGCCACCTGAGTCACAATACTCATACATTATTTCCATGGTTACCATTCGACTACGGAATTCCAGAGTTTACTTGGAAGAAACTGTTGACTTGCCGACGGCATCCTTCTTAGAAGGAAAAAAGACGATGCTAACATTTTACACTTTCCCAAACTTCAAGTATACGCACGAGAACCGCATTCACCGTATGCAGCACAGAAACTGAAAATATGATTTTGAATATCTCCTTCAGAAATGCACAGTGTGTATGGATGTGTCTCGTTTTGTAGTTGAGGGACACGAGTTGACAAAAATGAAGGAAGACGAATGAATAAATTTAATGCGAAGCAAACTGCTCCGAAATATTTTCAGATTTATTCTTTCCCTTAGAAATGTCATATCTGTACTAAAAATAACTAGTTATTTAAATGTAACGCTGTTCTTATTTAATATGATCTTATAATCTATCAACAGAAAAAAAATAAATATCATGAAGAAATAAATTTTGGAACAAACGTTGCTTGGTAAATCCTACGATTTGATTCCTCAATTCATAATCCTTGTGGATAAGCATGCCATTTGCAGATCGAGTATTTATTTATTTTATCTATTTATTGTGATCACTTCGGGACTCGATTTAATTGATAACAGTAACCGAAGAAAGAAGAATTCAGCTGTTCAGTGTTATTTATTGATGCAGGACAGAAATGTGTACATAAGGAGATGGAAGTTAACGGAAAGAACTTTAAAATAAAGCAATTTAAAATAAAACAATTCATTCAGGAATTAGAAAAGGCTTACTTCTCTACTGCCAAACAGTCAGATTGGCAGGAGCATAGATACAGTACTTTTCTTTCATGTAGTAACGACATTGACAGCCATGTGGACTGTATGAAGCAACAGCAGTTACTACCACGCAACCTGTGTCGTAGTTCATGAACAAATCGAGGTGTTACGTAATCACTTCCATTGCACATAACATAACGTACCAACTGTGTGGTACTACGCTTAGACATTGAAAAAAAAAAAAAAAAAAAGCTGGGAGTGATTGTGCAGACAGATATGAAGTTTCCTGAGCAATGCAGATAGGCTGCCAGAGAAAGTCATGGGGTTATTGTCAATGATATACAGGAATTTTGATAGCAGGGGCAAGGAGATGATTATCCCTTTGTATAAGGCAACGGTCAGGCCACGCCTTGAGTACTGCGTACAGGTCTGGAGGCCTCATTTTAGGAAGGATGTAGAGTTATTAGAGCGTATACAGAGGAGGGCAAAAAGATTTCTGGGGAGAAACGAAGGGGTCCTCTTATGAAGAAAGTTCTGCAAATTGCAGCGGCTGGGAGACCAGGCACCTGCGAGGTAATGTGATTGAGGTGTATAAGGCCTTGAATGGGTTGAGCACGCTGAATTCTGATTGGATTCTTCCGATTGCTCAGATTACGAACCTAAGGGGGTATAAATTCAACTTGAAGCAGGACAATAAATTCAAATTGATGAAAGCTGTAGAATAGATGTGCGGAAATTTGACTTTAGCCAGTGGGTGGTTAATTGCTGGAACAAACTTCAATCTGTCTTTGATGAAGTTGATAGCTTAAATAAATTGAAGGAGGAACTGGACAAACTTTTAGAAGGAATAATTGTGTGAAATTGTTTTTTTTTTTTTTGGCTGATGCTACATAAGCTCATATGCTTGATTTCTTGCATCATATCTTCACATGCTTTATTTCTACTGTTATTGTTATGTTGTTATTTTGGTTTTTAGGAGCATTAGCAACTAAGGGCATATTGTTCCAGGATATGCGGTGGTCATTCCCTGACCTTTCCGCATCCTCCTTATTTGGTGGTCAAGGGCTCGAACTCCGGTCTAATCAAGACGCGTGTGCTACGCACTGCTGCTCCTACCCACCTGGCTACGGAGGCACCCTATTCCTACTACTACTATTACTACTTAAACCTAATTACAATAAGCGGCATTTTTCTATGTATTCGTATCAGGGCTTCGGAAAAGTGATAACATTATCCGTGATTACAATAAGCGCTGCTTCACAACTCACCCCGATGCAGCCATCAAGTTCAGGAGGGTGCATCATTAATGCTTACAATTATTATACTTTAAAATAATTTTATAATAAATGAATATGTTTACATTTTTATTCCTTTCAATGCGTGTTAAAAAAGACAAACTTACAGTCTGTTCTTTTTCTTTCTACATTAAAGTTGCTTGTGCTTTATAATCCTATTATTAGTATTAGTAATGTCCACATGGTGCAAAAAGGCCTGTGGCTTATGCTGCACCAGCCGAAAAAAAAACACAAATAAAACAATCATAAAAAAAGAAAAATAATAATAATTAATAAAAGAAAAGGAAATTTAAACCTATCATCCCATGCGCTTCCCTGACCCGGAGGTATTATCCAGATGACCTCTGAATTTTCCCAAACTGTCAGCCTGTACCACCCATGTAGGCAACTTATTCCAGTAATTTATAACTCGCTGGCTAAAATAAAACTTCCTGCAGTCCAATCTAAACATCTCCCTTTGTAACTTGAATTTATGTCCCCTAGTTCTAGCATCATTTATAATCTTGAAAATTTCGTCCTCATTCATTTTACTGATGTCTCTCAGAGCCTTAAACACTTCAATCAAATCTCCTCTAAGGTGTCTAGTTTCCAAACTCTGCAACCCACATATTCGAAGTCTTTCTTCATAAGGATGCCCTTTTGCCGATCTCACCAGGCGAGTTACCCGTCTTTGCACCCTTTCAAGAAACTCGATGTCTTTCTTTAGCTGCTGTCTCCATACTTGAACACAGTATTCCAAGTGTAGTCTAACAAAAGCCTTATATAATGGGATAATCACGTTCCTATCTCTACTTGCAAAAGTTCGATAGATCATCGATAGGACACCATGGGCCTTCCTTGCAACCTGTTTACATTGCTCAGAGATTTTCATGTCTGACCGTATCGTGACGCCCAAGTCCCTTTCCTCCAGTACTAGGTTTAGTTGAACTCCACCAAGTGAATAAGTTATTTTGGGATTACTGTTTCCCAGGTGTAATACCTTACACTTTGTTGGATTAAAGCATAGCTGTCATTTTTTTGACCGTTCCTGAAGTCTATCTAGATCTCTCTGAAGAAGCTCAGCTTGACAGTGATCATTAATTACTCTACAAATTTTAACATCATCTGCAAATTTAGACATCACGCCCTCTATCCCTTCATCGATAAAAGTGGTTCTAACACTGATCCTTGGGGAACTCCACTTCTTACATCAACCCAATCTGAGGAATAGCCATTTATCACAACCCTCTGCCTCCTGCTCTGAAGCCATCCTGCTATCTATCTACGGATTTTCCCAGTAATTCGAACCTGTTCCAGCTTATAAAGCAACCTCTCATGTGGGACTGAGTCAAAAGCTTTGCTGAAATCTAAATAAACAATGTTGAAATTATTCCCTAAATCCAGCTCGTGAGTCACCCTTTCAAAATAGCGAACCAGATTTGTTAAACATGATTTTCCTTTTACAAAACCATGCTGAGTATCCTTGAGAATTTCAATTCGATCCAAATGATCCTGAATTATACCCTTGATCATTGCCTCCATGATTTTCCCTACCACTGAAGTCAGACTGACAGGTCGATAATTTCCCACTTCACTCTTTGAGCCAACCTTATATATGGGAGATACATTGACACTTTTCCAATCCAAGGGAATCTCCCCAGAGTCTAGTGATGCTCGCATAATTAGCCTCAATGGTTCAATGCACTCGCTTGCCGGCTCCCTTAAGATTATAGGGTATATTCTATCAACTCCAGGAGTTTTACTGGCTTGTAGGCTCGAAAGGTTTTTCATTAAAAAATCTCGCGAAATTTCAGTATCATTAAATACATATTTTTCAACTTCGCTCCCACAATTTCCCATTGTCACAGAAGGTTTTTATTTTGTAAATATCGATGCAAAATAACTGTTGAGTTCATCTGCAACGGCAGCTGGTGTATTTATTACTATCCCCTTTCCCTTAAGTAAAGGTCCGATCTGGTTTGTCCTGCTCTTCTTGGTATTTATATATGTGAAGAATTCCTTATCCCCCCTCTTTGCTCTGTTTGCTAGTGTTTTCTCGTAAACTGCCTTTGCCTGTCGAACCTTTTCTGTGTCTCTATTACACATCATCTTGTAGCTGTTATAGGCTTCAGTACTCTTTATTGCTCTGTATCCTTTCCATGCCACCTTTTTCTGCTCACGTAATGTGGCAACTTCACTATTCATCCAACTTGGAACCCTCCTCGTGGAGTATTATTTTTAATGGTAAATACGCATTCAAGGCATCTGTGATTAATGTTTTAAAAGCATACCGCATTTCAATTGTATTAATTTTTTGCGCGATATCTACCCAGTTAATAGAGGCCATGTAGTACCTTAAGGCATCGTAATTTCCTTTTCTGAAATTAAAACCCATTACTTTGCCTTTCACTTGTGCTACCTGTCTCGTCATCATCCACCGTAGAACTCCGTGATCACTTCCTGCTACTGGTTCCTCTACTGTCAGCCCTGTTATGTCATCTGATTCATGGGTGATGATGAGGTCTAGGATATTATTTTCTCTAGTACTTTCAGTAAACAGGGAATTATATTCCCTGTTTATTTCTGTAATTTTTACTTTTTTCCATATGTATTTACTTTTAACTGCATTCATTTACTCCTATTCAGGCTTAAAACTTTAAAGCATAAAACGTTGCAGATTAACACAGAATCAGAATAAGAATTAGAAACAAAAATTATTTATTTTTTGCATTATTAAGATAATAATATTGTTAGTTTATATACGGAGTTCTTTCCTTAGCCAAAGTAATAATTATTATCTTTAGTTACCTTTTAGACCTTTGAAAGCCCTTCGAACTTTATTTTTTTTGTTTATTTATGTTTTTTTTACATATTTTGATACCTCGCAAATAGGACTTGACGACCATCGGATCCACTTCAGCTCCTGTTGTAGCTTCATAAGCTCTTTTCTTGAGGTCTCATCATCCTGATGTTCATTATGAAGTTCTTTTCCAACAAGGTAGGGGTTTACGTACATATATGGTATTTATAAGGATTTGATTAATCAGAAAATTCTTCAAAGCAGTTTTAGGATTTAGTTTGCAAGATATAAAGTTAAAAATGAAGTTTCAGTTCTTAAAATTTTATAAGGAGGAGAATATTTAAATATGAAAGATATGTACGATATTATAAATTGCGGTTTGAGATTTTCGTATCTTCCCCAACGTTGAAATTATGCTTAAAATATTTTTAACAATTCCGGTTAACATGTGCAATTGGAGAACGGCCATTTTCGGTATTAAAAAGGATTAAGAATTTAAGGAATAATTTAATTTTAAATTATTCCTTTTATTTTATTTTAAAAGCCAGGAAGAAAATATTTTTGTTAATTTTTGCAGTTGTGGTGAGCCTTGTGGTATACCTTGTTTATAATTATAATTATTATTTTTATTTTTTATGATTGATACCACGTGTACTTGGTTATGTAAGCGTTTTTACGTGGTTATATTGTTTTGTGTTAACAAGTATGATATTGAAGTTTTTCTTATATTGATTTTTTTTTAAATCTAAAATTTGCAAGACTACAAGGGGGCCCCAAGGTGATTTTGCGCCTCAGGCCTCTAAAAATGTAAGTTCAGCTCTGGAGCCAAGATACTGGTTAAGGCCACAAAAGGGGTATTCTTATCAAGAGAGAGAGAGAGAGAGACTTCAGTTGTGTAAACTACAATACTTGAAAACCAGATATTTGCGAGGTGTCCTCATAGAGGTGTTTAAATGTCAAGGGAATTTTTACATTCAGTCGCATGTTATTTGCAATGGGAGGCATTATTTAAAATTGAGAGGGAATAATTATAGACTGATGTCTGAAAAGTTTCCTACGGTGAAAGGGTGATTGACTTGAAATATATTCCCATCTACATGTGTGTAATTTGAGAGTTCATCCAAAGTTAAAGAGGAATTGGAAAAAAATACCCGAAATAAAGAATAAATGAACTGAGGGAATTTGTCATTCATTGCTTTATTTTATTTTATTTGTAACTTAATTATTTCTTTTAGTTTTGGTGTTTACATAAGTTTGATCCCTTACATCATTTTGACAGTACTAATAGTAATATTATCATCGAATAATATAATAGTAATATTATTATATTATAATCGAAGAGGAGACGAAGTCGGACTATTAATGTTGTTCCTCATATTATGGAAAATAGTACAGCTTTAAATATTCTTTAAACTTTCAAGGAATTATTCAAATTATTATAATGTCACAATAGTCAGTTGCATCCACGGGTTCATCGATGAAAACCAATGAGCCCAAGTAAAAACAAGTAAAACCCATGTAAAACAGGTCCATACCATCACATTCTTCACCACTAACTTAATTACTGGTATAATTTAATCTGGATCAAACCCTATTTTGGTCATACGCTGCTCCCGAAGTTTATCCATATCACGTTGTACTCCCGATGTCGTGCATTGATGAGAAGCTTGTGATTATGAAACGCTGCGCGACCTTCGTTACCCATTCTACGAAGTGAATTTTTCTGACGATTATTGGTCCTACAAACTTGATTTTTAACTGTCTCTTTGATCAGCTCATTAAGAATTCGTTTATAATTTCCTCTAACTATATGTTTCAGCTGTCGACATGCTGTTTGGGCTATTAATTGTGGTCCTGCTTCAGATTAATGGTTGCATTGCCTTTTGTCTTTCGTTGGCATATGTTATTTCTAACAGTTAATTTTGGGTACCCTATCCTTTTCGCTATTTGGAGAATGGACATGACCACTTCGCGGTATCGCCTATGAAGATATCAAGATTCTTTTTCTACCCCATTCTGTTCTATCTATCTGTCACTGACTATTGCTTGCCTTTTATATCCTGCATTTAACTGTACCGCCACATACCAATCATGGGATCTATGGAATTAACGTTACTTCTTATGGGTATATATGTATTGACTATTGGGAAGTACAGACAGTATAAAACATATCTATCAAGATATATCGTCCTAAGAGCACAAAATTTTATTATTTTTTTTTCAGATTTTATTTTCTGCAGTCGAAATTACAGTAATATTTTGCCTCCCAAATAGGGATTAAAAGAAAAAAAAAACTTTTATCTTCATTCCCTTGGCTAGTAATTTTATTTAATAAATCCGTTTCTTAAATTTTGAAAAAATGACGAATGTGTTCCTTTCGGTGGAAGACTGAGCCCACATCAACTATGCCAAGACACACACTTACTTTCTCATTCGTTTTACTTACTGTGCTCAGCAGCTAGAAAGGCTCAAAACAAAGCATGGGGAATATTTTGTTGTTACCCCACCATAGATAATTTAATAGCCTTCAAACGTGCACGTGCCAAAGCACGTTACATCAGACGTCAGGATCAAAAGGAATCTAATCTTGGATCTGATTTGAGTTTTCACTCACACGGGCTGCCAGTTCCAAAGCCATCTAGGATAGAGTTCGGAAAATTAGGAGCAAATATACATCACACCATTCATCGATCCTGGAATATAATGGATGCGCAATTGCAGGCCTAACTGCAATTGCAAACACTCTCGGGGAGACATTTGCTAAAGTTTCTTCAGAAATATATGACCCTTCCCCCATTTCTTGGCCCTTAAACAAAGATCAGAAAAACAGCAACTGAAGCTACTGCGAGGATTACAATCATCCTTTTACACAGTCGGGGCTGAAAGCGGCACTCTCACAATCCAAGGCGAGTGCCATTGAGCCAGACGACATTGATCTCTTGCTCCATGGATCTCTTGCTCTGTCTCTATAATAGAATATATATTGAAGAGGAGTTTCCGGGCTTATGGAATATGCAACCGTCAATGACTTCCCGAAACCAGGAAAGGATCCAAAAATAACGAAAAATTACCGTACTATTGCTCTGACCAGCTGCTTGTTCAAGATCCATAAAAGAATGGTTAACGGTCGCCTTATATGGTATTTAGAAGCTAACGCCTCCTTTTCAGGACACCGTGTGGCTTCCGAAGGAACAGGTCAACACTCGGCCATTTAATCCGACTGGAAACATCTGTTCTTGTTGCTTTCCTGAAACGCGAGCACGAGATTTCGGTTTTCTTTGACATGGAAAAAGCGTATGACACGGCTTGGAGATTCGGAATTTTAAAAGACATACATAACGTTGGTCTTAGTGGACACATTGCCATCTTTATTAAAAACCTCCTTTAAAACTGGTCTTTCCAAGTTCGCGTAGGATCCACCCTCTCTCGGCCATTTTTCCAAGAAGACGAAGTTTCACAAGGATGAGATTTGTGTTACGTTTTTTGCTATCCAAGTTAACTCCATTACTGAACAACTTCCTCCAATCATAAATAGTGCCCTCTTCGTAGATGACTTTAGCATATTTTCACAATCATCCAATATGAGGGTCATCGAAAAGCAATTGCAGCATGTCATTAATCTCATAAACGTTTTGGTAATGGCTAATGGTTTCAGGTTTTCGTCCCCGAAGACCGTCTGCGTACACTTTTGTCGCAAACAGAAACTTCAACCTGAACCAGAACTCAATCTCGGACAAAACATCATTCCAATGCACTCGAAACAAAATCTTGGGGCTCATATTTGATAATAAGTTATCAAATTTATCAAAGTGCACAAGGGTATTGAACCTTCTACATGCGATCTCCTCCAATAAATGGGGAACAGACCGTTGCGCTTTACTCTGCCCTTATCATTCACTTATCCGATCTAAATTAGATTATGGGTCTCAAGTGTACGCGTCGGCAAGAAACAGCATGCTACGATGGCTAGACCCAGTTCGCCCTCAAGCCATCCGCATTGCTACGAGAGCATTTATAATGTCCCCTGTCCCAGAGTTTATGCGTCGAAGCAGGTGAACCACCACTATTGTTTCGACGAAAGCAAATGCCATTAAAATATACTTTTAAATTGAAATCTCTGCAAGACAACCCTACGTGACGTGGACATCCGTTTTTGAGCCGCTATGAGAAAACTCTCTATAACACCCGTTCAATGTGGTCCAAGGTTAACTCTACACCATACAATTCAGCTGTATATATGCTGCATTCTCGGGGAATATTTTCAAATAAAGTACTACCTGTAAAGACAGCAGCAGATCCGACAGATAACCCTGACTTCGAGCCATCAGTGGAGACATGCAAGAAGTCTTGCCTGTCAGCTCTGTTGGCAGTATAGAGTTGTTGGCAGACAGAAGATGGGGTGGTGGCCTTATCCCCAATTTTAATGTAGAAATGACATGATGGTATGCGAGCATGCCAGGGTGGATGATATCCATGACACGGATATCAAAGGGACGGTTGAGTTACTCAGAGAGCTTAACATTACGGTAGACAATGTTGCCGAGTCACCAAGGCAAGGACTTCCATCCTGGCATGCTCGCATACCATCATGTGATTTCTCCATTAAAATTTGGTTACTCCATTCCATCTTCTGTCTACCAAACAACTCTATACTGCCCACCGAGCCGAATATTCTGATTTCTTTCCTGTCTTCACTGATGGCTCGAAGTCAGGGTTATCCGTCGGATCTGTTGCTGTCTTTCTAGATAGTACTATATCTGGGAATATTCCCCGCGAATGCAGGAAACATACAGCTGAGATGTATGGTGTACAATTAGCCTTGGATCTCATCGAAACTAACAAGTAACAATAGTGTATGGTGTATACTAACTCATTAAGTATATTACAAGCGATATAATTTAGGGCTAAAGCCTCAGGTTATGTAAAGAGTTAGCGCAATTTGCATCTTTTTAGTACATAGCCAACTACTTAAGTAGTTATAAATTGGCATCATTAAGTATATCTCATATTGTGAATACGTTCACAACGAGTTGCCATGATATTGCACTACCTCGAATAAGTAACACTTTAGCCCTAAACTATATCGTAATCTGAATTACTCCACACCATCTCTCATATTGTGGATTTATACTTTGCAACTAGATGTCATCATTGCAACACCAGGGTAACTGACCATCTAGTTGCAAAGTATAAATAAGGAGCCAAAAGCTCCGAAACGGTGCCGTATGGGTGATGGTATCCGCTGAGAAAAAGTAACAATAATCTTCTCCTATGGTGAATTGAAATATTCGAGGTAGTGCAATAGCTTGGCAACTCGTGAAGGTATTCACAATATGAGATATACTTAATGATGCCAATTTATAACTACTTAAGTAGTTGGCTATGTGCTGAAATGATGAAATTGCACTAACTTGTACATTAGTATGTTACAAACTTATTGAGGATGAGATATAATTCTTATCCGCACCTGACCGGGGTCCTGCAGAGGCTCCATTCTCTTTCTGAGCGTTCCATCGGCATCCGTTTCTGCTGAATCCCAATCCACATTAGGATAATGGGTAATGAATTGGCTGACGCCGCTGCCAGATCATCGCAACCCCACTACAACAGTAGCCAGTTAGTTGCTTATACAGACTACAGGCAGGTAATGCACTCTAAATTACTTTCCCAATGGCAACAATCTTGGCATGAGCAGGTTACAAACGAGATATATCAGATAACGCCTGTAATCCGGCACTGGCAGCCTAGTGTACACAGGAACCATAGAGAGGAAGTTGTTGCTCGCCTCCGCATAGGACATAGCCATCTTACGCGTGCATTCCTGTTGAGGGCAGATGACTCTCCTATGTGTGTGGATTGTGACACCTTTTAAACATACGTAATAGTTTATGTGGGTTTTCACGATATAGACAGGATCGCTGTATATATTTTAATGTTTTCACTCATCTGACCGAGCCTTATACACTTATTCAGATTTTATCTGACAACGAAAATCTCTCGGCTGTTTTTAGGTTTAAAGCGTAGGTATAAACCCTTTCTCTTGTATTTAAACATAATTTCTGCTCTTAACTTGTATGGGAGGTGGTTTTGGCGGATTATAGCCCTAGTTGCTGATACGCCACTAAAACCCAAACAAACTTACTGGACTTACACAGTAAGTAATTTTGTTTTCTGTATATATATATATATATATATATATATATATATATATATATATATATATATATTAGGATATCACTGTGTGTATATATATACACACAGTGATATCCTCACTGTGTGTATATACATGTATATAATCTCACTGTGTGTATATATATATATATACACACAGTGAGATTAAGATATTTGCATTACATGTAACTGGAAAGTAAAATGATAATTCATTATCTTCACTGTAGTTTCAGGATAAAGATAAAGGAATATAATTACAGTATAACGAATTGTTAGTTTTACTTTGGTTCCAGATTGTAATTTAATATAATTTAGAATAACGAAGGTTAGTTGATATGCGTAGTGATTATTGTTGACCCGAATGAGAGCATAAACTGAAAAGTAAAGGACAAAGAAATTGAGGTAATTCATTAACTGTGCTCAAGACATGCAGATCCACAATTATACATATATTTTTTATTCTGTTTTTTAAATCTCAGAGAAAAAGTAAAAACAAAATATTGTAACACCAAAAATTGTTATCAAATAAATTTAAAACTAGCTTTGCTATGCCTTCCCGTTTCTACAGAGCGCGAAATTATAGAAGCGTACGTTAAATATTTGGAATGCAATGTATTCCATATGTTTAATTCTAAGAATTTAGGACAATTAAAGAAATAGTTTGTGATGGAATAGATCGAGAAAAGAAATAACTATCTGGTTTCTAATTGAAACATCTGGTAAGACACATTAGCCGAACTTTACTGCTCCGTATTTTCTGCCGAGAGAAATGAACTGCCTAACCAAATATTAGAACACGCCTGCCATCTAGTGGCGATATGCAGCTACAATTCATTAAATATTCACGCTCGCATTTCAAATATTGTTCTCAAAAATTCAATCAGATTTATCAAATTTCCTTTAACATTTGTGAAGAAAAAAATAAATAAAATAAAAGTGGCATAAGCAGGAAAAATTGCGTAAGTAACAAATCTTGGTTAAGCAAAAAAGCTGATACGAATCGGTAACTGAGAATCATTAATAAAAACCTCGATTATTCAAAGTTTAGTATCACGTGATATAAAAAATAGAATGCAGTGAAGAAAAGCATATTTTTAAATTAATCGTTTTATTAACGAGTACGAAGTATTAGAGGTAAAGGTCTTCTGTGATGAAGAGCAACAGGAGGTATTTCTGAGAAAGACAATTAAAAGTTTAACGAGCTTTCCAATATATATCAAGTGTACTATAAAAACATAGTAGTATACCATTAAAACAACTAGTACAATAATAATGATATTGTCACTTGAGGTTCTCTGTGTTATTATTAGTAAATTAATAAGAGGAGTTTACCTCAATATAGTACGTAGAACACTTCCGTATGATACCCTCCAGAAATTAAAACGGAAAAAACGAAAAAAATCGACAACTTACCGGTACATTAAAGTAAAATATAAATAATTAAATAATCAATTTAACACAATTCAAAATCAATTTAAAACAATTAAAATTCAAATTAACGCAATTAAAAGAATCTAACGAAAATATTCAAAACGATTTTCGTTAGATTCTTTTAATTGCGTTAATTTGAATTTTAATTGTTTTAAATTGATTTTGAATTGTGTTAAATTGATTATTTAATTATTTATATTTTACTTTAATGTACCGGTAAGTTGTCGATTTTTTTCGTTTTTTCCGTTTTAATTTCTGGAGGGTATCATACGGAAGTGTTCTACGTACTATATTGAGGTAAACTTCTCTTATTAATTTACTAATATTATTATCAACGTAGAACATATTGAGTATTACAGCTCTGATTCATACTATCTGTGTTATTATTATAATAGGTTTTACAACATGGTAGATCCGTAGTTTATATCGATAGCTCTTTCCATACATATCAAATGTACATATGTTTTAGCACGATAAGAATAAAACAGAATAGAAAATAATGGGAAAGACAGAATAGAGAATAATAACAGAAATTCATATAGAAATACTGTATATGAATAAAAGTTAGTTGCCGCTGTAGCAGTAGATTGTTTCAGGTGTCTGATCCGTAATACGAACAGGTACATTGGGCCAATTTATTAGAATCATTTCAAATTTCGGATTACTCCATGGATCCCTTTCATACTTAGTGCATTAGGTGGAGGCCATTAACTAGAACCTGCCTAATAATTAAAGAAACCAAATTAGTCAGATGGTGGAGCAGTTCACGTTACAGTTGCATTCCTCGTGTTTAAATGTTTAATCCGTCCATTCAGACTTTGAAATAACATGCACTAATGAGTTTCTGAGCACTTATTATATAAACCTGAGAAGCAGGTGTCACCAAAATGGGGCAAAATTGGCTTCATCAGATTACCTTTTAACAGGACAAAAATGATGTTGTTGTTGTTTCTGGGAAACACGCCGTTCCAGTTGAAACGTAAGTGGATATACACTGTTCGACAAAATTAACAGAACAGGTAGAAAACGTGGTGATATTCGTGCAGCTTGCGATGAAGCAGGGCAAAACTTGGTACAGTTCTGTTGTCTGATGTCCGTTTTAGCCTTCAAATAGATTCTAGACGTTATTTCATCTGGAGATAACGAGGAATGCGGTACCATCCCTCCAACGTCAGAGAAAGTGACACTTACGGTGGAGGCGGTGTTCTCGTGTGGTGCGGAATAATGATTAACGGCCGAACCCCCTTCATGTTTTTCATAGGGGTACCGTAACTGCGCAGAGGTTCCGAGAACAGATCCTCGAACACTATGTGCGAATTTTTAAGGATGCGGTTAGTCCAGGTTTTCTTTTCATGCACGACAACGTCACTGCACATAAAGCTCAAGTGGTGGGGAGGAGACATTTTGAAACTTAAAATAGTGGACAACATAGTGTTTTTGTCAAGCGGTTCCTGTGGTTCCCCACAAATCCGCTCTGAGTACTCTGTGATGTATGCACAACATTGCAAGGCCAGTCGGTGTGGGTAGTGTGTTCTTTGTATTGTTCGACTGGCCTCTTATTTACTCGGAAGCTCGATCACCATGGAAAGAGCCTTTCAGTATCCGTCCACCGGCACGAGGAGCCGGGCCAGGAAGGTAGAAGCGACGCCTGACGGGGTCTCTCCTTACTTGCAAAGCGAGAGAAGAGAGAGGCCAAGTTAGAGTAAAGGAGCAAGTTGGGTAGGAAATATAAGAAGGAAGGAAGCAGCGGTAGGCAGTTTAAACTAAACGAAATCTGAACGAAAGTTCAACTCCGTCAAAGATATCCAGTGACTGCCGTGGCCAGCACGATCACCAGACTTAAATCTGATAGAACATGTGCGGGTCGCCCTTGAGCGTCGCATTTCACGCCAACAACTTGGTGAGTCACCTCGGTCACTTGGTGAGCTAAGGTCTGTGCTCGAGGACGAATGGGATTTGTTGCTTCAGAACCCTATAGACGCCCCTATATCGAGCACAGTTAACCGCTGTCAGGCCTGTTTAGCCGTTGGAGGGGATCATACGCCATACTGATGTCATTTGACCATATTTTCGAGCATCGTGTTTCGAATTCTGTAATGTGACTGTTTTGGTAATTCATATACAACCTCTATAAATGTCCCTTATATCTGCCCGAAGTTGCTCTCTCTCTCCTCATTTCATCGTTATTCTACGGTACACCACCATACCAAACTTTATCTTGCACCACCGCAAGCCACACGAGGTACACCATGTTTTCTACGTGTTCTGTTAATTTTGTCGTGCAGGGTATTAAGCTGCAGTGGTATATAGAGCTTTTAGGGGTCGCATGCGAACAACCTGCGTAGGATATCTTTGTTTTCTTCATAGGATGATTTTTATTTTCAAATACGGATGTAAAGATGCGTGTCGTTCTGGATGGATGCGATGCTAAATATTGAGCGAGTTTGAAAGTTACTCTATTACTGTATTTCTTTTTGCGCATGACTTTCTTGAGAACTAATAGATGTTTGTGGTATCTGCTTTTCTATAGTGAATTGTATAAATCATATTTAAGAAAGTTTTCATGAATTTGAGGCGCCGTGATTACGTTCAGTAGTATACTTCCATAATTTAGTTTGACAATAATCCTAAAACATGATATGTCTTCAGGTGTTCTTTATTTACTTTTCATTATCTTTAACTCATGGTTATTTACAAAATGCAACATAAAAGTAGGAAAGTGAACAAGACAGCTAACCAGATCTATCTTGTGATGCACTGCCGAGTGAGGGAAAAAGCTTGTAGGAAATGAAGTCAAATTGCAATGTGTGTGCATTTTATTTATTTATTTTTGTGTGTGCATTTGGACTTAATACAGTTACAACTTTTATGATTATGCTTTGTATATCTTGTTATAACAAAAGACAAAAAAGTAGCTTTTAATTTCAGCAAGTACAAAAATAGTTTACCAGTTATTCCTTGAAGATATCGCTAAACATAACCATGCCTATTTACAGTGTTCGAAATTGCCCATCCTAGAAAGAAAGAAGAAAGATTACCTCAATATTTGCATGCGTAACTGACAAATGGGAACTTAAACAATTGGCATATCAAGCTAATTGTAGGAGTATAACTCGCTGACTTGGGAATCTGAAAATGCCATAAAAACGTAAGAAAATATTCGCAGACAAACAAAATAGTGAAACCGTTACCGTGGAAGAGCGTGCAGTACCTTTAAGAAGTCAGCTAACATTATGTATTGCTGATGGATTTTGAAAGAGGTTAAATCAAGCGTCCTCTAATCAAAGATTAGAGGACGCTTGATGGTAACACGGCAAACCGTTGTTCGTGTGGCTCGCGATTCCTAACGTTGGCTACAATAGGTACAGGAATGTTCTCAGAGGCGTCATCGGTGCTCTGGTAGTATCAGAAGTGCTGGAGAACAGAAAGATCTATGAGCAACCGACTAGCAACACGAAACTGATCTCTGACAACCGCCTGATTTCCAACATCGTAACGCCATCCCTGTTTGCGCCTGAGTCAGGAAGTATATCGTCAGTATTGCTCTAGAAACCTCTAAAGTTCCACTGAATGCAATGTGTTATCAATTATTTTTTGGAGTAAAGTACGGGATCACAGTGCAAGAAGTTGTGCAGAATTCTCATCTTCCGTTGCGTCACCGCTTATAACGCCAATCGTAGAGAAACTCTGACGATTTTACTCACATTTACAAGCATATCTCGTTCTAATATCTAGTCCAGAGTCAGCATGGTCCTCTATGACCTTTTTTGCTTGGGCAGTTACTAATAAGCTGAGTATATCACTTTCAAGATATGGGCAGGACAACACATGGATGACGAAGAGTTTTTATGGTTTTTGTGCAGGAAGTTGGCGGAGACATATAGAGGATGGGGATTAAGATAAATGATGGTAAGACGCAATACTTAACATCAAAAGCAGAAGAATTTCTGGAGATAGAAGGATATAAACTTAAAACAGTACGTAACTTTAAATACTTGGGACCGATAATACAGGCTGATGGATCGTCTAAACTGGAGGTTGAGAAGAGAATTAGCGATGGAAGGAAAGTGATAGGTATGCTCAATGCAACCCTGTGAAGTAGGAATATACTTAGTAAGACAAAGAGGCTTATCAATCAAACAATAGTATAGAGCGTTATTACTCTATGGGGGTAGAAACATGGACAGTGAATAAAAGACAAGGGAAATTTCTTGCAACAGAAATGGACTACTGGAGAAGAGCAACAAGAAAATCGAGACTGCAGAAAATAAGAAATAAACCGATTCGACGAATGATGGATGTGAAAACTGATATAACCCAGTTAATTGAAACAAAAAAGCTGAGGTGGTATGGACATACAAGAAGAATGGAGACGGACAGACTTCCAAAAATGATTATGAATTGGGTGGCACCAGGAGGAAGAAGGAAAAGAGGAAGACCAAGGGAAGTGTGGGTGGATGAAATCCGTAAAGGCATGGAAAGACCAGGACTGAGAGAGAAGGATACAGAAAATAGAGAACTATGGCGAAAAATACTAGAACAATATTAGTTTTTTAGGTCGAGGAACCCATTGCGTAATGAAAAATTCCTAATGAACAGGAGGATATCGCTTTCAAAGACCAAGATGATGACTTTCATGGGAAAATGTGTCTAAAGTCCTGCGCTCATTAAAATTAATAGAAGTTCCTTCCCGGTGATTCCAAAATTTAAATATCTTAGAGATATTGTGGATGACAAGATTAAATTTTGTGGCCCACGTCAACCATCTGACTCCAAGGTTCAAATAGTATACGGAGACCGGATAGGCATTCATTCCCTTTATTTATTATTCCCTTTATTATAGTTTCCCTCTAGCCACAAACGATTCGGGCGGATCATTTCGTACAGCAACAACCAACATCAAATTTAAAATTAAATTGATCACACTTCAAAGATCTATGCTCCTTTCTTACAGAAAACACAGAATCCCCACTGAAATTCTTGCCATAAACTGTAATCTAGATGCAGACGTCAAACAAGAAAAATTCAGGATATGAAAAAAAAATTAATAAGCATCTGGAAAACCATACTAGCCACATTTGGCATGTAACACGAAATTTACACCGGATGTTACCTTTCCGATAAGGTGGGATGTGAAGATATGGATCAGTCCTAGTCTTTACTCTTCACACTTAATCACTGGCCACGATTCCCTAAATAGAAAATTATTTATTTTCGGCTCTTTTAATTCAAATCTTTGTTCTTGCGGGTCTGAGGAAACGTGGCTCACATAATGTATCATTGTTTCAGCTACAATGACCTAAGATCAAAATTAAAATCTTATACTAATTTTGCTTAAGGAAATGAAGTAAATATCCTTATAATTTTGCTGAAGGAAACGAAGCTAATTTTGTGGGGAAAGAGGTATCCATTCATACAGGCTAAAGATTTACAACAGAAGTATATACAAAAAGAAAAAAAAAAATCATGTTGGCTGGATCACCCCTGCTTCTTCTCCAATTGATGGATCTCTGGAAAACATATTTACTAATATGTTTACCGGTCGGTAGTGTATTAAGTAAACTACCGACCGGTATTTCATGTGTATATTAACTGTTCCTCAGAACCTTGCAATTCTATATGCACGTGCGTGCTAAAATTCAGAACTCTGCAACTGATTTGTAACTGCATCCCTACACTTCAAACCGTGGAAGAAATCCCAAACTGATACTTAATTTAGGCTCTTAGATTTTCCTAAAACTATTACTTATGAATTATTCGTACCCAACACTTGACATGAAGCACCTGGTTGGAATATCTGCTGTATCTTTCTCTTTTCTCAGAACTGGATTTAATCTTGCCGTACCAACGCTGATTTACAGTAGGGCGCACCTGACTGGACTAACTTAATTTGACTTCACAGGCTTGGACTTGCCTTTCCTTTCATGGATCGGAGAATTTTATTTTCTGATTCTCCTCAGTCCCTTAGCGGAAAGAAAATGTCGGCTCGTGTATTTTCAAGTGGAGAAAATTTTGCTAGTACAAGGATTTGGGGTACTAGCAAAAGTGGTATGTATTGCTGTGGTATGGGATTACAGACACCCAGTGATTTCTGCGCTTCTCCCTACAGATGAAGGATTTTATGTATTTTTATTTAATTTCATTATTTTATTTTACTCTACTTATTGTTACTAATTTATTTATTTAATTTTTATTCTATTCATATTTTAATGCATTTTATTTTACTTAATTTTAATTAATTATTATTATTTTTTATTATCTCACTCCCTTTTTTTTTATTCGATTCACATTTTCACCCTGATGATGGTAAGACGATTACCATCATCACCCTTACACAAGGGTAATTATTTACCCTTGTGTAAGGGCAGAATCTTTTGCTGCTACCATTTGTTGGGCCTGAATAGTACGTGAATTCTGACCACAGCTACTCTGGCGAGTAATTGTGGTCCGCCTCCTCTTAGCGTGAAAGGGTCATTATCATTTATACTGACTTTTCCAAAGCCTTTGACTCTGTGAATCACGATCTATGGTGATGGAGGATCACTAATTTCTTGGATTGAAAGTTGTATACAGGACAGACCACAATATATAGCAATTAAAAATCAACTGCCACGTCCATTCATGTTGTATTCGGATTCCGACATTGATCTAATCTGAGTCCTTTGCTTTTCGCAGTTTATGTGAATGATACTCCATAAATATGTATTAATGAGAATATTAAATGTCTGATTCCTGCTGATGATATAAAATTGTTTTCAACAGTAGGTAATAATGAAGACTGCGTAAATATAGAAATGACTATAATAAATAACCTTGCTAATTGGTGTAACTAGTGGTTGCTTAACTTAAATCCTCAAAAATGTTGTCTTTTCCTAGGAGAGGCATAAAAGCCAAGTATATAAGTATGACTGTACACCTGAAGACTTTTCCAGTTCTAGAACTGATAGCGTCGAGGACGTTGAAGTTACCTTAGAATTCTAATGACCCATGCCATTAACATATCTGTAACATCACAAAATTAGCAAACAGAATGGCAGGTTTTATTAGACGGCATGGATCCAAATTTACATCATACAAGGCACTAATCATTCTCCACTCATCTTTGTTAACACTCATTCTAAAATACGCATCAGCGTCTGGAATCCAAATCTCTCTACTCTTGTGGAAGATGTTGAAAAGCCTCAAAGAAAATTCATCAAATATATTTTTATAGGAAACGGATCACATACCACACCGAAAGTTACGCATACACATGTAATGTTTTCAAACTCAGTGCTTACTGCAACAGAAGAAAATATAACGACTGATATTTTATTTACAAATTTATTATCGGACAGTCCAAGGTGAATTGTCCGGAGCTTTTTGAAGCTGACAATTTTAATGCTTCTCATTCTGGTACACAAGACATTTCATCCAAGTATACAGAATACTAATTATGGACGATACACACTCCCTTAACTCGCACGATATGGGAAGCGAACTCTGCACAGCTTGACTTCTATGAAGTTGACTCCTCCTTCAGAAGTGCCCTTATGTGTATTACAAGTAAGATAAATGCATATTATACAAGTTAGATAAATTAATATATTATGTTTTTAATATTTTAATTATAATTTTATTAAAGCTAATGTTAATCCAAATTCCATATATTCAGTAATATAATACTTATGTTGTAAACATATTTATGTCTCAATTTCTATATATAATGTATTTGGAAAATTCTGTTACTCGCTATCGCATTAATTTGCAAGTATTATATTGTTACCAGCACATTGCATGTTTATCTCTAACTGCTCAACTGCTCTGTTTCTACGCTAGACTGTAAATAAAAATCTTCTATCACGCGATTGCAGAGGCTTAATTACTACTGGAACTGGAAACGGGCAAACAATAAATGGATTTCCCATCAAGATAACCAGTATTATCAAAGCGAATAGTCAGTTCTCTTAATCCCTTACTTTACGGATTTCACAGAAAGCTGGTACAATGAATGCCCACAAGGGATCACAAAAGTAGCATTTCCTATTTTTGGTAATAAAATATACTTGCGTCCAAATGCTCAAAATAAAAAAAATAAATAATAAATAAATAAAAAACCTAAATCCGCATGTGTAGGAGTGGCAGATATTACAGTTCCGTCGAGTGTTGGGGCTATTATTGTAGGGGTTGGTCTGAGAGAGTACACCATTAGTTTTGTTTTTTGTGGGTTGATCGAGAGTCCATACTGTTTGAGGTAAGAGGCAACGTTGATGAGACTGTGATTAATGCTTGCTGTAGCTTCAAGGTAATTGTTGGAAGCAATAGGCGTTAGAATTTTTATATCATCTGCCTACGTGATGATTTTCTCATTGTTACGGACAAGAGGCGCAATGATGGCTGTAAATAATAAGCCAGATAGGACTCCTTCTTGCGGAACACCAGCAGAGATCGCCTTCTTGTGTGATTGTCCATAGGCATCGATTTGTAGTACCTTATCATCGAGGAGTGATGTTATGAACCAGAGGATATTACTTTGGATTAGATAGTGTTCTTCCAGTAGCGGAGGAGCGCTGACACATTGATGGCGTCAAAGGCAGCTTCAAATCCAAGTACGTGATTGCGAGTTTCTCTTGCTGTTCAAAGGCGGACAATTTGTATATTACATATGGTTGCAAGGAGGTTCGTCACTGTGGATTGGTTTCGGATGGCGTAGTGGATCTGTGGCGGCTTATCTCTAAGAATCTGATTCATTAAGTGGGTAGCATAGTTTTTTTTCCAGGATTTTCAGGAGCGTCGAGGAGTTAGATATCGACCGAAAGTGCCTGGGTAGAGTAGGGTTTCAAACTGTTGGATGTGGTCTGAAAAGGTAGGCTATTCCAGACTTCAGGAAAATTTCTTGTGGTTAGAATTCAGTTGAAGATGGACTTGAGCGGTTGGAGGATGAATGGACTGAGGTATTTTACCATGAATTGTGGCACTTTGTCGGCCCCCGCGGTTGCTGTCGCTGGAAGGGAGTTTATCGCTGCTGTCAGCTGGTGTGTAGAGATGGTGAGGGAATGCAAGATGTCTTGTTGTGTAATTCATTGTCGGGACATAAAAGAGAGTTTAATAGATCTGCACGCGTATTGAATCTTGTATATGATTTAGCCATTGAGCTGGGTCCAGCTGACTAGGAAAGCTATGGGATCCGAAGCGGTATGCGATTTTTCCTTTTTGAAGTTGGGTGCCCAGTTGTGATGTTATTGCTCGTGATTTCTCCCTATTAAATTGCGCTCGTGCTCTTGAATAAGATATCCAGTCGGAAGTCTGTTGAGTTATTTTCCAGACAGATCTGGTATAGGTGCTGCTTTAACAGGAAGGCCATGTGTACATTTGGATTCCACCAGGCTTTGGAGTAAGATAAGATCCTTATCTTCTTTGATGCGGAATATTGTGCAATGGTGTTTACCCAGTTTGTCAATAGTGTTACCGCAAGCGAGACGTCACACGTTTCAAGGACATGTTAAGGTATAAGGGTGGCGGCTTACAGGCATTTTTGGATGTTAAGGAGCTTGGGGCTGACGATGACGGCGGTTTGAACGTTTTTTCGGGCATGGGATCCCCGAGTAGGAATAATTATTTTTGCGTAGATAGGGTCGTGTAGTGCGTCTCAGGTGGTTCTTCAATCATACATGCTAAGGAGAAAAATAGCAAGTCAAGGTGGTTTTCTCCTCTAGTAGGGCTGTGATCGATTAGGTGTATATTTGCTGACTTCATGTAGTCAACAAGGATTTTCTTGTGGGCAGTGAGCTGTGGAGTGAAGTTGAAATCCCCGATGGCGATATGGTGAGCTGAGGGGTGAAAGTGGGTGATTGCCCAGTTGGCTGCCTCAGTGATATCAATTGTGGATACCGGCGAGATATGCATTACGCAGATATCTATTGTGGGTACGTTTCTGAGCAGTGTCATGGCTAGGGCTTCGAAATTTGGTGAGTCACTGTAGCTAGTGATCTAAATTAAATTACCATCTAAATTACAATAGATCTACCAACAAATACTTCCTAAAAATAATGCAGGTGAACTCGCAACGTTCACGTTGCGTTGCAGATGAACTAAGAGCTTCATGTTTGCAGGATAAAGCAGACATTTTGACTATTCAGGAGCCCTACTCGATGTATAGACAAACGGATAAGTTATATCACGTTGTTGGATACCCGTTAGTAGCTAGAGTCGTTGCATGTGAATCGAAGCAGCAAAAAACTGCCATTGTTGTATTTAATGGAGCTCTAACTGTAACAGTCATATCTCGTTTTTGTACATCCTTTTCTACCTGCATCCATATTTCTACCAAATTTTTAGACTTCTACATGGTTTCTTTATATTGCGCTCCCAATGATAATATTGAGGTACCAATGCATCTTTTGGAAGAAATTTTAAGCACTTTTCCTAGTGCAAATATATTGGTTTCAGCTGATTCCAATGCAAAATCTCAACTTTGGTTTAGCGAACGCAACGACGCTAGAGGTTCTGTGTTTGAAGAATTTATATTAACTAACCATTGGAATGTGCATAATCTTCCCAACATGCCAACAATCTTTTGGAACGTTCACGGACGGTCTCACATAGACCTTATCCTTTCCTCTCCAGCATGTAAAAAACTGAATGGTCTGCCCAGATGTATGCAATAGCGATCACCGTGCTATCACTTTTGATTTAGTATTAAATGTTAGGGATGGAGGTTCTTCAGGTCACCTTCAGGATTTAAACCGTTTCTCTATCAGAACCACGAACTGGACCAAATTTAAGCAAGTCTTGCAACAAGAATTTTCAGATGATAAAATTGCACAATTTAACAGTTTATCTGCAGTAGAATATGCTTACCTTGTGGAAAACACTCTTTACAGAGCTTTGACTGAATCCACTAAAAGGAAAGTTAGGAGACCTGGCTCCACCCCATGGTGGAATCCCCAGTTATCTGTTTTGAGAAGACGGGTTATAAATGCAAGGGTCAGAATTTGCACATGGGTCAGAATTACCCATACAGGTAATTCTGACCCATGTGCAAATTCTGACCCTTGCATTTATAACCCGTCTTCTCAGAATTACCCATACAGGTAATTCTGACCCATGGGGATTAATATGCAAAATTTGTCGTGACAAACTTATTACTCCTGAGATATATAGTTCTGTTTACTCTAACGGAAATCTGACTACTAATTGGCTCTCCACGGTTGAAGCTATTATAGAGAGACTTTTCCCTGATGATCACCCAGAGCAAGACACAACCGAACAAGCTCAGATAAGGTTCGTTAACGGATCTTACAAGGGATCAAATGACAAGGAACTATTTAGTCTAGATGAACTTGCACTTGCAATTTCTAAAATCAATCTGTCAAAATGTCCTGGAATGGACTTAGTTGAAAATGTGGCAGTCAAAAGATTTCACCAACATTTTCCACATATATTGTTGAATGTATTCAACAGATGTCTATTAGAGGGGACTTTTCCAAAATTTCGGAAGATTGCATTAGTAAAGATGCTCAGAAAGCCTGGAAAATTGGAAACGGATCCCAAGGCATATCGCCCAATATCCTTTCTAGGAAATCTTGGAAAGCTTTATGAGAGATTATTAGCGACTAGGATGCAGAATGTTTTGGCTGCAAGAAATATGAGTTTTAATTCACAATTCGGTTTTAAGACTGAAGACATCCTCCACTGAAGATGCCATCAGAGGAATCTATCGACTTTGAAGGCGCTTTCGATACACTCTAGTGGGAGAGCGCCCTCAGGTCAGTTCGAGAGGCAGAATGTGATGATTTACTATATCAGGTTATTAGATCTTATTTTTCAAATAGGCAGATAAAAGTCATCTCACAACACTTGGCATTTTCAAAATTCATTTCCAAAGGATGCCCACAAGGCTCGGTTCTTGGGCCTCTCCTCTGGAATTCTGTTCTAGAACAATGGTTACTAAAAGAAAGTCAAATTTGGAATAAAGTAGCATTTGCCGACGATTTAGCGCTATGCACACCAGGCAGGGCAAGACTTTTGCTAGAAACACATGGGAAAGAAATCCTGGATGATTTGCTGGAATGGTCTAGAATAAACAAATTAAAAATTTCTGAGACGAAAACTAAAATGATGATCTTCAACAATAAACTGGATTATAACAGACCTCCTAAACTTCATATCAACAATGTCCAAATTCCTTATGTTACTCAAAATAAATATCTTGGTTTCTTAATTGATGATAAATTTTCTTTTATCCCCCACATAAAGAACTTAGCTGAAAAGATTAACAAGTTTACTGCCATTGTGATTAGGCTCTCAAGAGCTGAATGGGGTATAAAGCACAAAACTTTGGCATTATATTATAAGGCTATATTTTTGCCAATTGTAGTATATATGGCTGCCATATGGTTTCCTAGGGTTACTCACGTCACAGTGAAGGCCAAACTCTTATCATTGCAGAGAAAGTTGATATTGGCAACACACAGATGCTGCAGAACAACATCAACCAATGGTTTACAAGTCATCTCAGGTTGCATCCCGATTGACCTTTATGTGGCATACCGAGGCAAGATTTCTAACTTAAAGAAAGGTTTGGCAACTGAAATCCTCGACATTGCAAGTAATCCGGCCACGGACATTCGCCAGGAGAAAATTAATCTTTGGACAAAATTCACTGAGAAGTGGAAATACAGATGGCAATCCAGTGAAACAGGACTCACTACCAGGGAGTTCATTGAAGACGAAACGTTTGCTGTAAATAAGAAAGTTATGGGATGGTTTTATCCTTCAATGACAACGTCATATTTAATAACTGGACATGGTTCACTGCGGGATAAATTGTGTAAATTTGGACTTGAACCTGACCCTTTGTGTTTTTGTGGGGCCGTAGAAGATTGGAGGCATGTTGTGCTTCATTGCCCGGCGTTCGAAGACTTCAGTCAAGAACTATTTAACAGCACTCAACCTATTAGGACTGACAACCTCGATATTTTGATTCAAGATGCCAAGAACTTTGCAGCATTCCAATCCTTTTCTGACAAGGTGTTTAAAAGAAGACGCACCTTGTTTCCTAATTATAGAAGTGGACAGTAGTATTGACAGTTGTATTCATGAAATTATATTTCTACCTTACAACTGTTAACATAGAAACTAAATGTTGTGTTCTTAAATTAGTAATAATATAGAATGTATAAAATGGTATTAACTATACATAATTTTTTTTTTTTACATAGAATTTTTTTTATTTATTTACTTTTTTATTATTATTATTGTTTTTTTTTAAATTTTCTTTCATTTATTATTATTTTTTTCCCTCGGGTTGGGCTCCTGTCCTTTGGTATTGCACTCCTGCTGGACGACAAATTGGTGCAGCAGCACTAGATAATAGAACCAGGCACAATTACTCATGCTTAAAAATGGGCAGTGATTGACAAGGTGTTGATCGCTGTAGAGTATAAACAGTTACTCTCTCTCAACACAGATTTTCCAAGTTGGAGTTCGACTAAACGTCTGGGTGCCACCCAAAACAAGTACATCCGCATACATACAAACATAGTATATCTTTTATTGTGTTTTATTGCTTGCAAGAGAAGCTGTATAATTAAAATAGTTTCTTACGCAGAATGCGATGATTGTAAATAGAAAGAGTTTGTATTTATGTATATTTGTATATATGTAATAAAAAAATGTAAAAGAAGAAGAAGCTAGTGTTGATCAATTTGAAGGCCGCGTCTTTGAAGAACATAGCAACACCACCTCCCCTTCTGTTCCTCCTGGAGGTGAACTCTGCCACATAGCCTGCTGGCGTAGCTATCAGTATGTTCTGTTGCTCAAGCCATGTTTCGGATATAGTTAAAATATCGAATTCGCAAGCTATTGCCTTTTGCATGGGAATGCGATATTTTCTCTGTGTAGTGATCGATTTCTGCAGATTTTCCACAGCACTGTGAGTTAGGAATAGAATGACTTATGCTGCGTTTCACATCCTCACGAACTGAGCTATAGAAAACGCTCGTAACACTTATTGTAGAATGTATCAAACTCCGATTGTACACGTTTTAGTAGTGCAGCCGTGAAGTTACTCAGCATTGGCAACAAGAACTCATCAGTTATATGAGGTTTGGTGGAACGAACAGGAGGGTTTTTATTTCGCAGTCCTATTGAATACTGCCTATTCGTCTCTGCTGTGACCCTCATCAGGGTACATGCTGACACTCTTTGCCGTCCAAATCGACGCGGCGGCCTCGGGTGTGTGGGTCCATTCAGTCTGTGAGGCAGTGCTGATGTGAGAGGTAGGATTGAGATCGTGCTGTGTTCCGATGGTGTGCTTGGTCGTGGGGATCTCTTTAGCGTTACTGGCTTCACTGGGAGTATCCTCAGAGTCAATTAATCAGAGGAACGGAATGGCACTTTCAGTATCAGTGGTCGACGTAGCTGGCCCTCCGGTTTCTGAGCTCGATTTACGTCTTGAGACGTCGAACCGGGTTTCTCCGGTGAGATTTCAGATTTCCTTGGGGATACCCTCCGGTAGTGAGCACAAACGTAACGCTCTTCAGCTGGCTTTGACATTTTAAAGATTTGTGACCATCCAGGGCAGTTTCCGCATAAGGAGCGGCCACAGTCACTATTGCATATTAGTATATGTTTGACCTTCTTCAGACAGGCCTGACAAGTATGTATACAATCTTCCATCTGCATATTGCTTATTTCACTGCTACTATTTGAAAGTAGTAAATTTTATCGTTGATCCGAATTCTTTTACAGTGACTTTCACATAATTCTTTTAGAGCAGACACAAAGAAGGAAGCCACTATTGTTTGCGAGCTTTCAATTTCGTATGGAGTTAATAGCGTCAGTTCCGTCCGGCCACTGCTCAAGGCGTTGAGGCGCGGACAGGTGTTCTTCCCTCAGTAGAGAGAATGTTACGATCGCTTTAGACTAGGATTACTGAGGATAAGTGCAGTTAACAGAAGCTATGCAGAATATGCGAGTATCAATCGTTATAAAGAGCATCCAAACGTGAAAATAATATAAGATATCTAGTTACCTGAACAACTATTATTCATGATATGGCTGTATTTAGACGCGTTCGCACAAGGATTCCGGCAGTATCAAATGGACATCTGGTCGTTGAAAAGAACATTATTTTTAACTTACGTTCAGCAGAGCACAAAACGGTGCGACCGTTCACCTTCGCAAACCCTGTGAATAAATCCTGGTGAGTACCATTCAACCCAGCTTGAGGAACTCACTTAGATGTCAACTAGTAAAATTCTTGGTCATGAAGACATCGATCTTGTACAACCACTGAGAGTGATATCATATCTGTAATCAACCGGTGTTACCATATTTGATAACTCTGGTTGATTGCAGAGACCACTGTTTATTGCTGCCATGAAATTTGCTATTCTAGAATATTTGTCCCTATTATCGAGTCTCCGCTCTCTCTCGAGTTGAAGATCTGTCGGAAATCATATAGTTGAAATTTTTATTTATTTGTAAAGAGCATATGATTCCATCTATCACCATCTCAGGGTAAGTGTCCCTACCATTTAAAGAGGGATCATCTTCCTCGTGCTGGGATTAAAGGGTCTCAAAATCTGTGTTGCGTTGAGTAATATTCTCTTGCTTAAATCTTCCGATTAATAATCCTTCGAGACAATCCTCGTAATTAATTCCAGTCTAAGACCGTGTCCGCACTTGAGCATCCTGCCTTAACGTTTAGATGAAATGTACAGAGAATTCTAAGGTTTGGATGGTGTTACTGTATTATTCGCACCTGCTCGGTTCAGGGCGCGGTCTCTCAGCATAGTTGCCTGCTTTTTAACATAACATGAAAAGAAGTTACATAAAATAGTGTGCGTTACTGTGGACGTCTATTTCAGCTTTCAGATGAACGCTACTCTCTAAAAAGAAACGTTCTCAACATTTCCGTAATATATTTTTTATACTGCGATTAAATAATCGAGATGGAGTAGAGCAATGGAATAACTTTCCACTTCACTGTACAGTCACTGGCTAAAATATTAGAAACTTTTTCCAATGGCTTCAATAGAATTAAGCATGGTATATGGTATGCAAATCTATGTTCCTAGTTGATAGATAAATATTGTAACTGGGGCTTCATAGTCGATCCAGTCATGGGGAAGACAGGCGATCTTTCAAATTTTAGACAGTTTTATTTTTGTATTACCTTTAGCAGGACCCACAATTAAGAAAACAAACGAAATTACACTTGTGTGTCGAGAGCAACCATTACAAATGTATACAATCAGTTGAAGATCGAAGGAGCATGCAAATTTAAAATTCAAAAATGAGGCAGAAAGTCTGCACTCCAAAAACGAGACCGCAAGGTTTCAAGCGAATTGTACACTAGATTAAAAGATCCAGTATGAAAATGACTGATATATTCAGTTTAGGCAAAAAAAAAGACCCATTTACAACGGAACTATGCGACGGGAATTGAAGAACCTGGGATCTGGTAGTCGTGTGTCTATATGAAAGCCATTTCTTTCTGTAAAATTAGAAAGATTCCACTGAGTGTGTTCTGTTGGCCGACAGGGTCTGCTCATACTGTTAGCAGGTCGTGTTATTTCCAGTGAATCTCCTTGTGTTCTATCGGATCAACTTCATCCTGTAATGCTTAATTTTCATCGGGAATGGAATCGATTTTTGCAAGGCCATAACGCATGCATCCACCGTGCAAAAATTGCCACTACTAATTCCAATACTAATACTATTTACTTCTACTTTACCAGTGAATTTAAATCCAAAATATGCTACTGCTGCCAAAATGAAAATCACCCAGTCATAGTTTATTCGGTAAAGAAACAAACTACGACAGCAACTCATGCGAGCAGCCTGAAGTACCTATCACTTTTTGCAGTATTTTTTGAAAGAGAGACAGCAACGAACGCACACTCTTCGTGAAATGAGCCTCTGTGATTTAGCACAAATCGCAATTTCTTTTTCTGTGATTAGATCCTCATATATTTACACTGATATCATATTATCTTCACTGCCCCCTCTTTGTTGTGTTTATTCTATTAAACAGCGCGTAGTATTATTAATTAATATTCTCTATAATATAATAACAACAAACAACGAATTTTATGATGTTTTTTTTAAGTGGCAAGGTGCACAAGTAAATTTAAATAGAGAAAGTGAGGCTTCAAGCATTTCAGAGTGTAGAGAAAATCTGGCTTTAGTTTATAAAAGGAATACAGATAATTATCAGACGTTTCTTGTCAGTTCTTATACAACTTCTTCATAAATGGATTAGAGTTAAAATTAAGAAATTTTTGATTCTCCTAGTTATTTTATAAAGCTCAGTTTCTATTCCCATTATTTTTGAAATGCTCTTGTGGGTGGTGCAGTCTACTCTCTCCCACATCGTGTGAAGAATATTTGGTTTACATTGGAGCTGGCAGGAAAAGTCAATAAATACTTCTTGCATGGCTAAATTAAATTTTATGGGATTTTCACACCGTGTTTGAATTTGTTTTTCATTCTGTTATTGTGGGATAAATAATACGAGTCTCCGAGTTTTTAATTTATAGTTGTCTTCATGAATAATCTAAATAACCAAAAGAATTGTAATATGTTTTTTTTTTTTTTTTTTTTTTAGCTAGAAAGTTCATTAGGTAGCTCATTGGAAATATCGCAAATATAACTTAATAAATAAATAATAATTTTATTACAGTAAAGATGACAATAAGTTTTTCATGGCCGTCAGGTCTAAGAGCAATAAGTTATTTGGGAAATGATTATTAAAAGTGGCTTTAGAGTCTCCGGAATTTGATTTTTTTGGGTGGTGGTCTGAATTATCTCCTGTTTCAACTTCTAACTTGCGCTTCATTTGTTTCTGTTGATGATGCACTTTGCGCTTCATCGGAAGAACTGCTTATAATCAGGCAGAGGATTTATACCCTAAATACCTAATTGAAATGATAGACTTTGCATTTAGGTACTGAAGATAGTCAATTTTGAAGTGATTGCGGTGCACAGTTGGGAAACAGCCTGTCCTTCTGCAGGATTCTTGTGAGATTTGTTGTTAAAAGTTTAGGCGAATAATTGCAATCAGGATTGGATCCAGTACTGAAACTCTTCTGAGTGCTAGCATGAAACCTGCAGCCGTTACGAAGGTAATATACGCCTTTACTTAGAGTCGCAAAATTAAGTACTCTTATGCGATGGCCATTATGCGAGTACGCATTTTGATGCTTCAGTGAATCCCTCAATAATTTCATAAATTTATTCATTTAAAATTTCAATATTCATTGCATTTTACCAACAGTTTAGTTCTGTTTTACCTGTAAGTTTCAGAGCTATATACAATTTTAATTTTTAGAAATAAATAAAAATAAGTTAAGTTATTACTCTCACATTTGCTTACCAATGCGAAAACTAATTACTTCTCTTGCGAAACTAATTTAAATTAATTAATTTCGTTAGTTAAAATTTGTTTCGCCGATAGCGAAAAATGGGAATGGGAGTAACAAGTTAACTATTGCTAATAAATGCAGTTTCAGCAAACAGAATTTTTAAAAATATATAGCCTTCGTTGTGAAAAATAATAATGAAGATGTCGTTGGTGGTGAATATGTAGGTGCCACTGCTGCCAATTATTATTAATTTATTAGGTGTGTGGAATATATTTCCTAATAATAAGGCTGCAGTAATGTTTTTGGTACCCATCTTGGCTAATCTGAAGCAGAAGTTCCAGCATTACACTGGAAGCCAAAATAACGGAGGAGGCTCTAGTCTAACGGTTACTGGCAACGTGCCATGTCATTAATAGTTCCTATGGACCAAATACTTCCTTCCTCATATAAGAGCTTGTACCTGGCTACGATTAGGATTTCTCATTTTCTAGGTGGAGCCGCGGAGTTGCATCAACACTATTTTTTGTTGGCTTCTGATGAATTATAAATGTTTTAACTATACAAGAACCTGTTGTTTGTAAAGATTAAGCTATTCTTAAAGCGATTACAATTTAAAAATGCATCAGTATCTGAGGGAAATTTACTTTCACGATTCACTTTTCTTATATACGAATATATAATACTGGAGAAAGAAGTACGTAATTTCAAAGTTGGACATAACTGCATTTGCAGACACGTTTTTGCAAATTCTAGTGACAAGACAGTGAACGAAACTATTTCCTTTGATATGATATCCCCATCCATTAATTACCTACCATTTGGTATCACAAAAAATTGATAGAAAAAGCGACAGAAAAATAGAATAGCTGAAGGATTATGTGGAAATGTAAATAAGAAATATTAACACCAAATGATGATGTTGTATGGCCAGATCGATATTTTACGTGAAACCATTTCACATAAGATAAAAATGCGATGCGTACACAAGAGGAATATCTAAAAATAAGATAATTTAACTTTATTGCCTTATATTTTATTCATGAAATATTCAATATTAATTTATAATATTTTGATGGTAATGATTTTCCTTGAATTCTACTTATTACTGGAGACTGGATAAAAATAGAACTCAAAAAATAATAATTATTTGATAATTATTTGAATTAGAATTATTCGACTGCAAGTAGTACATCAAATATAAACACGCTGTTTCCCAATATAGCATATTGGCATATTTTTTCTTATGTATTTACATAAATTATTCCTAAGAACGGCTACTAACTGGTCGTTTCATTTTCATCTTAATTTGGCCTGTGTAACTTAAATTCCTCACTCAAATCATAACGGGGAAGGCGGCGGCTTGTTAAACTCTCGTGAGTAGTGGACTAGTTGCGATTATAATATCATTCGCTCACTTGATTTCGATTATGTGATTATTGAAATCCTTTCAAATATGGAATGGGATTTTAATAAATAAATAATTTTATAACAGATTAATAAATGATGCTTCGCTAAAACTAAGTTCAGTGTTCATGATGTCATCAAAGACTGTTCATACTGTTCAATCATTCTTTGATAAATGTACTTGTCACATTTCTGTAAACGTAAGAAGTCAAAACTGATCTGTTATGCTTTTAATTTTGTTTGATGTATTTATAAACACATCTTTGGTTAACAGTCAAATATCATAGTACTACATTTTATATATTTCTTGTCTTTATAGATAAGTATGTTATTAAAAACGTTTTTTTTTTTTTTTTGTTTATTTTGTACGTATGTTTATTTTTCAAACATGCATGCTGGCAATACAGAGAAATTTATGTTTTAAATTAATCTGTGTTGTACGCATCCACCTTTGGAAAATAAACGAAAAAAAATTGTTTTCAGTATGCAGATAGAGTAGCATACAATAATTCAGTCGAAAGATGAACAAAATTATATAATTTCATAAAGGAGCTTTTAATTCTGCCTAGTTACTTAAATTAGTTCTGGGGAGAGTAATCGCAACTAGTTCATATGGATTGTATGATTATTAGGTGGCGGATAAACGTGGATTACGATATATTTGGAGCTATATGACAGACGCAGCGCTTTATTGATCAATATGTTCAACATTAAGCATATCAAGATTAAGACAAAGTTATGATACAGTGGACCCTCGCTTGATGGGAATAAATAATACCTAGAAGGAGGCGCTTAATTGAAAGGTCGGCTAATGCGCCGTTTCTTTAGCTTGAAGAACAATTAGAAAAAAAAACATAGAATGGAAATCATAAATGGACATGTGCTAAGTACAAAGAACAATAACTGACCGATAAGAGGTAGCGTATAAATAATACTGGATATTAAAACTGCAGATAGTCTTCTCTATTGCACTGAGTTATAGGTAATTTTTTATCTAGTAGTTCGTCGTTAATCAATGCCACTATCTTTCTTTCCTCGCCATTATTAGGAAAAAATCTGTACACCCTGTCCAACAAAGCTGAAGAATACAGGATTTTAGAAATCTCCAATGTTAAATATCAGAATCTGCTCAGTTCCATTGGACGAAAATTACTTGTACTGGTGGCATCCAGAAATAAAACATTTTTTTCAGGCGAAGACGTCTTTTTATTGTACATTAATCCAACTAATGAATAGCGTTCGATTTTATTAGTTAAACTAAAACCGTTGTATAATTAGTATTCTAGTGCAGATTAAACTGATTACAGATACCGTCTCCTAATTTCCAGTACTTTGAGTGTCTATATCTTGAATTTTGGAATTCAAAAGTACATCACCAAGGGTGTCAAGGCTAATACTCAAGATTTCTAAGAGATACAAGTTAAAGATTATAATGATTTATGCACCAACATCGAGCCATGATAATGAAGAGGTTGAAGAAATGTACACCGAAATTGAGAGTCTTCTAGATGAGCAGAAAACCCACTACACTATTATTATGGGGGACTTCAATGCTAAGGTTGGAAAAAGGCAAAACAGCGCAGAAAGAGGAAATTTTGAAATTGGTGAAAGAAATAAAAGAGGTGAAAGACTTGTGGAATTTGCAGAATCTCAAGGACTGTCAGTAATGAACACTTTTTTCAAGAAAAGGGTGAATATAAAGTGGACATGGAAGAGTCCAAATGGATTAACAACTAATGAAATCGACTTCATCCTCATTAACAGAAGATATATTGTGAATGATGTTACCGTCCTAAATAAGGTAAATGTTGGAAGTGATCACAGAATGGTAAGATGTACACTTGATATAGATGTAGGAAAGGAAAGGAAAAAACTGACTCGAGTAAATAATACAAAGGTCTTTAAGATAACAGAGGAGGATAAAAAGCAGTATTTACTGGAACTTAAAAACAAGTTTGAGCTTCTGCAGACTGCTCAGGACCAAGATATCGATGAGGAATATTACAACTTTCTGAAAGTGATAAAGCCCAAGAAACCTATAGGGAAACAGAAATCCAAAGAAGAAAAAATTAGTCAAGAAACACTTGTCATGATGAACCGAAGACGACAAATGAAGAGCAAGAAAAACACTGACAGGGAGAAAATTTAGTATACTGAGTTATGTAAAGCCATTAGAAAGAGACTCAGAGAGGACATAAGAAGATTTAACACAAGAAAAGTAGAACAAGCATTAAGGGAAAACGAAGGATTTAAATCAGCAGCCATGAGCAGTAATACAGAAAGACAAATGATACTGAAACTGAAGAATAGCGATGGTGTACTTATAAACAGCAGAGAAGGCATAATTCAAATAGCAGAAGACTACTATAGAGAATTATACAAAGAGCGAGGGAATGATGCCAGCAGTGGGGAAGATGGATTGCAAATTAGCAACATATACGACATACCCGATATTCTTCCTGATGAGGTAGAACATGCATTGAAGAAAATGAAGAATCAGAAAGCCCCGGGGGAAGATGAAGTTATAAGGTATAAGGTATGTTCGTGTCAGACGGCGCCTGGGATTTCTCCCATCTCCGCGTATGTTCGCTGTATCGAGGACAGTACACTGTCAAGCCAGAGACTTGAAAGTGTGTGGGCCATGTCTGTGCAGTGTGATCTGTTGTGCCCATTGTTTGTCCGGCTTATTGGCCGCCAGGCCCCTAGTGGGGCCCGACGTTGCCCATACCCTGCCACGTGGAGGCTAGCCGGGTGTATCCAGTATCACAACAATTTGCTCTGGCAGGTCCTGCCACCTAGTTTCCTGGGATTTCAGTGGCTAGGGCCTATTTAAAAAAAAAAATAATAAAAATAATAAAAAAAAAAAATAAATAAATAAAATAAATAAATAAATAAAAAATAAAATAAAATAAAATAAAAAATAATAATAAAAGTAAAAAAATAAAATAAAATAGTAGTTAAAAAAAATAAAATAAAATAGTAGTTAAAAAAAAAATAAATATATATATATATATATATATATACGCGTTTGACGTTAATTCTTAAGGAGATTGCTGTTAGGAAATCACTGGTTTGAACGCTAGAAAGATGTGTTAAAAGGCCTAATAGGTCGGGCAGAATTTTGTTGTTCTTAAATTTAGACGTGTGGGCTATACGCTAGATGAAAGATAAAAGTAGGAGGGAGGGGAGGCTGAAGACTGGGGGGGTAGAAGTAGAAGTAAGGGGTCGATAGAGGAGATGACCCCTGCTAGACAGTATGGCATGCCCGTGCCACACCAGAGGGGAGTTTGGATGGCTGGTGGGGGAGACGAAGAAGAGTTATCTCCCCCTGCCATGGATAAGGTATACAGTTAGAGTGGGGGAAGAGACTGAAGACTGGGGTCAAAGGCAGAAGCATGGGGACGATAGAGAAGGCGACCTCAGGTGGTGAGTGAGGCAGGCGCATGCCTCACCAGGTGAAGAGATGGGTTGGCAGGGGAGGAAGGAAACAGAGCATGTCTCCTCTCCCTCCTGCCGGGGATAGGGAATTTTAAGATGAATAGGATAAGGGTATCCCATTCAGCTCGCCATATAGCATTTGGCAGCGGAGCTGCTAGTGGTTCTAGTCCGTTTCCAGGAGCGATCGGACCGAAGCATGATCGTTCATGGGGTGGTTCCCGTCCGTTCTGCAGTCTTTACCATCAAAAGGTCCGGGTTTGCTTATCGGCGTTTGTGGGGTCTTTCTTGTGACATTTCTCATCCATGTAGTGTTTGCGTCAATGTTGTTTATAGAGTCATTTCTCATTTATTCAACTTTAGGTCCACTTCAGGGTTTAGTGCCCTGATGATCGGAGGCCATTGGGTTCAGGCGTCTTCCGCGGGATGATTTCCTTCGAGGTTTGTACTTTTCTTATTGTGTCAGTGGTTGATTGCGGTTCGCTGCGATAAGAGCTCTCCGTCTTGTGAACAGGTAGAACATGCATTGAAGAAAATGAAGAATCAGAAAGCCCCGGGGTAAGATGAAGTTACTGTAGAGTTATTAAAATTGGGAGGAAGAGACACAACACAAAAACTGGCAAGGTTCTTCACAAAGTGCATTAGAAAAGGTGTGACGCCTAAGCAGTGGAATAATGCAATCATAGTTTTGCTGCATAAGAAAGGAGATAAATTAGAAATTGGAAATTATAGACAAATCAGCTTGCTATCCCACATCTACAAGTTGTTCACAAGGGTCATTACTAACAGATTAGAAAGAATACTTGATGAGAATCAACCGAAAGATCAAGCTGGCTTTACGACAGGATTCTCAACTATGGATCACCTTCACGTAATATCACAGCTAATGGAGAAAGCAAATGAATATAAAACACCATTATGCCTGGCATTTGTGGATTATGAAAAGGCATTTGACTCCATACAGCATAAGGCAATGTTTCGGGCACTGGAAAGACAAGGCATAGATACCCTATATATTATGATTTTGAAGAAAATATATGAGTGTGCTACCTCCTTTATTAGACTAGACAAAGACAGTAGCAAATTTTAAATCGAGAAAGGAGTTCGACAAGGAGACACAATATCTTCGAAGCTGTTTACTGCTGTCCTTGAGGAAGCTTTCAGAAGATTAGACTGGTCACAGAAAGGAGTCAATGTGAACGGAGAGTACCTAAACCATTTACGATTTGCAGATGACATTGTGGTCATAAGCCACGATCCCAAAAAATTAGAGGAAAATCTTAATCAGTTATGCACAGTTAGTAAGGATTTTGGACTAAAGGTGAATATGGCTAAAACAAAAGTAATGATGAACAAGTATGCCACGGAAAGGGAAATAATGATTGAAGGAGCAGTAATTGAAAAGGTGGAGTCATATACTTATCTGGGACAAGTTATTAGCTGTAATAATGATAAATGGCTGGAAGTCAAGAGAAGAATAAATTTTGGATGGATAGCATTCAGGAAATATAGTCACATACTGAAGAGCAATATCTCAGTTTGTCTGAAACGTAAAATAATGAATCAATATATACTCCCCGCCATGACTTATGGAAGTGAAACTTGGGCACTCACCAAAAGAATGGATGAGAAGCTGAGAACTACACAGCGAAGAATGAAACGAATTATATTGGGAATCAGACTGTTAGATACGAAGAGAAACACATGGATTAGGCAGCAAACTCAAGTAAAGGACATTCTTATCAAAACTAAAGAACTAAAATGGTCTTGGGCAGGACACATAGCTCGAAGACATGATGACAGATGGACTAAGAAAATAACAGAATGGTACCCAAGAGGAGCTAGAAGAAAACATGGAAGACAAAGGCGGAGATGGATAGATGAAATTCATGAGTTTTTGAGTAGTAAATGGATGGCCAGTGCTCAAAACAGAAGGAACTGGAAAGTTGCTGGAGAAGCCTGCAGTGGATTGAAAATGGCTGATGATGATCTTGAATTATTAACTTAGTTTAGTAAGTGCTCACAAGAACGTGTTCATCGGTTCTGCTTCACCTTTCTTAGATTAATCAAGAATACGAATGAAGAACTTGTAGTTTTTGAGGAGTATCACATAAGCACTGGATTATGATTCAGTGCTTATGATGTACTAGGAAATCAGTAATATACACTGCCCTCAACAATGACTATACTGTTGCTATGACGGTAATAAATTGTTGTACGTAGTGTTTATAGCAGATTTACTTATAACTGAATGAAGACATTTTGAGATAATTTAAAACAATCGCCATTAGGAATCCTAAACCTTAGTTTGAAAACACTGCTAAATGGATAAAAACTTGGTAGTAGTTGACCACTTCATTTTTAGTCAAAATGTTTACAGAAGACTATAATCTTTGTTCCGCAAAAATAAAATAAATACATAAAACAGTGAAAAACAACACAAATGCCGGACTATTATAAAATTTTACACTTTTATCTGTCTAGACGGAAGAGTTCAGGAGTTAAAGATCCATAATATCAACAAACGTTGCAATTTAGGCGAAAAGGGAAAAAAAATAACTTGTAAACACTGAGCTGATCTCATCAAATTACAGTTTTTCGCTACTCTTTCACTGCTCTCAAAAAAGTGGTATCCAACGTTTGGGATGCTCTATTAGGAAAGCAACTATTGCGATTTAAACCACGGTTGCTCGATTTATTTTATGAGATGTTCTCCAATTTATGGCTACCCGGCGCATTGAACCACAAAATGGGAAATCTAAACACTGGCTTGGAGATAAAGGCGATTAGTGTTTGGATGTGGAAACTTTGGATATATTATTCAGCTCGTAATGTGCCCATATTTCACCATTTAAATTTTTTTTTTTGTTTTTTTTTTCAGAGAAGAAATTAAACATTTATACCTCATGTATTATTGGAACTACCTTATATTCTCGAAAGCGACCTAGGTTGCATACGATGACAACTATACAGTTTTATTTAGACTCCAGTACCACAATCCGACAAAAATGAAAAACTCAAAAAAGTCACCGTGGAAAATGAATCCGAGCCCATGAGATTATATTTGAATTCGCTTCAAATTCTGTTTTCATGCGCCATTGAAAATATTGCTAAAATGCTATTAATCCAGTATAGTTCTCATTGTCATTAACACTAATTTCGAACAGATTTATCCACAATTTTTTAATATTCTTTTCATATATAAAAATTAGCTATACGTATCTCCTATATAATGTATAGTGTGTTTAGGGTATAAGGGCACCAGGGGTTCCTCCATTTCTGCGTAGTATACGTTGTGGTGTGGTGTGGGTTTTTTTATTTATTTTTTTTTTTTGGTAGTTGTTGGCGCATCGGCTTCTGTGGCCATAGTGCACCTCCCAAGATTTTTGCAGTACTTTGATCCATGCCCGAGGCGGGATTCGAACCCGCGACCTTTGGGTTGCCAGCCTGCATTACTAGTCATTGCAGGATACTTACCTCTCTATCTGGAAGTTGTCAAGAGGGGTCACAACTCAGAAGAAGGGAATCACAACTCAATTGTTAAACCTGCAATTGAACCATGCAAATGACCCTAAGAAGGAAAGAAAAAAAATTGCAGACCACCTACAAAACCTCTGGCAAGAAACATGGGACACAACGCCTAAAGAAGCAGTAACCAAAAGGTTTATTCCCTCAATTAGTTGGACTTCCCCAAAGCCTCCTCCTTGGTACTCGCCTGGATTGCAATTCACCTTCCTGCTTACAGGCCATGGACAGTTCCAGCAAAAACTAACAGCCATGGGAATAGAAAATAACCCATATTGCCACTGTGGTGAAGGGGAGTCCTGGGAACACCTTATGTACGAGTGTCTCACTTACGACAATACCAGACTTCAATTTCTCACAGAGATTCAAGGAAACCCCCGCAATCAGGAGTCAACGTTACTTCAAGAAGAGGCCACATACGTAGCCTTAACACGCTACGCCCAGGCTGTTTTCGATTGTAGAAGAGCAAGACTTGCGGAACTCAGGGCAGAACAGAATAACGTGCCACCCCTGCGATCCCCTACTGGGGTAGGATAATGCAATTTACCCTGGGTCCAGGATACTCACAGGAGCACCTGCTCCTGTAATTTCAACTCCCTTCTCCATCCTCTTCCTTAGAGTGGACTGCCTTCCCTTTTTGGTCCACTCCAACTACTGTTCCCACATTTGACCTCTTCTACTTCTCTTACTCCCCCCATATGCTCTCTTATCTTTTTATTTTATTTATTTTTATTTATTTATTTTATTTTTTTTTTTTACAGCCTCAACTTTTTTTTTATTTTCACCCTTCATTTTTTTATTTTATTTATGATTTTTTTATTTTATTATATATATATATATATATAAATATATATATATTTTTTTTTTTATGGCTTCTGTCAGGTAGCTTAGGCAACCCTGGCAGAGGCAGCCAGAGTATAATGGGCAGCCTGGCTCACCTCCCAGTGGTTGTGGCGGGCAACGTGGAGTCCCAGTAGGGGCCCCGCGGCCAAGCAGCCAGACACAACAACAGAACAAAGCACAATACTACATTAACCAGACATTACACTTTTTTTCTGGCTGTGCAGTAGTTCTGTATTTCATCACAGAGTACATATGGTGCAGATGTGGGAAACCACCGGTGGCGACTGAATCTAAATACTATGCCACTATGGGCTGCCAGGCAGGCACTTTATCCACCTGGCTAGCCCGGTCGGCTTGTGTGGTGGGATACAGAACACTGTAGAGGCCAGAGGTTTAAAAATGTATGGGTAATGTTTTGTACTGTTCTTCATCTGGCCTTTTAGCCGTTGGGCCCCTAATGGTACCCACCGTTGTCCAACTCCTATAATGAAGGGTTTGTCATTTTTCCTGGTGCTGTTCACATATAAGAAAGTATCTGTTATTTTTCATTTGACTTAAAAATGCAATTGTTGCCAAATCAGTACAGATCACTCTCAAGAAAAATAAATAAATAAACTAATGATAATAAAATAATAATAATAAGGGGCGCGATGGCCCAATTGTTACGACAATGGACTACCAGCCTGATGGACCCGGATTCGAGTATCGCCTTGGCAGAAGCGTACGCGGTTCCATCACGCTGGGAGACCGGTATAATAGTAGTAATAAATTTGAATAATAATAATAAATTTATTAATTAATAGTAATAAAAATAATAAATAAATAATAATAAAAAAAAATAAACATTGTGAAAGCTGCTCCAAGGGACCTACCTACCACAAGGTCGGAGTGGCGGCTGAGATTGATTGTGGCGCCATCTTGCGTCACTCTCGAGAACTACCACCGGACATAAGCCGAAGCTAAACATGTCCACCTCCAATAATGGATTATGTCGCAGAGAAAAATTAATCATACTGCATCGAGTGTAGCACAGGATAAAGTCACTCGCGTTCAGGCTTTAGGCAGAGGGGTCGGTTCTAAAAGTTGGAGACAGTCTGGAGCGAGTAGAGCTGTCCCCCGTATGGCTACTACAAGAGAAGGGCAAGACCATCCAGCCTCACCAACTGGAAGTGCTTCCTGCGCAACTGCGCTAGTGACCACCAGGAGATAAGAAAACGCCAACGCATGAAGTTGGGCTGGTAGCGTTAACACATCCGACTTGACAGTACGTTGTGTAGTAGTGACGCGTTACGAAAATGGAAAAACAAAATCTCGAGCAGCAGTGCGCGATCAAATTTTGCGTCAAACTTAACGAAAATGCAACAGAAAATTTAAACGGGCTTATGGAGAGCATGCTCTATCGACGGCACAGGTGGCATAAAGCATTTTTTTTGGATGACCGTGAGAGTGTGGAAGACGAACCTCGTTCTGGAAGACCTTGCACATCAAAAACGGACGAAAATACGACCAAAGTGAGGGCTGCCGAGAGGTCTGCTCGACGTTTGACAGTCAGAATGATCGGTAGTGAGTTTAATTTGAATCACCAAACGGTTCACGACATTTTGACCGAGGAAATGTGGAAAACTTGTGCAAGGCTGGTTCCAAAAAACCCCACCAACGAACAAAAGGAAAACCGAAGGAACGTGTGCCTGGACCTTCTTGAACGCATCGAAAATGACGAATATTTTTTCAAACTTGTAATAACAGGTGATGAAGCGTGGATTTTTGAGTACGGTCTCGAAACCAAACGACAAAGTTCAGAGTGGCACACGAGCAACTCACCGCTTCCGAAAAAAGCAAGAATGAGCAAATCGAAAATCAAATCCATGCTAATTTGTTTTTTTCGACAGTCAAGGTGTTGTATGTTTCTTAACGTATTCGCAATAAGCAAAAATTTATAATGTATTTATTTTGGTCACTGCTTTTCGCACGTAACAACTGACTACTAATTTTAAATATGGCTTAAAAAATATAAAAAAATAAAAATTGAAGAAATAGAATATGCAAGCGTGCATTGAACAAGCAATGCTGCCAAATATGAAAAAGGAAAATGTTTATACATTTATTTTAAAAGAGGCTGATCACCGATTAACAAAAACAAACAGTTAATCAACAGTACTAACGTGAGGTAGTACCTTGATTAACTCATAAAAAGGGTTAATCGTAACCGGCTGGAGATTGCGGACTCTTGGATGCGGTATCACAAGGCTCCCTGTCACACTGCCATTTCCGTGACCGAATTTTTGACCAAAAGTGGTTCCAGTTATTCCGCAGTCTCCATACTCGCCTGATCTGAGTTCGTGGGAATTCTTTCTTTTCCCCAAGCTCAAATTCTACCTCAAAGGTCGTCATTTTAGCAGTGCTGAAAACTTCCAGCACTGCTACCGGGAGTGGGAGCAACGTCTCCGGTGGTGTATGGCTTCCCAAGGGAACTATTTTGAAGGGGATAATGTTGATTTCTAGTTCCGTTATTAACAAAAAAATTTATGCACCAGTCTCATTACTTTTTAGACACACCTTATACGGTTACAAACACGTTAACATGTTAACTATTATTATTATATAAAATTTGTTCATTGTGTACTTCTTATATCATCAAAAATAGAAGTTCCTTCCTGCTCAACAGAGACTCAGTCGATAACGCAGCAGAAATAATTAAATGGATTACTCTGCCATTTTCCACATTACTAATGAATTTAAGACGTTTGTGGTGTTTGACTGGATTATTTTATAATTTTATCATGCGGATTGACGGGAACGGTTAAACCAGTTGGAACATGGAAAATGAGGTTTCAGTATTTATCAGTACTGAAAAATCTTAGATTTGATTTTCTGAGAGGTAGGTGGCCACCTATGACAAAACGCTCACTTCCAAGCTGATCTATAATAATATACTTAATTTACATATTTCAAGTTTACATTCAAAATAAGAGAGCCTATGTGTTTTGTTACAAAGAGATCTGTTTTGTTATTTATGTGGTTCGAAAATTTCTAATAGTTTAAATTTTAAATAAGTGGTTTTTGCGTTTTTTAAATAAAAGAAAGAAAGGTTAAAAGGAAGCCTTCTTTGGGGGAATATCTTAAGTTGCTAATAACGGCATGAGGTATGCTTCTAAGCATGGTACAAGAGAGGAAAGCTTTTGCGAAAGATATTCGGCATTCTGACGCATCTTTCTCACAGTAATCAACAGTATGAAGGAAGGAACCTAGAAGTAATGAGGCGGTTATAAAAATCCATGGAAATACATCACATCTGAGCAGATTATTTAAAATACAATAATTATTTCTGTTGTTTTCTTCGTTATTATGGTTACTTTACCAGCATAATTAGAAGGGGATAAGCAGATGGTTTAAATCTCCGTGTAGGATACTGGTTGTGCCATTTGTCACCTGCTTGAAAACTTTCCAATTCGAATAGCGCCGCTGGCGACAGCAATTTCGTGAAATTGTCAATCTGGGCTGTTACTCAGATACAGGAGACGTAATGTTTTACTGTTTTCCCCCAGGGATTATTCCCAGGTTTGTCATTATAAAAATAGATAAACCGGCCTCACAATTTACAGGTACGATACACCACAGCCACATTGCTTGATTTGTCCTGGCGCTAATGCAAATGCAAAACAACGATCACATTTCATCATTAATTTTTTTTTTACGGTGCCTTACACCATGCATCATCTACTACTCTTCTAACTGTATTCGAAAGATCTCTATTTTAAAAGATGAGCGTGGTGATGGCATTGAAAATGTCAACGGATATTTGTCCAATTTCGTGAGTAAATAGTCAAGGGATTATTGGCACCCTGACGAGTGATTTTTCCCAAATAGGAAAAATCAATATAAGGTTACACGACTAGCTACAACAACGATCTTTCTTCTGTGATTGGATTTTGTTCTTTTTCTTGCAGATTTAACATTGACAGACATACAAGAGGTGTCATTCCTACAGCGGCTCACTGGCTAATTCAGTTCCATGTCGGATATTTTTTCTTAGGGCAAGTAACAGATAGATTTCAGGTTTATCTCAAACAGGGTAGCTAACTGTGGAGATTTTTACGAACTGTACGTGATATTCTCATGCATACAGAAGGCAGCGAAATAGAAAATAAATGCGCTGTGAGATAATCAGCAATCTCCTACAGCTTTAAAACACTTCAAATAAAGCCAAAACATGAATGCAGTTCCCGAAGGACATACGTCTTGTAATGCCATATGACTGTAATTTACAATTTGGGTTTAGAGGGATCAGAGATACCTAAATAATTATTCTTTGGTGGTGCTTCAAACAAATTTATTCTCGTTAGTTCAGATGATTACATTAAGCAGTGAATATTTTGTTGAGAGTTGGTTACATTAATAACTGATAAATATGACTCGAATTGTTTGCTTTAAATATCAGATGATAAATCAGGATTTTCAGGATTATATCACCATCAGGAAAATCAGGATTTTCCTGATGGTGATATAAGGTACTGGAACTGCAAATGTCACGTGATACACATCCGAAAAAATAATCATCCATCCAATATTCAGGGATAGGCACTCGTTTTTTTTTTTTTTTTTTTTTTGTACCGGACCACAGGGTTTCTACAATTAGCCGCCGTTGTGCATATGACCTGGTTTTGGCGCATTATAGCCTTAGTTGCTAATGCTCCAATAAAGCCCAAACCAAACCAAAAGCTGTTGTGTATCTTGTGAAGAAGCTTGCGTCAAAGTCGGCCATTTGTACGTAGTGTTTTGAGTGTGTAAGTGTAATGATTTGGTCTGTTGTTGTGTTGTCGGCCGGTACTTGGCTCTTAGCAGGTGAGAAGCAGCAACACCTGGTCACTGCATCCCACCCCTATCCCCGCCACGTGGAGGCGGCCAGGATCTACCATCGCCTTGCTGTATCTACCTAGGACAAGTCCCAGGCAGATCATTCACCCAATATAGCATTTTCCAGATATGTGGAGAAGAACATAAATGCTGAAAGAAATTATGCGAACGGGTATTGTTTCTTTAATTCGCTGAGCACTCTGCTGTGTTTAAAAGACTAGGTTCGAAGCTATCTTATTTTTAGTGACTAGCGGATTACTTTCTAGTTATTTCCATTTGATGGTGAGTAAGTCCCTCGTGGCAAGTAAAATTATCTCAATAAGGAAATTCACATTTGTATTATTAGAAGAATCCATTAGAGCTTTTTATCAAATATACTGGGACAGTAATGAATAATACATTTATGCAAATTGTTGGTTATGAAAATATACAGGACGATGCGATAGCACAAAGAGGTGGTAAGGGGTTAAAGAACGAGTTACCATTCAAAATCAGCATTCTACGCAGAGGAAGTTGAGCGAATCTGAATGCGGTGGGTGGTGTGATGCCACGGACCATGACTTATTCTCCGATTGATTTCAAAGAAACTCACAGAAATAAACTGCCTCTACTGTAGAGGGCTGAAATTATCCAAAAGGTTCTACAGACCAGCTTCGGCCCATGAGCCTTACATCCCGAAAATTAATGTACATCAGTGGACGCAATGCTCGGAACAATTCACCTCTATAAGAGTGGAAAAGAATTTTCTTCAGTGATGGTGCTCGATAAATGCTGCTTTCATGAAGTGGAAGAATTACACAAAAATTTTCCTGAGTTGGTATGGCGCCATACCAACTCAGGAAAACGTCTGGAAAAAAGACGATCTCGCCTGCAACATGATAGTATTGATATAATGGATTTGGCCTGTTTATCGTGGTACAGTGTGGACTGTTGCTTTTTTTTGTGCATTAATCTTGAAGACGTGGCAATTCTTCCTCCCACAATGGCGCCATTTTCGCGGCCAGAAAATTACAGTTTTCGACGCTAAAATGCGCCATCACATTGTCTTTAGACGGGAGAAACTTTTATTGTTTATGTATAAGAGACATTACTTGTGGTATTTATTTTATCAGCTGATATAAACAAATTATATTTTATCATTTTTTTAGCAGTTGCTGAGTTGGTCGATTTTGGGGGAAGGTAGCTTGATTTGGTTTTATCTCTTGAAAACTCGATTTTCTGTTGAAAAACTGCAAAACCGATCAAAGAATACAGACAATTTACAGATATGATAATAATACTGACTTCTCGTGGTCTTAGATCATCCTCCCACTGAACAAGCATGGATGGATGGGCACATCTTATTCACTTACGGTTCTGTAAGTAGTTATTGTCTTTTCTCTTCATGTCCCATTGTTTATGGCAACGCAGTGACATTGCAATTACGACTGCTGTCCTCCATGCAATGTGTGGAAACAGCTTTTGTTCGAATTCTATCTCAATATGAAACATTTATGTCTTACACTACAATGCTCGACAAAATTTACAGAACAAAATGTCTTTCATGAATATTTCATTGTGAACAGTGTGAATATTTTATATAATAGGCATCCTTGTATGCAAAGTTCGAGTATCCAATAGAATTCGATCTACCACCACAGAACCACAAATTATGCAAATTATTCATGCCTTTTAAAACACAGGTTGCGACCCCATGACTTCATTCCCATTGTTTGGCTTGCTCAGTGGGATGTCAACATCTCAATTACTCAGGATGGCAAGTCATCGTCTTTTAGATGATTGTTTAAAATGGTAGGCCGTTGGACGACTTGAATTCGGACAACTGCTGGCGGAGGTGTCCCGTTAGCTTAATGTGTCAAGCAATGTCGTCTCGTGGAAAACAGTTTCAGGAGACAGGAACCATTACAAGAACTGGCCAAAGTTGCCGAGGGCTTCGTCAATCAGAACAGACCGCTATCTGTCTCTAACAGCAAAACCGAACCCTACGATATCCTGTCATCAACTGCTCCTTGAGGTTGCTGCTGCCACAAGTGAAAACATTTTCAACCAGACTGTGTTAAGAAGGCTCATCTCGAGTGGCTTCTACGCAAGGAATCCATTGGTTTGTATCCCATTAACCTCAAACCACAGCACAGCTCGTCGAAACTGGTGCCATGAACATGTGACCTGGAGTCCTGACAAATGTAATACAGTTCTGTTCTCTGATTAATCGTGTTTTGCTTACAAGCAGATTCTAGACGTTATTTCATCTGGATATAATTCTATATGAGATATAATTGCTTATTCAGCCGAAAAGAGGAGAAGCTACTCACAGATTGTAATTTAAATTTAAGAAGGCGATAAGTTATTGAATCAAATGTCTTTGATATGTCGGTGCAATCGAGATCCACCCATTCTAAACCCTCCGACAATTTCGGTAGTTATAAAATACTAGGGTGAGATGGGGGTTCTTAATCACAGATGCGCACGGCCAAAATCCTTGTAGAAATAGGACATACGTAAATACATATTTATGATTTATAAATATGTATTTACTTTGATGATTTTTTTTCTAAACTAAGTAAATAAGTGAAAAAACAATTTCTAAAATCATTGAAAGGGGAAAATCTCTACCCATGTTCATGTCATTTAAACGACTTCGACGTTCCCGAAGGACGATTCTTCCAGCGAGAAAATAATAAACAAGATAAAACGAAAACAGATAAATAAAATAAAATGATAATTACCAACAAAATATTATAAACGGCTGAATCAAATGTTGTGATTGTCCACTGATACCGTAGTTTTTAAAGCCGTACAAGCACTAGCAGCGAGATATGCGGGATAAGTTAATCACAAGCTGCAGAATTGCCTTTAAAAGTTCAGGTAAAGAAGTAGTGGAAGGGATTGCAACAGTATTATAGCAAATAGCAGAATGTTTCCCAATTTATGAGTTGTTAATTGGTTTTGTATCCTATTTTACATTCAAATTAATCACGTATGACGACAGAATGCATTTTCTGCGCTTTGAATTTGTACTGTGACAACTCTCTAACGAAGGCCTAGCTCTGAAGTTTACTTTCTCGAGGATATGTGCTCCCTAACTAGGGAAAGAAGTTATGAAAAATAATACAGATCTGCGTATTTCTCATACTGATAAGTTACGACTCTCATCTGATTGCTATTCATAATAGTAATAAGAATTGGATTATTTAAACGCAATATTTTAAGCGCATAAAAGTATTTCTGCTTCCTATGCCCAAAATATCCTGATTGTGAAACTGCTCGCTTCGGAATAACCTTAAGGGAACGTAAAAAGAGGGAACGTCAGCCGCGAATGGAAGAGTGCAATTTTCTTTGCATCGGAATGGATTATATATCATTTTACTTATAATTGACAGCTGAACACACTCTTTCATTGAATCAATAATTCGAGGAAAAAGTTCACTTTTCGTTCTCCTCGGTTATTGGAAAAATTAAGTCGCTTAGGTTAGATGAAGAGAGAAAACAAAAGTTAGACGAGTGTAATACGAGCCTGCATCCGTAACGTGTGTTTATGTGGTAATTACGGATGACAATAAGCAGATTTTCTCCGAGAAGTTTCGTGCAGAGTGAAGACTTTCAGCGTGCGATATTATTAAAGGCATTGATTTTTTGCCCTCCCTCCGAAGTAGCGATACGTAATTTGCATTTAAACTCCGGTTCTTTGATGGTGGTTTGTCTTGTGAGGGTTCAAATGATTACGACAGGTATGGTAATCGTTAAGGTGACGCCAATTAAAGCGTAAAGATAGATGAATATGACGCTAATTTTCACACTCGGTGAGCTTTGGTGGTTCCGACACACGAAAGCCATGCATTAGTCTTAACCTGAATGATCGACTTCCCCAAAAACCGCATAAATTTCACGGACGACGGTGAGTACAGCAAACCAGAATGAGACATCTGGAGCAGCGGCAGCAGTACTCACTGTTCATCCGAATCCCCTTTCCCCCCACACATATCCCGCCCTACCCCTTCGATTTCTACCACTCTTCTCTTCACTCACGTCTAATGGAATGTACGATGCCAGCGCCATCTTTTGCTCTCTCAGTCGCCGGGATATCGATGAGCGGGCTGTAAGTCTGCCCACTCTGTCGCCTGGATGTGCTGCGTTTACATGGCCGCACAGACTGAACGGTGGGAACAGCAAAGATAGAGAGGCTGGTGTTCCTACGTTTCGCAACGGTCGCGTGCAAATGATGTTCTCTGTGCAGCTCGGCTGAAGGAGGCGTTGTTGAGCGTGCCACCGTTAGCAGTTTCGCGCAGTTGTTTTGCTGTCATCCTCCCGCTACGTAAGAGATCCATGGATGACTCACCACTCGGAGTTGGGAGGTCACCAGGAGATGTCTACAATGCCATCAGCTCATGAAAGTGTAAAGCCGTACGCTGCTAAGCCTACACCGCTCGTGTAGCCTCGTGTGTGATTAGATACCTCTCGGTCGTCTTATAGGAGACGTTGGAGTATTTCATTATTTGCTTTACATCTGCTTGGTGTTCTCTCGCTATTCATCCATCGAGCCTGAGGGTTAATACAACAAATTTGTAAGTACACTTATCTTACCGTGCTTTTTTAATTTAAATCTCAGCAATATCTTAATTCTTCTTTACGTCCCTGTCATTTATTTATAAGTTTGTAGCGCTCTACTGACTAGTGAAAACACAAAACCACTACAGCTGTTAGCAAATATTGAGCCAAGGAGAGGGCATTAAAGATTTCTGTTAGCACACAGACTGATGGAACGGCCAGATAATATCACACCGAGACGAAACTTGCTCCTAAATTGGCTACAAACATTCCGCACATGCATTTAATCTACGTTCGCAGCTTCAGTCGTGTTTGCTCTTTTCAGTTATTAAGCTGACAAGTGCATACATTTGTCAGGGTTCTATCAGCATGCTCAGAGGCGAAACGCATTCAATATAGTTACTGAACCCGGCCACGTGTTTCTTTGCATTTTTATAGATTTCTCCGAGTGACTAACGAAAAGCCAAGAAAGTTTTTGAGCGTCGTAAATAATTTTATGATGAAGCTTAGCCATAGAATAACTAACGCATCTGTCGTATCTGTGGGATAATTGACACGATAATGAATATTTGCGATGTAATTCATATGCGATGTTATAAACATCAAACGTCTTGTTTTAGGTTGAAAACTCTATTATTTTTAGTTAATAGTTAATGTTTTATAGTTATAAATAAATCTTAAGTAACGAATTATGGCACCTTAATGAGGAAGGTAAGCTTTTACTCGCTGCAATGTACCTAAAAGTTTTATAAAAATAATAAAACTCCGGGGACCAGATACATTTTGGTCTGTGATAAATACACTTTTATGACCAATCAGAAATCGGTTATAAAAACACCTAATTTTTTTTAATAATAAATATAGGGTATGCATAGTATTACTTATAAACTTAAATACGAAAGCATGACAAGAAAATGGCTTTCCTAAAAAAAATATCACGTGGCATACAGTGATTTTCAAAATCTCATTTGTTTGTTTTTTTTTTACCTTTAAATAGGAAGCTTATCCTATAAGGCTGTTTTATTTGGGTTCGTGCTACTCACGAGAGCTTTGGTAAAACTTTAGGAAAATGAAAATAGCTTCTGTAACAGAAGAAAAAGAAAGGGAGGAAAAAAGGCATTTTTTTTCCTTGGTCGCTAAGTATTCATCACGGAACAGGAACTGATTACTGTTAACAATTAAAGAAAAATTAAATACAGTTATATTTGTGACGAAACTCTTAAATATATACAGAAATAGCCACAGTTGAGTAATCAAAGATTCCCCCAAGGAGTTAATGATATCCCGCGTATTATCAGCAGCTTCAGTTTGAGCGGTGTCAGTTTCCAACTTAAATGTGATGGATTAAGTCTCATCATTACGAAAGGGGAATTTGGTGTGCCGTAATATAAGTAGTTTTAGAAGCTGAGAAAATATTTATTTTGATCTTTTTGAGTTGACTATTGATTACTATTTTTAAAATAAAATTAAATGTGAAAACCAACAAAAAGCCTAAAAACTAGGCCAAAAAGTCTAAAAAGAGATGCGCTTGCATTTACACATTTATTTGTTTGCATTTTATAATTAACATCGTTTGATGTGTTTTTACACACGAAACTACTTTTTGAAGGTCGGAAAGCAACTATTCTAATTTAAAATGGTATCCGTCATTTTATATTAAAATATCGTATTAAAATTTGGTGTCCATTATTTTGCTTTTCGATCGTCAAACTACTGAAAGTTTAGTTGCAACGGGATTAAGTGTTGAATTTCTTTCAAAAATAAAGATGTTAATCTAAATACAACCACTTAAAATTCCTAATGCTTATGCACATCTAAATGGAAAGCTAAATGCCACGTGAGTTGATAGAGTAATGCATATATGTAGGATAATGATGAGTTTGAAAACCATATGGAAAACTCAAATCATTGAATTCTAAAGTCAGCTTATGGTAGCGTTTCAATGGTCAAGTTTAAAGTTTACTAATCATAATAAAACAATAAATGAAGGGAATGTTTTGGGAATAAATAATACATTTCTGACGCGAATAATATTTATTCATTCACTTACGAAATGCAGTTAGAGTAAAACTGTTTTCCTTGTTTTAAGCTTTCTCTAACGATTTAAAAAGCGAAAATTGTTCCTTGTCTCCTGGCGATTAGTGTTGTTCATTTTGTGTCCTTTATTTGCAGTAATTCATATAACAATTTGGCTGACTTAGTTTCCAGACAAGTCACTTCGTTGTTACATATAAATGGCATGCGTTGGGTTAAAATGGATGCACAAGGGTTAAATGGCCCTCTATATTTGCCGGAAATGAGAGACGATGAGCATCATATATAAGGAAGCAGAGAAAAGTCTGCCAGTTTCAGAAGCTGTGGTTTAGGGATTTCCGTAAGTTACTCCAACTGAAATCAGCGAATTCGCTGAACCAACGAGGTGACATCATGTGTTGTGTCATGGCTAATAACGGGATTGCGGAAAAAGCAACCGATTGAGTCTTCTGAGCGAGGGCCGATGGTGATCAGTCAGAAAATGACAGTAGTATACTTCGGTCGCTGTTACAAAAGCATTATGTGTTAGAGGATCACACCGTGCTGGCTGCAGGCGCCAATCAGCATCATTTTCAGTCTGTTGGCCACTTGGAGTAGTATCTTCTGTCTGAGGGGAAATAACTTTTGTCTCGATTGTGAGGAATGCTTTTCCAATTATGTCCCACACCCTCCTGTGTTTAAAGCCCTGCGTAAGCTGTTCTAATTCTGGAATAGCAAACACACACATATATATTTATAAACGAGATGGGATAATTGGAACAACTTGATCACTTTTGCAGTAAAAGTTCGCTACTTTTTTTCCCCATAACGAGACAGTAATTTACTTTAATGACTAAAGAAACGAATCAAAGAAGACATTAATAGCGATTAAAAATGAATAAATTAATTTCTCTCAATATTTCTGAATGGATTGATATTAAATGATATATTTTCCTGAAGACAAAAGAAAATCTATTTTCCCATGTACAATAACTGTCTTCCTACTATGTCTGTTCTTAAAAAGTTCACCGATCGTTAGTGTAGAGATTCTAATAACATAAGGACGTCCTAGATATATTACCAACCATAAAGAGCCTTTTTGGCAGATTAGGGGTGTTAAGACTTGGACTTAAAAGATCCTATAGTAATTAGAGTCGCTTTGCAATAAAATAAGGCCGTCAAATAGTCACAAACTTTTTTTTAAACCATTTATATCCAATCTTTATTATATTGCGATTATATCCTTCATGCATATATGTGCTACGTAGGTATCTGTTGTTTTTAATAAATTTTATTTAGTTATGTTTGTACTAAGCGACCCCCACACATAAGATTAGAGGAGTTCACACAATAGAGAAATATAAGAACATTACCGTATTTAGTAGGCATGCAGGTCCGAACCACGGTCAATCAAAGCGCATGTATTATAAGGCATACTGCATAATAAATTAGGCATACAACTACGAAGGTGTACTGACGTATGTCAAAATTACTGCCCACGAAATTATGATTATATTAATAATTAGATTAAACATATGGTATGCTACCGAAATTTTTACTGATCCTGGGAGAATATTGGTAAAAATATACGGCAGAAGGATTTCAGTTGAGAACCATTATTGCATCTGGAAATTAGTCCAGGAATCAGTTGCATTAAGGGGCGAACATTTAAAAAAAAGTATTAATTATATTCGTGTGATCATTTAGAATTACATTTGAACGGCTGCGATTCGTGAACCCCACTTTCGGGAATTACTTTTATCGAAGGAAATTAAAGCCAGTTGAGAATTAACTTTGGAGAAGTTTCAAAAAAATGAAAAATGAACTTATTTCTGAATTGATGCTGTGAACGTAGAAGTGGACTGAAAATGTTTTCTGTAATGTATCCTTTGTATATATTTGTGTCGCCTCATATATATATATATATATATATATATATATACATACAGGGTGTCTCAAAAATATTGGTACAAACGTTTAGGGGAGGTAGATAACATCTAAAGGAATGTGAATCGCATAGGAACCCATAACTGGAAACGTCACGGGAAAGTAGTAGCAGAAGCACAAGAAGCAGAAATGACACAAGACAGTAATTAGTGGCAAACATTTATTTGACATAATATTAACAATGGAGTACGAGATGGATGGATTCATTTCATGATGTTACAACAGATGCACGCGTGACACTGACGCAGCATGGATTGGCAGACACAATCGAACACACCTGGAGTTTCTTTGACAGTAGCAGCAGCTCGGACGAGATCCATTTCCGTTTCCACAGGCGATTCATACACGATAGATTTGAGGCCCCCCCCCACAGAAATAAATCAAGGCTCGATAAATCAGGTGAGCGTGGGGGCCAGGCCAGGCAACGGGTCCACCACGGCCAATCCATCGACGCCCAAAACGCCTGTTTAAATAGTCACGAACACACCTTCCATAATGGGAAGGTGTGGAAACCAAATGTTGCGTCTCACATTTGCTGGAACATCGTCAAGTAATCCTGGTAGAACTTGTTCAAGAAAGATCCGATATTTAGCGGAGTTCATGCGGGATGGTAACAGGTACGGGCCGACTAAGTAGTCACCGACTATACCTGCCAACACATTTATTGCGAAGCGATGCTGTGCCGCATGGGAGCGCACACTGTGTGGACCCTCTGCTAATCCATACACTAGGTGCATGTCTGCCAGCCCACAGTTCGTATATCGATGCATGCTCTTCGTGCGGCGACTACTGCTTGAATGAGTTATTGTTGTTATTTGGAGGAGCATTAGCAACTAAGGCCATTCCCTGACCTTTCTGCATCCTCCATATTTGGTGGCTCACGGGCTCGAACCCCGGTCTAATCAAGAAGCATGTGCTACGCACTGCTGCCCCTGGCTACGGAGGCACCTTTAAATGAGTAAACCAGAAATTTTCGATCTCGCGAACTGATAAACAGCGCCGTGTACCGACTTCTTACGGTGACGTTTCCGGTTATGGGTTCCTATGCGATTCACATTCCTTTAGATCAGGGGTGGGCAACTTTTTTCGCCAGCGGGCCGAATGAAATTTTCGCATCATGATGCGGGCCGGAATAGATTGAACGATTTAATAAAAAAAAATCAGAACCTAAAAAATGTTATATTACTTGAATTACCAAATTATTAATGTATTTTTAAAAAAAAATATCTGAATGTCCAATTATCATTGAAAATGCGGCATTCGGCATCAATTTTTCTTTTTTTTTTTTTAATTGGCTCATTTTATGGGCTATAAATTATATTAAATTAAAAATTCTAATAATTAGAAAAGGCATAAAACATAAAATATTTCGCACCAATATTATTTTTTTCAATAAGAAGTCAAACCCAAAGGAACTTCGTTCGATCGATGCTACAATAATAATTAGGAAATAACTCTTTGACGCTGCGTAGAATCACTTGGTTACTGTTGTACTGGCCGCGGTTCCCGACTGAACCGAATTAAGCCGAACATTTACGGCGAGTGTAGTCAGGTATGGATTTTCTATATTTATGCATTTACCGAGGGGGCCGGATTCAACATCGTCGCGGGCCGGCTGTTGCCCACCCCTGCTTTAGATGTTACCTACTTCCCCTAAACGTTTGTACCAATATTTTTGAGACACCCTGTGTATATATATAATCCAAATTAAAATGGGATATTGCCAGTAGCATTTATTTCTCTATTTAATTTTTTGATTAATTTGATCACACACACACACACACACACACACCTTTTTTTTTTGTGTCGTTTTATTTTCATTCTGTATTTGGGCAAAAACAGTGAAGGGAATACATTGAAATTATGTAAACCTGTATATTAAATAGCAGTCCCTGCTAAACTTTCCTAGGATCGCCTAGTAATATAAATAAATATAAAAAATAATACTTAATATGCAGTGGAGTTGAACTAGCGTTCAAGAACCATCTTGCATACTACAAAATACAATACCTGATAGATACACTGAGTTGGCTTTACATTAGCAACACTCTCTTTTGTAGGAATGGATTACTGGTCTCTGACGCTGGTGAAGGTTCATAATCGGAAACGGCTGATATAAAACTATAATTCGCACACGTGGCTATCAGTTTTTGAGTATCTGCGAAGAATATCTCGGCGTCGACATCTTTCTGACGTCGAACTTAGAATGATTGGATTCTGGATGCAAGTGACGCCAACTGGACAACAGCCAATGTAGTTAAGTACTCCCGTTCTGCAGTGTCATGAGTCTACCGTGACTGGTTCTATAGTGATCGAACAACCAGCCAAACATCATGCGTGGAAAGCCTCGTATGGTTGCCTTTGGTGAGTGTTGTCGTGTGTCTCGCCTCGTAATAAAGTAGCTATTCGACGCAGCACAGTGCTCCAGTACAGCGTATGAATAGCAAAACCAATATCTATATGCATGTGCTCCGGTCATTAGTTCGTATAAGCTATGGCAGTCGACGGCCGTCACGGCTACCAATGTCACTGCGAGACATAAACTGTTCCTTGCATGGGGTCGCCATCATCACTGAATTACATGTGGAAATCTGTCACCTGTTCTGATGAATCTCGTTTCCAACTCATTCATGATAATGGGCGTATTCGCATTTTGAGAAAGCACATGAAAACATGGCATCTGGATGCATTGTTGGTGTTCGGTAGGCTGAAGGTGGTGTTATGGTTTGGGGCTTTTTCGTACCATTTTCTGGGTCCTCTGATCACCGTTAATCAACTGCTCAAAGGGAGCGCCTATCTTTCTATCGTCACCCACCAAGTACAACCCCTTTATGATGGCATTATATCCAGACAACTCTGGTGTCTATCAACAAGACATCGCGCCATGCCACAATGCCCGGCAGCTTGCTACCTGGTTTCAGCACAGTCTTCTCACACGTAGTGGGAAAAGGCCTGAGTTTGGTTCCATCAGTAACACGACAAATTTTTTTTTATGGGCTTTTGCCACAGCATAGCTGAGTTAGTCGGTCTCAGCCGAGGGTTGCATGACATTTTCCTCCAGGAACATTAGTTTTTCATCCAGAAAACAGAAAACTGATCGCAGAATAAATTTTGAAAAAAAGTAGAACAGGCACAATTAAAGTAACAATATACTGACGCCGCATAACTTTAGTTGCTTTGGCGTTTAACAGACACACACTTAAGCGACCTAAAGAGTTTGCGAATCACTACTATAAATGATTGATATCATCCCCTTACTCTTCCTAGAAATATAAAGATTAATATGCCAAGCAGTTAAAACATTCTTTGGAAGCTTTAGCATATACCAGGATCAGATATTTGTTTTTATAGATCAGGCAGGGCAACGCTTATATCTTACACTTACATATCTTCCTTTTAAATTTATGAAATGATGCGAGGCCATAAGTGATCCCTACCTAACATTTATATGACTGGATATTCCAAGATCAAAATAAATTCATTCAGAATTTGCTAATGCGTTCGCCAAACGGAATCAGCAATAGATTTGTTTCTTATGGTTACAGTTTTGGTACCTAATACAGCCATTTACAGTGATGGATGGTTATGTTCCTGCCAGTTTTTCCGAGTGGTTACACAGGGTATTTTTTGAGGGAATTATGTTGTTGGTCCCCGGGATCTGGCTACTAATTACCATTTTTGAATACCATATCAGACATTTGTTTTATACCAAGACTGGCCCATTTGGATTCGAAGAAGCCACGGACGTGCCGCGATGTTCCCTAACTCAACAGTTTTGACTTTCGAGTAACGGGCCACTTACTTTTACCTGTGCTTAAGGCGAACTGTGCAAACATTGGCAACTTTCCTAGTACAGGAAGGTTTAAGCAGGGTATTTTAACCAGCTCCTTCAACTTGAAAGAGTGAAGTCTGGTTCTCTTAAATGGCTTGTACAAAATTTAGCTTCTAAAATGTCTCGAGATACTAATGATGTATAGAACTTGTATGACATAGCTCAAGACGGCTAAACTAGAATAATTAAATACTCGGAACACTACAAATGCTGTGTTCAGTGTATATAATTATTGTAGTCTCAAGACGCATACAGCCCTAGAGGAAATTAATCCAGAAACATTTAGCGAGGAAGTGACTTGATAATGCAGGCAGGAGCCAACTGCACATGAACGAGTTCATCAGTCTGAAAATATTCAAGGACACTTTGCGCTCTATGGCAAAGGAAGGGGCTCTTCAGTTCATAACTTGAACGCGTGTACGTATAAGTGCAGACATTTGTCTTAATAAACAATGCTTCTTTTCCTGTGATGGTAGCATCACATCTTCGTTGTATCTCCTGCTTGGACTGGCCAATGTGTTCTTTCGGAGATAGAATATATCCATCAGTGAAGTGGAGCTGTGGCTCCACTGCAGCGATCAGGAGATTGCGTGCATCTTCTCATCCCTTATTAAGACACGCTATGTTATATCCCACACTTTGTACTAATGCTGCCACTTACTCCCTTATTATACATTAAGAATTTCTGTACGGTGATCAGTATTGTAATCTTCTATCCTCAGCCCTTTTGTATTTCACCGTGGATGCTACTTGCAACATTTATTGCATCGATAAAATTTCATTGGCTTGCTCTTTCCACGTTGTTATTTACTAATGAAAACAGCCCCTTCCCCTGGCTAATCACTGTTTTGTTTTAAATTAGAGGTATACAGTTCGAAATATTCGAATCTGGTTTACCTATTCATATATTTATCTATTTACTCGTCACACGCCGGAATTACTGGAACGGTTGCCTTTAGTGCTTCATTCTTGAACAGTCAATAGACATACAGATAAATTCCATCCCTTAAATGCACTATGTATCACAGAATTGCACACAACCTGATCAGTTCACTAATCGGGTTAAATACTCTCTCTTGCTCAATGATCTTAGCAATGAAGAATTCGTGTTGAAATCATATGAAAATCTCATACGCAAGTTAAGAAAATATATCAGTAAACGCTTCAGGAAGAGATAAAAACTAGTGACCCACCAACAAGTAATGTATACTTTGAGTTAAAAGATAGATCTACTCAAAAAAATTATTTCCTATAAGTAAAGAAAAGTGAAAGAAACGAAAAAGGTTGCCTACATTTATTTTCGAAGAATTATGTACCGTTAGTGGTAGCCCTCCGCTTTTGAACACTAATTACAGCTTACGGGAAGTAGGATTGCAATTTCCGTTGTTGTTTCTGCTTCTAACAATCGTTTTATTTTTTAATGGACAATAAGAAAAACTAATGTTAATTGGCTTTGTTATTGATAGTAGTGATCGTTATATCATTTGATTAGTTTTCATAATTATGGCCAGTAAATATCGCTAACTGGTTGCATAATAAGAATTATTAATTGAAAATGGAACGTGTTATTAGATTTTCCTTGAGACATTAGATGCTTCAATTTGAAATGGCCAATTGTTTTGTAGCATTGGCCGGTTTTTGTAGAAATGAGTGTATAAACCTATAAAAAGAATTGCTTATTGGAAACTATAGTTTCCGATATGAAATTTTAAAAAAATGATCCTATTTTTTTAGGACAAAATTAGACTTTATCGAGAGAGAGAGAGATTGCTGATCGCCAAAGTTAATAGTAAATGCAGAATAATTTCTCTTTTCCTTATGTCGTATTGAAACAAAAAGTGACTATTTGATTTTATTAATATTCAAGTCTACCTTCGCAATATACAAAAGAGATCCAGTTCATAAATTGCAGCACAGTAAGGAAACTCATTGTTTCAGTAAAGTGTTTCAGTATTGGCTTTTTAATAGTCCAAAATTAAATGATTTGCTACAAAATTAAATATGATTTGCTACAAAATTAAATATGATATGATTTACATATTGTATCGGCTTCATTAATCAGAACGAACATTGGTGAATTAAATTCCATTGCCGTCACGCTTTCTACTCGGCTCCCACTAAACAGAAGATTCTGTACGAGATCAGATGAGTTGGTTTGTTTTGCAACACTATTACAGTATTCTGAATGATGTAATCTAAGTTGAAATTCCGTTTTGGGATTTAGACATTGTCAAACAGATCTTGAACGCATATTACATTCAAGATAATGCTAATACATAGCAGGTAAGTCTGTAGGAAATCATGGTTTGCCAGGTCACAATAAAATCTCTGAAACTTGGAATTACTAGTCTTTGAGCATAAGACACACACACACACACACAGGGGCGAGAGAGAGAGAGTGTGTGTTTCAATCCTAGTTAAAACCCTAGGTGTAATTCTCGTTATTTAGAACACTGACTTCGTTTTCTTTAGTATTAATTTAGAAAGAAAAAAAATGTAATCTCTGCACAGTTTAGATTCTGCTGAACTCGATATTAGCGACGAATATAGTAACACGGTAACTTAAATTTACCGTTATTAATGCATAACAAGCAAATGATGCTAATTATATTGCGTTGTTAATCAGTTCTAATACAGAATTCTTTCACTGCGAATAATTCGACAGTCTTCACACGCTACTTATTCCCTTATCGCATTCGAAAGGAATAGGTATTTTTAATTTAGTGGTTGAAATATTAAATAAATAATTTCGTTTAACTTTTTATTTTTGCTAATTCAAAGAAAACTTTGATTTTCAGCTAATTGGCTTTGATGTTTGGTTGAATTCTTCGCTTTGAGAAGTTTGTTCCTTGAGAATAATTACCACAAGTTAGTTAGTTGTGTCGTTTGATTAGCATTCAGATTCGAGAGGAGGAAAAAACGTAACAAAATATGTATGAAATCCATACGATAGGAAGAGAGAGAATTGAAGTTACCTTTAAAAGATCGTTACTTGTTCCATTCCTTTACCCTTTTCAACGCACGTTTGTATTACTGAAGGCGCAGAAACGAATGCAAATTATCATAAACAAGGTAGACAGCGTTAAATGAAGATTCCACAACACAAAAGAATGAACAGAATTGGCTAAAAACATTGATATTGTAATAGATTCTTTTGGGAAACATCTCTCTCTCTGGGTTTTCATTCCAGCAGAGAAATCTCTTAAGGACAATCTGACGAAGCTCCTAGAATAATAACAGCTATTGAACCGATCGATCTAATAATCGATTAGTCTTTCACAAAGCGATTTATGTGCTTTGCGCGAGTTTGCGCGTAAAAGTTTCCTAACTTTTCTCCCCTTTGCCAAGAATCTTAGAGAGTGTAAGGACATTACGAGGTTTGAATAGCAAATCCAACTCACTCAAACGTGCGCTTTGCACTTAAATATTTCATGGAATTGGTGAGCTGTGATGAACTTGATCAGCATTAGTATATATAATCTACTTGCAAGGCGGTTATCGAAAACGACACTTCATGAAGGAAAGTTCAACTTAACATTCTACGCGAAAACTAAAAAATATTTATCCAGTATCTTACCCTGTTCCTTAGGTAATGCCTCCAATGCAACGAGACTACAAAATACCGTAGTTTCAAGGACTGTTACGTCAGCATACAGAGGCAATAAAACGTTATTTATTATCTCTGGAAAACATCCACGAGGATCACAAAATCATATCTAGGGTCTTCGAGCGACACTTTGCCTACTAAGTAGTTTTTTGTTACAGCGGTGGACGTCAAAATAGGCAGCACTTCGTAATCTAGGCACATACATATGGCGAGTTATACTCGTATGTTTGTGTATGCAATATATATGCGTGTGTATACGTCTGGGGAGCCCTCCCCTCGAGAAATTTGTTTTTAGAAAATTATTCTAAATATTTAGAATAATTTTCTAAATATTCGAATTGGGGAAGGAGGGTTAGTCTGAAACCTTTCGCCTGGATTTTTTTTTTCCTGAGATATCAAGAAAAATTTTTTTATCATTTTGGCGCTTCTTACGTTTGCAGCTCACCCTGCTTATTTGTTGCAGTGTGTGCAATAAAATCGCCTTTTACTTTATTTGATACTTCAGTAATATTGCACTTACACAATAAACAGTACGCGTTCTCATTCCCAAGAGATGTCTTTAAATAATGGCATCATAAGCGCTAATTTGACATTTCAAGTTTAAAAAAAAGTATATTAAATTTGGACAAAACTAATTTAATGAGTATTATTCAAAAACTTTGATAAAGATTTCCACAGTAAAAGCATGATATCATATTTCTTATTGCGATTTCTTTTTTTACTGTTAAGTCCATGGCTGCGTGACGGCCCTGAATTAGCAAAGTTTTATAAGCGTTTTAAATATTAAATAAGTGTTGTGATTGGCGAAAGCTTCAATAGTCACAAAGTCAAGCTACGCATCTAGCTTAAATCTCTCCCGACGCACAACGCGCCAACACCTACTAGTAATAATTCATAATCCTAGGCTGTAATCAGCATAAGTTACTTAACGCTCCGGAACGCCGTTCCGACGCGTTCAGTATCTCCTGCTGATTACAGCCTGTATACATTGATGGGCATCAACAGGAACCAACACCCATCAATGTAAAAGCAATCAGCAAAAAACTGTGCCTATGGACTTCTTTCCAGTTTAATAGATTTTTATTAATATGTGGAGAAATTATATCAAATAAGGAGTTAATTTAGTTGTAAACTAGAAACAATGGGGGATTCAATTTCGTTGTAAAGTGGAATTAATAAAATGATCCATATATTCCATGTAAAGTGGAATTAATAAAACGATCCATACTGGAACTAATGGATCGAATAAAACGGTCCATTCATTCAAGTTTCAAAAAAATGTAAATTAGTGTGAATTTGTATGTAAAATGAAAGAGTCGATTTAAAAAATGTTAATTGTATGATGAAACTATATCACAGTGTCAATGAGTAATGTTGGATAATGTTAACAAAAACTTAAATGAATAAAATAATTTTATTCATTGTTGGAATGTTGGTCCATTCAAAGATCCTGATGAGTAGTGAATTTAAACGCATTTCTTTCCAAAGGTTAGAAATTTGCTCATATACGGCCAGATCTTAAAAAGAGGTTCCATCCGATTATCGTCCTAATTCCACTTTTACTCTTTCTAAAGTAATGGAAACATCAATTAACGTCAACTCTTAAACTTCTAGAAACCTCCATCTGATCAACAATCGTCAGTATACATTCAGCCAGTGCTGATCATTCAGTAATAGCATAACCTCTAAATTATTCAATATTATTCATATGTAAAATTTAATTCTCTCTCAGTTCTTTGGAGATGGTCCATCGCATGGCAGAAATTCACCTTTGTGTGCCTTTCTTTTTAGATGAACACGATTTCTCACAAGAACCCCTATCCCTTAATAAGTTATATGGACAATTCTAAACACAATAAATTGCTCCATGTTCATATCGTTGTTTCGATGAATAAACTGTGGACAACTTAATGATACACCTGAGAGAGTGGGCTGAATAAATCCTACGATACCAAGATTTTTTTATTGATATATATATTTTTTTATTTCTTGGATTATCCAGTGTAATATATCGAAAAATGTAAATGTATACATGCAATACTATGCAAGCATTTAAAATATTTTATTCTTGCAATTTCAGTTTTTGTTGGCTAAAATTCGATAAATCACATCGTATTATTCATAACATTAGTTACCACCTAAATGTAAATTTTTATTCGAATACAGATTTATTTTTTATTTCTTGTTTTTAATATGGAAGGACGGAAAAGGGGCACAAATGCAATTCCTTGGGATAATGATAAGGAAATTACAAATGAAACATTGAAATGATAGTCAAAATAAGCATTGAATTAGTGTGAGGAATCTTTGTGAAGTTGGGAAATGTTGCTCACCATTAGAAGAAGTCGAAAATATAGGAAATCAACCGGAAAAGCCTTGAAATAGAGTGTGAGAACAAGGGACGTAACAAATTTAAGAAGGTTCAGTTAGATAGGATTCCGATTATAGTGGAAAGAAACCAGGTTTTTTTTATGAAAACCCAAACATAAGAGGTTTTAAAACCTATAGTACTTAGTACCGTGCATAGGTTGGAGGTTGAGGAGACGAAAGAAGATATTTGTTGACTTGAATTTTAGATATTAGACTTGAAATTAGGTAAACTGTAATTTTCAGGAAATACGTATGAAGAAAATTTTGTTCCAGAAAACGGCAGTTGAATGAATAAACGAGGAAGATGAAAAGTTGGTTCTGTGATTTTGAAGTTCGACAGTAAATGGATGTTGGCTGGTGGCAGCACGTGTTCGCACTGTTTTTAAAGAGAGAGCGGAAATTATAGAAGCCAATTCAGAAGAACAGTGCCCATGGACGTATCTGTAGAAGAGGCATGCAGCAGGAACAGAACGTATATGAGACAGAGTGGAGATGTTCTGTTAGAGATGAGTATTAATTAACCTAACAGCCCTCTTCTGAATGGAATCTAGAAGCCCGAGAGAGGTTTTAGGCGCACCGTCCCACATGTGGGAACAACATTCCGTGGTAGGGCGGCTTTGCGATTTGTACAGAGTGAATGAACAGCTGTTTGGAAGAAAAGTAACGCCGAGAGCGATAGAGAAAAACAAGTTTTTTAGATGTAGAGGAGGCAATATTTGTAATGTGCTTGTGCCAAGAGAGATTAGAAGTCAGGGGAATCCCCAAAAGAGATATATCATCATGCCTAGAAATCGGAGTGTCCCAGAAGAATTCTTTTTGGGAGATATAAGACAGGACTGAGTTTTAGAAGGATTGAAATCAACGAAGCTGTGTTTACCCACTGGAGGATTACCTGGAGATCGGTATTTAAGGAAATGGTAGCGGATATTCGAGAAGTTTAAGCTGATTGAGCAGGGTGAAGTTTCTCAAACTGGAAAGCAATGTGCTATAATCAGCATAAATATGGATAGGATTTCCGGTCAATGAAAGAAGGTCATTCATATACAAGAGGAAAAGAACTGAACCCTGGGGGACACCAGCATTAGTGGAGAAGTTAGGAAGACAGAGAGCCATCTACCATCACTATCAGTGAGCGGTCAGAGAGAAAACTGAATAACCAATTACAAAAAACAGTTGGCAAACCATAAGATGGAAGCTTGATTAGAAGATCTTTATGCCAAACACGGCGCCTCCGTAGCCAGGTGGGAAGGAGCAGCAGTGCGTAGCACACGCTTCTTGATTAGACCGGGGTTCGAGCCCGTCACCACCAAATACGGAGGATGCGGAAAGGTCAAGGAATGACCACCGCATATCCCGGAGCAATATAGCCTTAGTTGCTAATGCTCCTAAAAACCAAAATAACAACAACATATGCCAAACACGATCGAAAGCCTTTGAATGTCAAGAGCAAATGCTTGTGTTTCACCAAACTTTTCCATTGAATTTGTCAATAAATGGGTAACATAAGCCAGATATCACCAGTAGATCGACACTGATGGAATGCATACTGGCGATCGTTGATCAGATGGTAGATTTCTAGGTAGTTTAAGAGTCGGCGGTTAACTGATTTCGCCATTACTTTAGAAAGATTAGGAGTAATTTCAATGGTACGATAATCGGATGGAAGGGATTTGTCACCCTTTTTAGGAACTGGCTGGATATGAGCAGATTTCCAAGCAGAAGGAAAACGAAAAAATTGAGAACAAGCGGAGAAATACCATCAGGACCTGGAGCTTTCTTAACATCAAGATTTGTCAAAATCCTTCTGACATCCTTTTCACTGAAGACCACAGGAGGCATTGAATGGAGCGTACTGGGAATGGTGGGAGGTGCTTTTCAAGATCAATAATATATGAGTTGGAAGAAAAATGGGATGCTAGCAGGTCAGCTTTATCCTTGGCTGAAGTGGCAATAGAATCATCTGGTTTTGAGAGATGTGGGCGAAAGTTGTGCCAATAGCTTTGACAAGAGACCAGAATGCCCGGCTACCATTAGGGCAAGAAGCAAGTTTTCTGCATCTAGCCTGTTCAAAAATCTAATTTGAACTGATTAATAACTGCTTTACAATTGTTGTGAGTATATAGGCAAAAAATGAAAGTGAAGAATTGGAGACAAACCAATTACGATATACACCATTCTTCCCTCGAACAGCCTTAGCACATTTATTGGAAAACTAAGGTTTAGATGATGGACGAGATTTTAAAGTGGAGTGTGGAATAAAGGATTCATTCCTACAAGAATAATTTGGCTGACACGATCTGAGCAAACGTTGACATCAGAAGTTTTTAAACAGTAATCCGACCAAGAAAAATAAGGAAATAAATCACGCAGGTCATTCCATTTTGCATTCTTGTAATGCCAAACAACACGGGGTTGGGAACAGTCATGAGGTAAAGGCTCCAATGAAGAAGAGACAATCACCAAGTGGTGATCGGAGATGCCTAAAGGACCTCACTTCGACCGTGTACTTAGAAGGGTTGTTTGTGAGAAAAAGATCAAGCGTGTTGGCTGTATGGTTAGGATTGTCAGGTATTCTGGGTGAATGAACAAGGTAAATGAAACAGTAAAGTAACAGATTAGAGTAGGAGGCAGAGGCAATCCAAAACAAATATGTACCTTCGACTTTGTATTAATTTAAAAATTATTGCAGTCAGTTACGAACTCCATATAATTAAAATAATTTCGATTTCAGAATAGTGCGTCTGTCTTCTCAAGATTATTGTTACTCTACATCTCAAGATTTCTTGTTTGTGTTTAACTGCAGCAGCCAACATTGGCAAAATTCAGAGAGGTAGCGACGGTTTAAATGAACGGAAGCTAATGCTATGGAAACAGATTAAATAACTACAGAGGATGTGTAAAGGCAGTAAACTATAAATATTAGCAGTGTCATCAATAAAATGAGATAAAATGAGGGAATTTGAGATACGACAAGTTACGGAACGTTAGGACAAGAATTCTAGTTAGACTAAAGTACATTCTTTGTAATCAAGAAGGAAAGGGAAGATAGAAGGGATGATGGCGGTCATGCTTCTTATCAAAACCCAATCACGAAGCTTCTTATCACGCCTATTTTCAACAGCCCAGTTTATTTTCTTAGAAATGTAAAACTCTATTTAAAATTTCGAACTGATATATTAGATTGTTTTATATTTTATTTACTTAATTTATTTGATGCTTTTGTATTTGATCCTTTTATATCTTTAAATGAGTTTAGAAATTTCTTAAAGTTAGGACAAATAAAATTTTTATCAATATTTTTTGTTATTGTAAGATTTTGTCAAATTTACGTAATGCATGCAAATAAATACTTTAGTATTGCATATGTATATATCTTGTTTTCTCGCACATTGTAAGTGAAAACTGTAATATATATGATAAAAATAAATTAAAATAAAATCAACCTACGCGCGACAAATTATTTCCTAGATTCAGAAGTTACGCAGATTAGTATAGAATCTGATGGTATGAGGCAATTGGAAGCGAAGGTATAACGAGAGTGGAAGTAATTTACAGACCAGAAGACTGTGAGGAGTATGACGAGAGTCCCTACATGCAGGTAGAATGGGCAAAGCAACCGTGAATGTCTTATTGTAGCTAACTTCAATCTGCCCCTAATTGATTGGAATAAGTGGGAGAGAAACTCACCATGGGAAGGTACTAAGTGCAATACTGTCCTAGACGTACTGTCACAATGAACTAGGTGACACAATAAGGCTGATAGGACTGGAACCATTAGCTGGGAGGGATCAGGAGTTTTAAGTTGGATGATGAGGAGAAAGGTAGCAGTTGTTAAAAGGCAAAGGAATGGGTTTCAATTTCAGGAATGGAGATTATGACAATTTAAGCAGCTACATGGCCTGTACCAACTAAGGAGTTACCTCATAGAGCGAAAATAAATTAGAATTATATTATACCTTAAAAGCTATATTTACAAGACTCCTTGAAAAAATTAATAAAATATGGCACAAGGATTTTGAAACGGATGAATTTGAACCAGCCAGTTTAATAGAGTAGAAAATGATGGCGATAAGAAGTACTACTGAAGCCTAAGATAGCTACAAATTGATCTGTAACGATACCACACAAAGGTTAAGCTGACGGCGAGATATCGCTATGTTGAAAAATTAGGCAGATTATGAGAAATTGCTGGCTATGCGAGCAAGGAATGGGGACAACACGTTTTTCAAATAAGTCAATACCAAGAAGAGAAAAACAAAGCAAATCGGACCTTGAGTAACGGGTACGAAAATCTTAGATAACCCAATTAATGTTGCAGATGAGCCGAGTTAGATACTTTGCAATGATATTTCCAGAAGAAAGACCCTTCTTGATGAGGATAAACCGTGCGCGTGATTCTGGAAAATATGACATTTACGATACTGAAACTTTATAATATTATTTATTAGAAAAACTTTCACACCTCAAGGCAAGTAGGGCTCCTGGAGTTGATGGTATGTACCCAGTAATTTTGTGTGTATTGAACCACTCGGGGTAATTATGAAGGCATCATCGGACTCGGGAGAGATTCCTTTGGATCTGAGAAGTGCTAACGTGTCGCTAATACATAAAGAAAATTCTAAAAGTGAGGAATAACTGCAGACCAGTCTAATTTCAGTGGTAGAGAAAATCATGGAGGCGGTGATAAAGAGTAAAACGGGATCATTTAGGTAGAAGTTGAATTCTGAATGAAACACAGTATAGTGTTGTAAATGGAAAATCATGTTTAACTAACCTGGTTAGCTATTTGACAGAGTCACTCATGAACTGGGTGCAGGAAATAATTTCCCTATTTTATTTTGGATTTCAATATACCGTTTGACGCGATCTCCCAATAGACATTATGCACAAGTTGGAACATGTTAGAGAGAAAATCCTTAAATGGATCGCAAGATAGTTGCAGGGCAAGAGGTCGAGGATTGTGATTAATGGCTATTCTTCAGTTTAGAGTACATAAGAAGTGGAGTTCCTCAAGGATCCGTACTGGCATGACTGGTTTAGATGTTTTTTTTTTTAATTTTTTATGATATAGACAAAGCGATAGAGGACGAGGTGTCAAAATTTGCAGATGATGTAAAGATAGGTAGAATCGTTAATGATTAGCTCCAATCAGAACTTACATACGACTTACATAGACTTCAGATGTTATTGTTGTTGTTGTTATTTGGTTTTTAGGAGCATTAGCAACTAAGGCCATATTGCTCGGGGGATGTGCGGTGGTCATTTCCTGACCTTTCCGCATCCTCCGTATTTGGTGATCACGGGCTCGAACCCCGGTCTGATCAAGAAGCGTCTGCTACGCACTGCTGCTCCTGCCCACCTGGCTACGGAGGCGCCATAGACTTCAGAGATGGCCAGAAATTTTTAATGCAGCAAAATGCAGAGTATTACCCTTGAACAACCGCAAAATACTTAGTTTGGTGGGATAGAACTGAAAAGAGTAGATAAAAAAGGGGGGTTTGAGTTATGATAAGGTCGGACATGAAGTTTTCCGAGCAGTGTAGACAGTCGTCAAGTAAGGCTCATAGTGTTCTATCGATGATTTATTGTACATTTGCTAGAAGAGATAGGGAGGTCATAATACTAGTATATGTATAAGGCCACACTTGCGATAATGTGTTCAAATATGGAGATAAAAAAAAAAAAAAACTGCTCTTCTTCAAAGGGTTCGAATATATCCAACACACCTCGTGAGATCGGCAAAAGTGTGTCCCCATAAACAAAAACTTCTGTAATTTGGGATACAGAGCTTGGAAACCGGACACTTTAGAGAAGACTTGATTGAGATGAACTAGGGGAGGAGAGGTTTAGACTGGATTGCAATAAATTTTCTTTTAGTCAGCGAGTTAATTACTGGAATAAATTACCTCTGCGGGTGGTTGACTGACAGCTTGGGGAAATTCAGAGGCCAGCTGGATAGGTGCCAGCGTAAGGATTTTATTTTCAAGTAGGTATTTTATTTTGTTTTTTATTTATCTATTATTATTTATTTTTGTTATTTTTTTAAATTTATATTTCATTGGTCAGTGAAGCTTAAGACGAGGGCTTCCTTACCCTACATATCTCATGCTAATACCAGAATTTTAAGTGTGTTAGATATCGGCCTGCCCGACTGACAAATTTTCGAATATGCCAGTATAAGGAAACTTCTCACAGTGTGCTTCCAAACATGTCAACAAATGAAAGAAGGGAGGAAGTGGCACTGGAACGAAGGCAGAAAACCTCAACTTACAAGCAAGCGAATGTTCGGCACCTCTACCCCTTTCATATCATCGATAAACGGGTCACAGCGCTCAATTATAGCTGATATATTAGTCATGTTGTTCTCCTCAGAGGAAGCAAGGTAGCATTTCGGTAAAGCTTCGACACTGCAGGAAATGAGACGTCTATAAATCGCAGTTACTGGTGCAAAGTAGCATGCCTGCAGTGCTCCTTCTTTGTACAGGAAATCGGCCATCGCAGGGTAGAGGAGAGAGGAGTAAAAACAGTTATCTACGAAGTAGCAGTAGTAACTGACAAACTATTAGTTCTTACCGATATTTTAAGCTTCACTTCGAAAATTATCCCCTCGCTCCACTCTAAATGTACATACCATGTAGGAGAAGCTTGGAATTTTCCAATGGGCGGTTATGATTCGTCTGAAGCTACCCTATGTGAACTGCCCACAACAAAATCGAAAGCGGAAATGAAACAGTGAGGGATTACTTAAACGTTCATTATCTTATAGCGGTGACTTACTTCCACTGGCGCACTGTTATCCGTGAATTACCATGTTTTTACATGGGGGAGTGAGCTCCTCATGTGATAACAACGTTTAGGATTTTCTTAGCAATGCAAATATTCTTATTTCTGTAAGCGTTGTGGATTTAGAATCGCCGTAATGAATGGCACCGAGGATATCCTAAAAGTGGCATGGAATTTTTAAAATCCCACAGCGAGCGACTTTGTAATGAATTTAAAGAGGAAACATAAATATGTAAGTCAGTTCCAGAAATGTTTGTCTTCCGAAACGCTGCACACGAAATTTAGCAATCACGCTGCATAATTCATACTTTGGCTGAGTAATTTCATACGTAGCAATGCAAATCTTTGTTTATAAAGTTGGATATGGATCAGACAGAAAGATAGCTCGTAAACCTTGTCTACTGTGAGTTTTGAACTATGCAAAGTGAGTTCAGATTTTTCTCTGTTGCAGGGAAAACCGAGCACATTATGACTAATATGGAAGGAGGCCAAACAAATCCTAAAGCGGAACAAAACCCAGGAAATTCCTCTGTTGTTCGAATTGTCAACGCACCTCAGTGGGGGTCCAACCACATGTTAACCAATAGACTAATTTCGGCATCTCACGAACTTCATTTAGATCACATTTGCATTAAATTTTGTCTCCTTAAGTTGTCTTCGTCTTAATCCAATAGCTAAGTAATTCTGTTTCAGGTTATTCGTGTTCATTGATTATTAAAACGGTTGGTTCAATTTTACTATTTTAATAAAAGTAGTAGTGAATTTTTCCCACAACAGAATGAAACAACAGAAATGAGGAATGAAAGGATCATCAAAATTGTTAATGTTAGAATTTGAGTGGAACTGTTCAGTGAACAGCAGGTTTATTCTTTCTTCACTTTATATTTCCGAAGGAAAAGTACTGCATCTTTCCCTTCTGACCATCAGTTTATATTTGGGAGAATCCATTCTGAAATTCTGATCACTGCGAAAGTGTAAATGTGATAGAGGTGTGCGATCTGAGAGAAATTTTATGATGTGGTATAACATTTTATCTGGTATTTCGAGAATATCAAAATAGTTGAACGGTTTTCGTAGAAGAAAAATCCCATAAGTTAAAAATAGATTAGATTCAGTATGCAGTATACATCGCCACGTAATGAATCCACCTTTTACTTCAGAATATTAACCAAATAGAAGAAATGTTAGAAATAACTTAAGTTCGGTCCTAAAATGAAAATGGTTATTTCAGTTACTACATCATGGCACATTGAAGTTTTGAGAAACGGAAGCTTACAGAAACTCAGTTTAGGGGATGCTTCCTTTTAAGGCATGGTAAAATAGCGAATGGGTACATACTAGTCTTTCATATTGAGGGCTCTGTTTCAATTCCCATCAGGTGTTTTTAGTTTTTCCTTTCTCTTGATAAAATACAGTTTTTTTTCACATTTGAAATTTTATAACTGAACCGCTTTTAATTTTTTAAAATTAATTTTCAAATATTCCAAAAAAACGTCAAGCCTTTTATTAGGATGGACTTCGCGCTCTGATAATATCATATTAAAATAATGCAAATTTGCTAATGATATGCACAAATTAGAAAACTACAAATAATTTTTAAAATTTCATAGATTCAAAACAAAAATGCACGGGAACCTGGAAATCAGTGATGTGTTTCCTTCATTTATTTTTATAGTATTATAACAAGTGAAGCCTATTCTGTATTACAGATACTTTAACAAACGGGTGTATATTTCCAAGTTTTGTAGAATTTTAAATGTTTACTACGTCAGTGATAAAATACTTCCTCTTTTTCTACCTTAGTGTATTATTTTATTTTTTAAGCATTTTAAAGCAAGCATACTGCTGAGGACAGTTAATAGTTATGAGTACTCCACGGCAGCATGGTGAGAAGCTACTCTACTGTCCATTATTTGGAAAAAGTCTTGAGTTCAGTTCCTGCCTCTACCAAAATGATTTATTCCCATTCGGCAAGGTGAGGAACTCCTGAGCGAGAGAGTTAACCAGTTCGGGAAAGAGTGTAGGGTTTTCATTCTGTGAAATATCGAATCCGACTAGAAGGTAAGCAACTTTACTGTATATTAGCACTTCAAAACATTCGTTACCACAGAAGTTATCTAGAAATGCTCCGCAATAACTGTAATGTAATCAATAGCTTTAGTAGCCACAGACTTCATGTAAAATAGCATTCTGCTTACGTTGACTTCTGCAACCAGTTAAAGTAGCGCTCCATTGAAAGGTCACTTCTTAAAGAGCATCGCATCCACCTCCTTTGCCTATTGAGTTCTAGCGTCCTCCATCTATGCGATCTTTACACTTCTCTTCTTTTAGGCTGCGAAGTAAAATTCGTGGAAGTGAAAAATCTCCTTCTACACGATCGCCATTCCTGCAATGAAAGAGATCGATGCGAGCGGCTTGTCATCTCCTCAAAGTTTTTAAATGTCCTTAGACAAGAGATGTTATCTTCCGTCGTTGGTTTTCCACGTGGAAGGATAATGCGCCGAAAGCTGGAAATTTTGTAATTCACTCTTACCTCTCGTGCAGCTGATTTTGGCACGAACACCACGCCAGAAATTCTCTTGGCATATTTTGTCGACAGGTAACGCCCGGGACGATTCTACGCTCCAGATAACACCAATCCCATTCACTATGCCTGAAAGAGGTAGAGAAGGCTAAAAAACCACGAGCGGGAGCGGTCTTTGTGCTTAGAGAGTCGGATATCTGTATTAAATAATTTTGTTAGAATGAAGACTCATCGTTCACAACAATGTGCTTCCACCGCAATGCGTTGAAAGGCTCGAGACATTTTTCATTACCCCAAAGAAATTCAAATATCGGCAGTGCGAGGGAAGAGGAAGGCATTGAGTGCTCGGAAGGAGCGCAATGTATATCTTGAATTTATGGCCTACATTTTTAATGGTTGGTGTTAGTGTGACTAAACATAAAGAAATGTAAATGCAGTCTTTCAAAGGTAGCTCCATTTGAAAAGCGAGTAGGCTACAGGGAATTTTTCTCACTGCAACTGCCTCCAGTTACTTTTATTATTGACTGCGTATAACGAATAATCTGTAAAGGGCTCGAAGAAGAACTGCACGCGTACAAATGATCTGCAGATGCATTTGCCATTAAATTCAGTATTCTCTTCACATTTTTATTTTCTTTTTCAACGGATACAAATGTTCTCTCTTCGATTGTTACAAGTAATACTTTAAAATTAAAGTGGGGTTTTCCATTTATTAACGCGTTAGCATATATGCGTAATGCGTCTGTTTCTCTTCACCACGTCCGTCCGCATGCAACAACTTGACTCCTAGTTGGAGTTTCATAAAATGTTGAAGTCGTTGCTGAAAAAAAGTCCTTTCTGTTGTAAATCATGAAGCATTACTACTTGCTAACTCGTCTGAAATTGTGCACTCCGTACATTAACTAACGTGTTTCATTTATTGTGGAAAACAAAATTTTTGCTATTTCTGTTTGATAATGACTGTGATATTGTTAAAGATGAAAGTTGTGAGCAAACGACTAAAGCGCGTAGGTGGGTGTTGTGACTGTAATCATGCGATTCCGTGGTCGGTTTTCTTGTTTTGCTGCACTGTTTCCACTCGAACCCAAAGTTCCTAGACCTTTGGGACTTATTTTATACATCAAGGCAACGAAGAGCATTAGGCATCATTATGTTTGCAAATTTGGATGGGAAATGACTACCTAGAGTGTCTAGCAGAGAAATACTCTACTTATACGCCCGTGATTGACTAATCTTACTTAGTCTCCCAGATTGGATTTAGCAAAGGTTCCTGAAAGGAACAAAACCTAAACTTTTACATACTTGATAAATGGTGTAACCGCTCAAACACCTTGAAGAATCATGATATAAGTGTAACACTTCATATCCTTAGTAACTTCGTTGCGAGTAATAATTTATTTAAGATTAATACTTCGGCCACTAATATGTTAGAAAAATAATTTTATTAATCTTAATGACGAATGCAGAACTCCCAGATAAGAAAATAAATGCATTTTGAATTTAACTTCTTGGAAAATTAACTTAAGGTAATTCTTCAAAGTCCTGTCTGGACTGGAGGAATTTTTTCGTAGCTTAATTAGTCAGTTACGGGTGGGGGGGGGGGTGGAAGTTGGATTTTTCTCTAGAAATTCGGGGTTTTTTTATCCAGTAAAGGGGCAAATTGACAAAGATTGCACTGAATTTACGCATAATACAGATGTTGCATGAACAGTAACATATCACAGTTCCTTCGCATAAAATAAAACAAAGTAATTTATACCTCATTTGCTTTAGAATATTAACAGTGTTTGAACTGTATTTATTATTATTAGTCACATGATTTTTACATTGCTTTGTAGCGATCTTCGTTTAAAATTTATGCAAAACCCTTATTTATAAAATACCCTAAAAATAAATGAAGCGTCAAATTTTCATCCGAGATTGCTGAGCACAAATTACGTGGATGTAATGATCCAAGACCTCGATTTGTCCCTAAATTTAAAATAACAAATATTTATTAACATCGTGTCCTTTCATCATTTCGAAACGGATCGCGCAATTTGTCAATTAATACGGTTTAGTTAAATACACGTTACTCAAAGCTGTCATCTGCCACTGCTAATCGATTTTTCGTCTCGCGTTACTTATTCCTAATAATTTGTGTGCATTGTCTACAATCGCGTATGCAGCCACTTCCTCCATCAATGCCATTCCTCATTGGGGTTATCAGCTTCGGTGATTTTAGAGGAAAAGGACACAGGTGTTTCAGAATGAATAATTATTTAAATATGATGAATACACATTGCCAGTCTCATAGACGTAAATATCAAATACTGCCTGGAAGCAATCACACAGAAACAAAGCTGCTCAGGAAAACAACCCAATGTTCAATTTATCTGTTGTGATTTTTACGAAACAGTCGTACTAATAAATGGAAATTTTCATTATTGAATAGCAATCGATCGTGATTCTTTTATTAAACTGTATTAAAAAGCAACATATATGGGAAATAAAGGAAAGGATGTGAAAAATTAGTATTTGTTGTCAGTGGCAATTGGAAGCTTATTTACTATGTATTTACAATGCAGATTATAAATTTACATCCAAACATTCGGTAACTAGTGTTTGGATACTCAGTCAGATAAAAATGACAGGAAATTTATAAGAAATGTTTTCTTAATTCAGTGTGTAATGCGTGCAAATAATTCTGTCTAAAATGTTGATCAAGGTATAGTGAAGAACGTTACATACTTTTTTTTTAAATACTACAATGATTTAGCGATGTCATATAAATTAAATGCCTCGATGCGGGAGAGAATTCGGAATAATATGTCTATTCTTATTAGCGAAACTTAATTTCTATAAGGAACTCCTCATAAAGATTGAAATTAAACTATAATTGCTTTGGGGTATTCCGTGTAATTTGTATTCAAAGTATGTAATTACATGTTGAGGCGTCTGCAATTACTGAGGTAGTGTTAAATGCTGTCTAACATTACGAATAATACAGCAACTGTCATTTGTGAGAAATATGATTGATATCTTAGTTTCAAAGCGATTAATTGTAGGTGTTTGTCAAGTTGGTGTACGTAATGACTCTTAGAGGTTAGCACAGTGTTTATAATCATCGGGTTTCCTCTTTCACAATGGTGGAAACGTCTCAAGCGAAGGTTATGGTTTATTCCTCCCGAAAACTCGGGTTTTTTCTCCAGCAGAGGGCAAACCGACCGAAGAACACACGCAATTACAAAAAATATATCGTGACGCTTCGTGGCCTCAGTATCTTTTGGTTTTAAACACAATTAACTGTGATTGAATCGGTCATTTAATAATATTCTTTAATACGTTAATCATATACGTTTGTGAATCCATGCAAAGATAACTAGAGGAATCTTACAAAACATTAACTATACAAGTTTCCAAGCACAGAAATACAAAGTTAGCTACAAAATGACCATTAGAAACAAAATATCAGAATATAAAAAATAATCGTAATTAAAGCACGCAAGACTACAAATTAAGCATAATATAAAATGACATCAGCATACTAGGACCTGCACTTGCACACCTGTTCTTTATATGCAGTAAGATAGGCCAAGATGTCATCTCGATATGATTTGTCAATAGACCATAAGTCAAAGTTGACGTTGAGCGAGTTGAGGTGTCCAAAGTCACATTTGGGAAGTGTCTTGAAACGCTGTAACCTCTGGAGCCTTGAGCACAAAGAGAGTACTGCGGTGTCTTTCTGGCAAACACGAACCAACAGTATTCCAAATGTTCATTAGATAGTATGAATCAGAGCTGTAATACTCAATATGTTCTACGTTGATAATATACTCCAAATTTACTCCAAACTATTAATTTACTCCAAATGTTCATGTAATCTTAGGTTACATGAACTTAGGTTACATTTATGCTTAGATGAACACAGATGAAGGAATGCCTTTATTTTCCTCACGTGAGCTCTATGGATTGTGGGCGTGTATTGCAGGTTGGAGAAGATTGCAGATTTGGATGTCGTGTAGATCTGGTGAGACCACAAATTGGCCCACTTCAGCAACCAGAATTCTATTCTAGACCTCATAATTTCTTGAGGCTGCTGAGTGGTGCGGTAGACCAAATTTCCACGGCATAGGAAAGCACGCTACTGAAGTACGTTTCGTGGTATTTCCTGATTATTTGTTTATTGTGAGTTCTGCAGAAATCTATTTTCATTACTCAGAATGCTTGCAAGGCTTTGGAGTACTGAGCTTGCATTTGTTGTTTATAAGTAAGGTTCGCATCAAGGATTACTCCTATGAATTTGACACTTCCATTGGGAGCCGGAATCTTAATTTCCTGCTAATTCCGGAAGTAAGGTATCAGCGGACGTCATCTGATTTGGAGAAAATATTAGATAGCTTAACTGATTGACTGGCAGGCCAAAAAATTTGGTATACTCACAGAATATATTAAGGTAGTTTTTTACATTTTCTGAGGTGGTTTGTCTTGCTTGTGGATTAACGACCTGGAGTTGGCATGCCAAATAACACACAATATCATCAGTATATAATAAGAACGCAAGAACGTGATCCATAAGTGGCACGAATATTGCAGGGAATAGCAGGGCAGAGAGGAAACACCTTGTGGGATATCTCCATCTGCGCTTTGACAGACTGTAGTATTATTATATGTAAAGCAAAGCATTCCCCTAGACAGCAGACTTTTCAGGAGTGCGAGTATATTGCCGGAGGATATCCCATAGAATCTTTTAAGTAAGGCAAAGAGGGGTCTGATTTGGACTGAGTCGAATGCAGATTTCATGTCCAGAAATATGGTGTGGAGATTTTCATTGTTATTGCAGGCATGAATTATTTTCTGGGATAAGGACTGCAGAAGGTGATAGTAGATCTATTTGGCATAACATAATGGGTATGATCGGGCCTATCACAAAGATTGCGAGTGCAACATCGTTATAGATACTCACCTCTCTAGGCATTTCAGGAAGGGAGAGGCGACTGATATTGGCCTAAAATCCGCAGGGGTTTTCGCATGAGGCTTTTTTGGAATTGCCACGACTCTGTAAGTCAACCAGTTGCAAGAACCTGTGCCTGTTTGAGGAGTTTGTTTGGTAGAGGAGGGCGAGCTTTCTTTTGATGAAATACGAAACAATTTTAAGACTAAAAAGAGAGGTATTGCGCCAGTTCCTATGGTGGACTTGCCAGGTAGTGAGTTTATTATTTTTATTAGCTGTTCTAAGGAGATTTCGATATTACTGGCAGCTGAAGAAACGTTGAGCGCTTCATTCCAAGGATATACTTCAGACACGCTGTGATGCCTTTGAAAACGCAGCACATGCTGATACACCATTCCTAGACATCAAAAGCTATAGGTGTGTAAATATGACATGTGGACCACACACATTTACTTCTGGACAGCTAGCCGTTCATGAAATTGTGAATAGCTGTTAGTTTGCTATTCTGGAAATCCATCCTTGCTTTGGAGAATTTGGCATATGAATTTTCTGAAGGCGACTTCTTGTAGGAGGCGTGGGCTGCCTGTTTTTCCTTGACGGTCTTGGTCAGAAGGCCATTCCACCATGGCTTCGAGTGGGGAATAAGGATTGCACGTTTAGGACATTGCGGACCTTGCAATGAATCCCATCCATCTCGAGAGCCAGTAGGCAGCCTCATTGATGTTAAGCTCTGCCAGTATGTTTCAAGGGTAATGTTGAAAAAGCGTAGTAACTTTTAGGATTGTGCACCCTCCTGACAGTGTTTGTAGCTTGTACTAGCGAACGTTCTTCCATCGGTGCCTGCATTGATCGGACTAGAGGAAGTTATCGTCAGGGTCTCTTTTACGAAATAGTTCGAGAAGATGTGCTGTAGGGTGGCATCGCCATGTGAAGAAGAAACATCAATAAGATCAATACCCATTTCCGACATGTTCAATCACAGTGTATCTAAGAGCTTCTTAGTGGTTGGCAATGGAGGGTTAGTCTTAGAGGATGATGAACTCATGGCGACGATTTATTGTGGATGATGAGCTCTTGGCGACGATTTATTGTGGATAGCAGTCATGCCGTCAGATTGAGGAGACAATCCTCAGAAACTGGTGGACAGAAATAAATGGCACACACAGAGATCGAAATTCCAGCAACTCAGTAGATACGCAGAACTGCTTCTACATCTCTTGTGTAAGTGCATGCCTTGATTAGAGGGAGTGCTCTCCTTTGACAGATTGCTACACTGCCACCTCATCTCCCTATTCTGTTAGCATCCAGTGTGTGATAACCAAGATTCAAAGTGAAGGTTGCAATTCCTATCTCATCTCTGAGCCAGGTTTTGATCAGAATTATGAAGTTGTACTCTGCACAGGAAAGTACTGTAAATCTAGTAGGCTACCTCGTTTATTATTGACACTCCTGATGTTTCGTAGGAAGAATCGGATATTTACCCCCACAGAGGGTTTTACCAGGGTAAGTTTTTTTTTTTTCTCTGAACGGTATCTGCTGGTCTTGAGATGATCGAAATCTCGTCTGGGCGGTGTCTCGTTAGATGGGCCTTGTTGCTGGATTTTCTTATTGGAATTATACCAGTCTGATGTTCGATCGTCATCACTCTGCGAGACATCCACGAATTGCATCCTCTCCCAGATATACTTTGAGAGACTTCGCTAGAGAAGTCAGGTAGCTATGCTGCCTCTATTGTGCATTGTTGTGAAATGAGATTAGGGTTTGCTGAGTTCTAAGCCTTTAGTCTTCCACAGTATGACACCAATAAACGTCTGGCCCGGTGTTCCGCATTGAAGTATTGTTGGTAATTGGGCCCATCAATCTGAATACTGAAGGAGACATAAGAGGGATGCTTGGTACTGATTTTAAAAGGCTTGCCAGGTATGCCTAGTTCCTTCTATAGTGCCTCATCTGTTCAACTTTCGTCAACGGATCCAGCCTGCTAATAAAAATATTTGGGACAATATTGCTGGACACTTGGCGTTTTGAAACTTGGCGATTTCGTATTCTGAGGCTCATGTTAACCACTCTCGTGCCGATTAAGGTAGTCTTGCTGTTTTTGTAATGTAGTTGGCTTGGGGAAATTTGCATCTGGCCTGGCTGGGCTTCATTCGTGTCTACAATCTTGGTTTCGCTGATTTTAACGTGTTGCTATAGGCGATGTCTATATAGGGTGCAACTATTTCCGCTGCCGGGCGTAGAGATGACTCAGTGAGGGGGATGAGCGTTCCTGTGAGACAAGAATTTGGGGGGGGGGATCTGATGTTCGAGGGCGAGACATAGTAGGTTCCAGGACTTTAGTTGGTAGTCTTCAAGCTGGCTCAGATATTAGAGAGTTGTTTTCCCAGTACAGCTTTCTTAGAATGCCTTCAATGGCTTCCAGTTTCTCAGAGTTAAAACCGCTAAAGGAGAAGCTGACTGAAGGTCGTGATTCCGTTTGAGTACAGGTATCAGTAACCTCAGGCAAAAGCTTGCTACTCGTAGCCGAGGTATTGATAAAGATAAATAGTTTCTCTGAAGATCGCACTGATTTTTAACAGGTGGCTTGTTCTTAACCCGACAATAATGGCATTCCATCTATAGCAAAAAGTATGGCGGGGCACCTAGCAGGTGCCGAATTTCTTTTTAATTTTTGGATTTTTTTATTCTGCTTGAACAATGCCGTTATCTTGTCTTAACAGATTTCAGCGCTTATTTTATGCAACTTCTTAAGTTTAAAAAAAAGAAAAAAAAAACAATGGAACCGGATAACCAATTTTAAGAATTGGTTATGCAGTTTAATGAAAGTTACACGCATTGAATGAAAATTCTAACATAAGTTTATTTACAACCAGCACATAATAATAGGCAGTTTTCCTATAACAATGTGCGATGTATAATATAGTAAGAAACGTTTTTGTAGAAAAATACTTTATATAAAAAAAAAAAAAAAAAAAACTTAAAGCCGTATGATGTAAAATGATAAAAGGTATCTCACCAACACAAAGCTATACATGTACGGTATTATAAAATCATAAAACAAAATGGAATTTTTATTTAACAATTCAACCAAAGATATTGGTAACAGTGCGTGACAGCACGACAAGATTAAACTTTTTAAATTGCTATTTAAATGTACGTTGAATATAAATAATAATAAGGACTACTTTTTTAAAAACAGTAGTAAATAGTGAAGGTTTGAAAAAATTATAACCGGAATTTCGAAATAATTATATTCCTTTCATTTTCATAAATTTAGGGTATTTAATGAAGGGATCTATTTTCTATTTGTCTAATAGATGCACTACTTTGCGTAGTGGCCAGTCTATCGTAATCGGTTTTGAAACTAAAATCGAACAGATGAGTGTTAAAAGTTTTTTTTTTCTTTGGTATTCTGAAGTAAATCTCTGTTAAGAGGTTAAAATGGCATTCTTTATTTAGAATTTTGTTAGAATTCACCATAGCGGACAACTGGAATATTTGTTTGCTACGGTGATTGAGGCGACGAATTCGGTAAGCTTCAAAGTGGCATCGGGGATAGCTACTTTGTGCGATGAGGGAAAATGTGAGCGAACGAGAAGTTTTGTTTCTTTCCCTTGTTTGGCTTTTGGCAGATACAGGAAAAATGCCGCTTCCTTTTATATATATAAAATCTCTCTAATGTGAATTTATTATTTTTTTTTTTTTATTTGTTATTCTGACTTGTTTGTCAGTATGGTTCTGCGATATCAATTCTTATGAACGAGACAAATATACTTACATTCGTATTTTGGTGTAAGACCAAGGTCTCTTGTCTTAGAGTGCGCAGCGTGGAAGAAACTTTACAACATATACAGTGACAGGAATGTTTCTAAATTTGATGATTAAATTTTCGGCCATTAACACCAAAGCAGCTTCTTTATCGTCGCAGCTTCAAGTAATTTTTTTATTAAAAAAATAAACATTGGGGAAGGCATTAGGCGGTCAGTGGCTGAATATTTTATTACTTTTCTTCTGTCCACACGAGCTCCACATTTGGATGTGTTAAATTAGGAAGGACGTGCTTTGCTTGGTGATGTGTTTCTCGCGGGATTATGGCAGCGAACAATGCACGGTTTACATGGCAACAAGATACCTAATTGTCTCGTGTAATAGTAAGCAGGGAGAGAAGTCAAAGGAAATAAAGAGAAAAGTCTTGTTAACGATACCTCTATTGCACTCTTCTTTGCAATATTTTCGAAACTTTTTGGCAATAATCCTGGAATTCATTTTGAAAAGTTTGTTTCATATTCATTTGACAAGGAACATGGCTTGAAATGATGAATTATTCCTGACTTGATTAATACTTATGTCATTTCTGTTTTCTTTTCTTTTCTTTTCTTTTTTAATCTAAGTTAATAATGCATTATAAATGTGTGAATGAGCATATGCATTGAACATGCAGCTTTTATCTTTTCATTTTTCCTGAATTATTTTTATTTTCGAATTTCCAGTTAATTCTTTATCCACACATTTCTACAACGATTCACACTAAAAGTTGGGGTGGTGGGTAGGGGCCGGTGAAGATTGCAGGTGAATGAATATCTCTAAGCAACACAACATTGACAATTAAGTACTGGTTTAACCGATGGCACTCATAATTGTTTGATTTACATAATTCTTAGATTAAATTTTGAGTCAGTAAATTCCACCCATTTGATTCCTTGTGGAAACGAAGAATAACATCGCAGTCAACAAAACGGGTGATCGCTCTTCTCTTATCGGGATTCGTACGGTCAGATGGCCTCTACCATATGGTAAAGAACTTCAAGTTAAGGAGTATCAGCCATTACGATTTCTAATTTTATTCTCCACGAGAGGTAATTAAGCCTATGGGCAAATAGAAATAGATGAAAGTTGCTGTGCCAGTTTATTTACAAACATCAGTCTAAACTTTCTAAAATATTTCACTAAATAGTAAATGTGTTTATCGAATCGTTATATCAGTCTAATATTTCATTAAGAAATCACGGAATTCGGAAACAGTAGCGAATCAATGCAGCGCTTTTGACCAATTTTAGAACGAAATGTGCCGATTCTCGGGAGGCTTTTTCAGGGTTCATCCATTATCCTAAACATAGCGGGAATACCTGTGGCGCCGAATAATGGGAGGTTTCGCTGTATACCACTTGTCTTCTACTTGAAAAGGTTGGATCCCATTGTCATCACCAGACCAGGCTAAATTATTCCTGTTCGGGAAGGAAGAAACTTCTGAAGAACTCTTCCACAAGTTTGGGAGTTTTCCTGTTGCTAGGAGCTCTGATTTTTAATTATTGCAAACAGGGAAACCTACATTAGAAGACTCAAGTTAAACATACGCTGTATTGATGCCTGGGCTTATCTAAAATACACTCCCCAACAGACATTGAAACAGTTCCGCTGGTGGCCTGGAAGAATCTTGACTTTGTGTAACTTTTTATATACCAGAAGTGATCAAGGTCACCAGTTCACGATAAATTGAGTGATCACAAGTAAGTCCCCAACTTTAGCTCTCGGAACAGACTGGATTCGAAGTGGCATGGATTACATGAGGTGTCGAAAACATTACACACGCCCTCAATGGTAGCACAGTGCATATAAGCCCGTCCTCGCCATAGCGGGTGGAAAAGGCCTGTGTTCGAATCTCATCAATGACACGAAGAATTTTATGGTTTTTTTTAAACACAATATGACTGAGTCACAGGCGAGGGTTATATAGTTTTTCTCCCTGAAATTCGGATTTTTCTTCCAGCAAACAGGCAAAAAAACCACAGAACACGCCCAGCGTTCAGACATAATATATACGGCAAAATATGATCTAAGTTGCTGAATCCCTACAACAAGAACAATGATTATTTCTATGTTACGGTTGGTGACCTATGTTGATTTAATTTGTTTCCGGCCTGTTGTTCGAATCTTTATTCATAAGAGCTTGAACTACCTAGTCCAAAGAGTGCTCAAGGGATTGAGATTTAGCGACCGGAGAAGCCACCACTATAGGCTGAATTCAGTTTTTGAAACCAAGTTCTGTACAATTCTGGTCTTTTGACATGCTGGATTATCCTGCTGGACAAAAACCCATCCTCGGATAGATATACTGCAGCCATGAAGAAATGTGCCTGTTTGGAAACAATTCCTAGATAACCTGTGGCATTCAACTGTTTTTCCCACTGGTATAAATAGGACCAATATACGCCACAAAACACTCCCACACCATTACGCCGGTCTACTTTTTCACCATATTTTGTTCATCCCATCAGCTTGAAACAGCTGATAGAACGAGCAGAATATGGCGGGATTCGTCAGATCAGGCAACATTTTTCCAGCCCTCCATCATTCACTGTTGAAATTCCTGAGTCCACTGTAACTGTACATTCTTGTGTTTTTCTGAAGGAGTGGAACCGATTTCAGTCGGTTGTGTATTATACCCTTCGTGACAAGACACAACGAGTTGTGCTTTCTGAAATACCTCTTTGGTTACCACTGTTTGTACCGGGTTTTTATATGGCTGATTGTAGCTTTTCTGTTACGATGAACAAGTCTGGTCATCTTCCGTTGGTTTCTCGCATCAATGAGCAATTTCCGATCACAGGACTGCCGTTAGCTGGATGTTATTTGGCTATTAATCAATCTCTGTACACCCAAGGCAAACTCTTACGTGAAAACACAGAAATAATTCAGTTTTTGAAATATTCATACCGGCAGGCCTGACACCTGAATTATGCAATGGTCAAGTTCATTTATTTTTTTTTTTTTTCCGTATTGCCCATTTCTGCACTGAATTACAGACATACAACTTGCTCACTTATCTACCCATCATGTTCTACAACGCATGATCAGAACGTGTGATTCTGTTACTAAAGGTGTGCTCTATATCGTGAATAGGTTAGATGTACCTAACAAAGTGGCCATTAAATGAATGTCACTTTGTTAGGCGCACAGAATGCCCAGTCGCCGGACAAGAATCCCAAATAGAATGTGAATCACCTGGAACATCGAATCTGAGAGAGGGACCTCGGCAACCAACGAAACTGATATACCCACGGGTTTTGAACAGGAATTTAGTAAAATCACCAGCAACACTTGGGCGCACACAGTCCAATCTGTCACATTCACGCAAGGTTGCGGCTGTTGTCGCTGGCTAACGATGTGTCTACGTGTTATTAGATATTCTGTGATACTTTTGTGGGACATATTTTACATATGCGCACTTCATAACTTCTACATTTACTTTTGAAGTACTGTGGAAAACACCCACATGGCCGAATAACTTTGATCTCACCCTCTTGATTACATATGACTGAAATACTTGTAAAAATGTCATACCAAACATAAGTTAAAAGGAAAGGTGCATATCCAGCGTGCATTCATTTACTTAAGTGCCAAAGTCATATGTTTGCACAAGTGACAGCTTTTGTTATCTACATAGTCTAGACGTCTTTTTGTGAATATACGTCCGCTAAATTAATTTCGGTCACTTCTTCGCAGCCGACCTTCTGTGGCTACACTGCACATCTGCGAGAGCGAGAATTTCATTAAATGAACTATACTCGCCTGTTGTCACACGAGGTGCTCTTCGTGTCCTACTAAACAATCTTTACGCGATCATGGTGTATGGCGAACATGTAGAACATTTTAAGGAAAGCTGCTAACCGGAGATAAAGAGAACAGGTCATTAGTGATGCATCATTATCTGGGCCACCTGCTGAACATCATCTGATGTTGTCCTCGACGTGGAGCATTGTGTCCTTTTACGGGTGAGAAGACAAACGCAGTTCAGCACTTCCTGTTGAGATATCAAGTGAGATGGACATTGGAGAATGTGCCTTTATCGAAAGTCCACCTGATATTTTTCTTGTACAATTAGTAATTACGGCGTGCCGCATTTAAATGTATCTACTAATATCTAAAACTAAACATCTTTCTCAAAGGCTTTTATTGTAAAGGACAGGTTATCTGCATTTCATTTCTATTCGTTTTATAATTTCCCAATTTAATGTTAAAATCTCTCAGAAAAGAAAGAGATTTATTATTAAAATATAACAGAATAACGTAGCCAAAAAATTAAATAAATAAATAAATTCTTTATTGCTAATAAGTACAAGACATGTACTAGAGACAATAATACTCAACACGGCGACATGGCCAGGAGTTTTACATTATAAATTAAATTATAAATGAAATTAATTGGCAAAAAGGAAAAAAATACCGTTACATGGAAATTATGAGTTACAAACATGTAAATTATAATAATGAAAAATGAGGATTAAACGTCATATGAAGGAAATTATCCCAGTTCCACAGCTGGAATCCACTCGAGGAGTATGTGACGGTATTTGTAGTCGGTAGCTAATTTCTGAAGGTCGACTCCAAGACGGAGGAGTGCCTGAATTTTGGGGAGTGCCTGGGCAGGTAGGAACCGACTACACAGTTTCAACCGGTTGTATTTGAGGATTAGTGTGGGCTCTGACCTCAAGGATGGCGTAGGATTTAAGTATAGTGACTAAAAAAATCATATCAAAGATTATATAAATAAACAGGAAACGAAAATTGAATATTCTATGGAGATTTATTTTTATTGATTTAACTGGTTCAATGAATAAACTTCGTATATGTAAGCGTGTGTGTGTGCTTTAAGTGTCAAATTATTTAGGCATCAGGATATTGTGTCTGTAAATTGCATGTATTCTGTGGTCGATTTTCATGTTTTCTGGACGAAAACCTCGGAGTTTCAGAAAGAAACAAATTTTTACCCCCGCCTGGGACCAACTAACCAGCGATATTGTGAAAGGCTCGTAAAAATTCTTCGCTCCATTAACGGGAGTTAAAACCCAGGCCTTATCCACGCGGTGCGGGGAGGACGTTGATTATATCCACTGTTCTACATGCGACGGCATTGAAAAAAACTAGATTTTGTTCAAGTGTACTGAAGTTCAACCCTTAACAAGCCAGTAAGTTTATGGTCATTTGTTTTAACTTCGTTTGCGTCTATTATCCTTCATCTCACAACTTTTCATGAATTTAATCACTTAATTAGGTATAGGTTTTAAATCAAGCAAATATTTCAGATGGCATGCTTAATCGTATGACCTGCTGTTAGGGTATTTGGGCACCAAAAATCTCGGTTGTTGTAGATGCTGTACTTTGTACGGAAAGCATCTCTTTGTTTATTATGAATATTAATGTATTCAACTACTTTACATTATATATAATATTATATTCAACTCAGCATATATCGTACTATATATTTAACTGAATATAAATCATGATAATAATGAAGTACTTATTTTACAGATTTGCACAAACTGTAGTTCAGTGGTACTTTTCCCACAATCAGAGTGGTTGATGTTATGTTACGATAAGCAGCGAACGTTTCCGATTAGTGTCATTAATCTATATAAAATTGTAAAGCAGAACATTTTAAGAACTACTTGATCTCACTATAAAGAGGTTGTTTTTTTTTTTTTTTTAGAATATACCATCGTAATTTAATCTATTATAATACAATGAAAATCATTCTAATTTTTGTTAATTTTAATTAGAAATTTACTTATAATGAAAAATATATCTTGAGCGAATACTGTCTCTGAATGGCACAATTGATCAGGGGAATTTCTGCTGGCAACTCTACTGTGAATTATACCTTCGTTTGCTGTACCTACTGTGATATGCATTCCAAGCTGTTTCCAGTTCACAATAATACAACAGGTAAGTGTGTGCGTGTCAGTTAGAGGAAGAATGAAAAAATTAAGTGTAAACTCAACGTTCTATTGGAGTTTACTGCCTGAAATAAAGGGTTAATGCACTAGAAAAAAATTTAATGAGGAGTCTCATTGGGTAATAAACTCAATGCTGGAATCAAGGTGATGTGTAATAGAGCCACAGAAAAGGTTCGACAGGCAAAGGCAGTTTATGAGAAATCACTAGCAAACAGAGCAAAGAGGGGGGATAAAGAATTCTTCACATATATAAATGCCAAGAAGAGCAGGACAAACCAGATCGGACCTTTACGTAAGGGAAAGGGGATAGTAATAAATACACCAGCTGCCGTTGCAGATGAACTCAACAGTTATTTTGCATCGATATTTACAAATAAAAAGCCTTTTGTGGCAAAGGGAAATTGTGGGAGCGAAGTTAAAAAAATATGTAATTAATGATATTGAAATTTCGCAAGATTATTTAATGAAAAAACTTTCGAGCCTACAGACCAGTAAAGCTCCTGGAGTTGATGGAATATACCCTATAATCTTAAGAGAGGCGGCAAGCGAGTGCATTGAACCATTGAGGCTAATTATGCGAGCATCACTAGACTCTGGGGAGATTTCCTTGGATTGGAAAAGTGCAAATGTATCTCCCATACATAAGGGTGGCTCTAAAAGTGAAGTTGGAAATTATCGACCTGTCAGTCTGACTTCAGTAGTAGGGAAAATCATGGAGGCAATGATCAAGGGTGGAATTCAGGATCATTTGGATCGAATTGAAATTCTCAAGGATACTCAGCATGGTTTCGTAAAGGGAAAATCATGTTTAACAAATCTGGTTCGCTATTTCGAAAGGATCACTCACGAGCTGGATTTAGGGAATAATTTCGACATTGTTTATTTAGATTTCAGCAAAGCTTTTGACTCAGTCCCACATGAGCGGTTGCTTTATAAGCTGGAACAGGTTGGAATCACTGGGAAAATCCTTAGATGGATAAAAGGATGGCTTCAGGGCAGGAGGCAGAGGGTTGTGATAAATGGCTATTCCTAAGATTGGGTTGATGTAAGAAGTGGGGTTCCCCAAGGATCAGTATTAGGACCACTGTTGTTTTTAATTTTCATAAACGACATTGATGAAGGGATAGAGGGCGTGATGTCTAAATTTGCAGATGATGTTAAAATTGGTAGAGTAGTTAATGATCACTGTCAAGCTGAGCTTCTTCAGAGAGACCTAGATAGACTTCAGGAATGGTCAGAAAAATGGCAGCTGTGCTTTAATCCAACAAAGTGTAAGGTATTGCACCTGGGGAAACAGTAATCCCAAAAAAAAACTTATTCACTTGGTGGAGTTCAACTAAACCCAGTACTGGAGGAAAGGGACTTGGGTGTTACGATACGGTCAGACATAAAATTCTCTGAGCATTGTAAACAGGTTGCAAGGAAGGCCCATGGTGTCCTATCGATGATCTATCGAACTTTTGCAAGTAGAGACAGGGACGTGATAATCCCATTATATAAGGCTTATGTTAGACCACACTTGGAATACTGTGTTCAAGTATGGAGACATCGAGCTTCTTGAAAGGGTGCAAAGAAGGGTAACTCGCCTGGTGAGATCGGAAAAAGGGCGTCCTTATGAAGAAAGACTTCGAATATGTGGGTTGCAGAGTTTGGAAACTAGACACCTTAGAGGAGATTTGATTGAGGTGTTTAAGGCTCTGAGAGGCATCAGTAAAATGAATGAGGACAAAATTTTCAAGATTATAAATGATGCTAGAACTAGGGGACATAAATTTAAGTTACGGGGGGAAATGTTTAGTTTGGACTGCAGGAAGTTCTATTTTAGCCAGCGAGTTATAAATTACTGGAATAAGTTGCCTTCATGGGTGGTAGAGGCCGACAGTTTGGGAAAATTCAAAGGTCATCTGGATAGTACTTTCGGGTAAGGGAAGCGCATAGGATGATAGGTTTAATTTCATTTTATTTTTTTTTATTTATTAATTATTATTATTTATTTATTTTATTTTTTTGTTTTTATCATTGTTTTGTTCGGATTTTTTTTTTTTTTTTTTGGCTGGTGCAGCATAAGCCATAGGCTTTCTTGTACCATGCGGCCGTTACTAATACTAATACTAATCTTCTCTCGAGCATCTGGCTTCAGCAAGGGAACACCAGAGGCAGAGGGCACTAGTCTCACAAGAAGCTGTAATTCTGGGCGCTTCAGTTGTCAGAGGAATATTGTGTAGGATAGCAGGAATAAGAAAACAGTGTATATTTTCCAAGTTCATAAACAGTTATCATATTTTAAGGAAAAAGTGGCTGTATCTGCGCGCACAGGGATGGACAAAATAATGGAAACTCGCTGTATAATAAGAGTTACAGGTACGCATTAATATGGAGTTGGGAAACCTTTTGGTTTTAAAACAGCTTGCATTCTACGTGATAATAGATTTAAATAAATCTTGAACTGTCTTAAGAGAAATATTGGACCATTCTTTATGGAGGAACTTTTCAATCTCCTTGAGTTATCGATAAAGGTGGAGGTAGTCTGCTTCTCACTCTCCTTTCCACATACAGAGTGAATATCACAACATGTTAGACCCACTTTAAGGATGGATTTAGGATAACAGTAAAAAAAAAAGTTCATGAAACATAGGTTTGATTATCACCTTGGTTTCGAGTTGCAGCCATTTTTGTGTTCCAGCAATTCTTTTCATAAACTGAGTTAATGTAGTTGGTTCCATTCAACTGGTTACAGACAATGCTAGATATCTCATAGAAGGCTTTGCTGTAGTTATGTAAACAAAATTGCGTAGTGTTCTTTGAGTGATTTCAGTTAGTTCTCTCGACAACGGCACTACATTTGGAGCTGTTATTAGCATTTTGATACTATGCATTTTTTGTGATAATGGAAGCTTATTTAAATCATTTTGATTAGCATTTTGATACTATGCATTTTTGTGATAATGGAAGCTTATTTAAATCATTTTGATTAGCATTTTGATACTATGCATTTTTTGTGATAATGGAAGCTTATTTAAATCGAATGATGGCAGATATCCATCTCTTGTGTGGACTTGCTAGATGCAATGCAGCCGAGGCAAGACATCTGTAAGCAGACGATTTCTGTAATCGTCGCGTGCCAAATAACACCATTTAGAGAATACATGAATGCGCCTTGCAGAAACTGTTTCATTTAGAAAACTGGTTTCAGATGGTAGATTCATCAGCAGCAGAATAGCAAATCCGACTGACACCCGGAACTTTCGAGAGGGTGAGAAAGTCTCTATCACGAGGCGTTTGTAGGTTCGTGTTCGGGAGAAAAATGGTCATTTTGAGCATTTCTTGTAAACATAAGGCAGCTAGTTGCTGGAACACAAAAATTGCTACCTGTATTATTCGGAACAAGGCAAAATTAGACGTATGTTTACATTTAATTTTTTTATTGTTTTTAAGTCCTAAATCCATGGCTACCTCCTTAGCCAGGGGGGCAGGAGCGACAGTGAGTAGCACACGCGTCTTGATTAGACCGTGGTTTGAGCCCGTGACCACCAAATGCGGAGGATGCGGAAAAGTCAGGGAATGACCACTGCATATCCCCGGCAATATGGCCTTAGTTGCTAATGCTCCTAAACCAAAACAACAAACAACATCCTAAATCCATCACTGATGTGGTGTTACGATATGTTACGATAAACCCTGTATGTGCCAAAAGTGGCTTAACAACATTTAAGTATGGTGATTGTGCAAACTATGGGAGATACTTAACCTCAATTTCATGCTTCTCAAACCATCATTGGACATGTCTGGTTGTGAGAACTGGAGCATTATCATCTTGAAACATGGTATCGTTTGGAAGAAACGATGTACGTTTCGATGATCCTGGTCACTCAGAATATCAAGATAATCAGAAGCAGTAATTTTCCCATTCAGGGTGATGACAGAATAAAGAATACCCAGATATTGTTGCCGAAATCATTCTATTCTTGATCCTCCATGTTTGACGGTTGATACAAGACCGTCAAGATGATGCACTTCATTTGTCATTCGCCAAGCGTAAACTCTCACTGAAGTTGGAAAAAGTGTTAAATGATGATTCGCTCTGAAAATATGACATGTTTACAGTCATCAGATGTCCAGGTTTTGTGCTCTCTACACTGTTAAATCATTCCTTTCTAGCATCAGTAACAGTGGCTTGGCGAAAGTGACTCTGCTATAAATTTCAGTTTTAAAAAAAGTTCTCTCCGAAATGGTTTGCCAGAAACTATACTGTTGAGATTTACAAATATAGCTATAGAACTTAAGTTCAGCTATTTTTAAGGCAGTAGTTTTATGTTTTCGGGCCATAATCCATTCTAGTGTCTGGCGGTCTCTTTCCGTCAGCTTTAGTTTTCTGCCCCAATTCATCCTATCAGATTTTGTTTTCCATACTTGGTGAATGTAGATATGATATCACCTTTTCTACAGTTGCTCTGCACACATTAAACAAATCAGCAGTTTTCGTCACCGACACCTCTGCTAAACGCGCACTTTTTATTGCCTTTCCTTCACACTACCACATGCTCAAAATATGGCCTTAGTTGCTAATGCTCCTAAAATCCAAATAACAAACAAACAAACACAAAATATAAAAATAAAATCACAGTGAAAGTTAATAAATACGCCATATAGCCATTAAAAAAACTATTGCCTTCATATCAGGTGTTACCATTATTTTGTACACATGTATATAACGATATTAATCCCAGGCAATCTGTGATCCTAGTTTGGAGTTAGAAGATAAGGTGAAGAAACCCGTCCCTAGTTGCGTTGTATTGTGAGAGTATCTGGAATAAATTCCTTTCTAATATCCAACAGAAATGATAAAAAGGGATTTATGTCCCGAGCTTTGTCGATCAATTCCAAAGTGAAGCGATTATGCAGGACCAGAGAGAGAAATTTTTCTCGCGGCATGGTTTGCACTTGTTAACTGAACGGATTGCATTACAAAATACAGGATACGTATAAACAGAAGTGCAAGAATATTTTATGCTGTTGAGACGTGCAGAGTTGTTGCTAGCAGTACAACAGGAGATTAATTATCTGAAATACAGATTTGGTGAACAATCTGTTCATTTTGTGCAATTTAATGAAGTCTATTCTGCAGAGTGGAGTGTGTCGGCACGGGAAGCGCAGTGATTGTAATCATTGTTTTCCTCACTTGGGATGGAAAAGACGCGGGTTCGAATCTTGTGAGTGTGATGCAAAGGAAATTTTATAAGATTTTTTTTTTGTTTTACCCGGAGATTATCATTTTTCTCCAAGAAAACAGGAAAATCGACCAGAGAACGCACGCAAATTATTATGGACAGTAATACACATGAACAGATGAGCTGGCACAAATTAAAAAAAAAAAAAAAAAACCTTTATATATTAGGGCTCTAGGGTGGTCCTAATATGAAGTTTTTTTTCCTTCCCTTTCTTCTACGATTGAGTGTGCTCTGGCGGGTAGAACATTGATTAAAATCACCGTCCTTCCGATACTGGTCGTAAAAGACCCGGTTGGAATCCTGTCAGTGATGGCAAGAACTTTCATGGGCCTTTTTCAGTTCTGGGCTGAGTTAGTCTGTCCCGGCTAGAAGAGCAAAATTTTCCTCCGAAATCTCGGGTTTATCGTCAAGCAAAACAGAAAAAAAATGTATCAGTTAACACATGCCAGCAATTTCTGCTACTAATTCATTTTGACTTTACTGGATTGACTTCCTGATCATGTGGAATTGCTTCTCCTTTCATGGATCGGGGATTTACTTTTCTGTTTCTCCCCAGCTCCTTAGTGGGCAGAATATGTGGTCTCTTGTATCTTCAAGACTTGGAACGTTTGCTGGTACCCAAGATTTGGGTCCACGATTGCAGGCACCCACAGGGTGCGGGATTTTTTTATACTCCGTATTTTTACTAATTTATTTAATTATTCTTTTTCCTATCCTATTCGTATTTTAATTTATTTTATTTTACATATTTTATTGTTATTATCTTTGTTACTTTTTTTTTTTGATTTCGCCTTTTCACTTTTGTGCAGGAACGGAATCGTGTGCTGATTGATTGAGCCCAAATGGTATGGGAATGCTTGACTTGTACTACTGCCTGTGGTGCAGGATTTAGTCCACAAAGGAGCGTACGTGCACACAGTTGTGGTCCGCCTCCTTGTGGTGTGAACGGATATTGGGAAGCAGCCTTCCTAGTGAACGCTCCTTTCCAGTAGCAAAGTGGACATAAATAACTAAACAGCATATACACATACTGCTTAATCATAGCCATATTAATTTGTGGTCATTTTACAGAGTTCTGTATAAAGTCACAGAGCAGAATTGAACAGTAATGTTTATGGACCACCCTACATAAGACACGACACATGTCCATGTCTTCTAGATCCTCACATTGATTAATGCGAAGCTCCAATGTTTTGTAGCTGCAAGCTAGTATTCACCCTAGTATTCACCAGGGTGTTACTAAAAAACACGTGGCAACAACAGCTTGGCAATCAGGGACATGAGGAAGAATAAAAGTTGGTTATGTGGGTTTGAAGTTGGAGTAAAAGGATGCTGGCTGACTGGTTACGGCATGTGTTCGGACTGGTTTGGAAGACAGAGGGAGAGTTATAACAGCCAATACAGAACAGTGCCCATAGAAGTATCTGTAGAAAAGGCATGCAGCAGAAATAGAACGTCTATGAGACAGACTGAGAGAATTTGTACGAGATGAGTCATTAATTAACCTAATGTCCCTCTTAGAGTAGAGGTTGGAAGCCTGACTGAGGTTATAGGGCACCGCCCCAGTTGCAGGTACATTATTTCATGGTAGGATGGATTTGGGATTTGTACACAGTAGCTGTTCAGAAGAAAGGTAACGCCCGGAGCCAAAGAAAAAACCCAGGTTTTTAGATGTAGAGAAAGCAATATCTGTGATGTGCTCATGCTAAGAGAGATTAGAAGTCAGAGTAATCCCTAATAGAGATGTGATCTTGTCTACAAATCTGAGTGTCGACGAAGAGCTCAGGAGCAGAACAGTCATTTTTGTTTTTGCGAGATACAAGACAGGACTGAGTTTTAGAAGGATGAAATTAAGTTATCTTATCTTTGCTCCACTGGAGAATTACCTGGAGATCAGTACTTAAGCAATTGGTAGTGGGCGTTCGTCAAGTTGCAGCTATTTGTGCAGGGTATGGTTTCTCAAACTGGAAGGTGAAATGCAATGTGCTATCTTCAACAAAAATATGGATGGAATTTCCAGTCAAAGGAAGAAGGTCATTAATATAAAGAGGAAAACAGTGATAGAAAGATCTGAACCTTGGGACTACCATCATTAGTGAAACAGTTAGACAGAGCAGTCTTATCACCCGAATTGAGTGATCAGAGAGAAAACTGGACACTCAATTACAAAAACAGTCGAAAAACCATAAGATGACAGCCTAATTAAAAGACCTTTATGCCAAACACGACTAAAAGTTTTTGAAGTGTCAAGAGCAACTTCTTACGTTTCACCAAACTTTTCCATTGAACTTGTACATAGATATGTAAAGTAAGCCAGTAGATCAACACTGACGAAATCCATACTGCGATCATTGAACAAATGGAAGTTTTCTGGATAGTTTAAGAGTTGGCAGTTAATGGATTTCTCTATTACCATAAAAAAGTAGAATAAGGTAAATGCAATGGAACGATAGTTGAATGAGAGTAATGTATCACCCTTTTTAGGAATTAGCTGGATATCAGTAAATTTCCAAGCATCAGGAAAAACACTAGTGTAATTAGAAAACGGCGACACAGAACAGTATAAAGTTCAGTTCACAGATTTTGAGAACAAACGGAAAAATACCATTAAGACTTGAATTCTTCTAACATCTTTTTGACGGAAGATCACAGGAGGCTTTGAAAGGAGTGTACTGGGAATGGTAGGAGTTTATTTGGCAATATAATCAATAGAAGAGTTAGAAAAGCAGGATGCTAATAGGCAGGGCAGCTTTATCTTTAGCTGATGTAGTAATAGTATTCGTCATATAGTGCAAGAAAGCTACAGGCTTTTGCTGCACTGGCAAAAAAAAAAATATATAATAAAACAGGTAGATAAGAAAGCACTAATTATATGCTTCCCTACTCACACAGGTAAATATCCAGTTGACTTGAATTTATTTAAACTGTCAGCCTCAATTACCTGCGAGGGCAATTTGTTCCAGCTATCAATGACTCGTTGGCTAAAAGAAAACTTCCTATAATCTAATCTAAACCTCAACCCCTGTAATTTAAATTTATGGCCCCTAGTTCTGGAATTCTTTAGAACAGCAAAATTCCAAATTCATTTAGTTTACTAATCCCTCTTTCCTTTTAAATAAAATTCGATAAAAAGGCCTAATCCTTTTTACCAAATTTTCCCATAGAATTTGTTCAAAGATCAGTAGCAGAGGACAGTACATTAACAGTCGATCGACACTAACAGTCGAGTGACAGACATATTGGCGATCATTGATCAGATAGAAGGTTTCGAGATAGTTTAAGAGTGTAGGTGGTAAGTTTCTCTATTACTTTGCACTTTTCTCTACGCTTTCCAATGTGGCAATAACTGAAATGGAGGGATTTGTCATCCAATTTTCCAAGCAAGAGGGAGAAAATACCAATAGAATAAAAAAAAAAAAAAATTATACAGAAGAGGACAGGTTCAGGAATATAGATTTTCGGAACAAGTGCGGAAATGCCATCGGGAACTCATCAAGATTATTCAGAATTATTCTAACATATACTTCTGTTGAAAGACCACGGGAGGCATCGAGTGGAGATTATTAAATGCATGATTTATCTAAATTTGTTGAAATACAATAAATGCATTCCGCATTTCAGTTAGAGGATGTGATGAAATGACCGTATATTGAAGAATATGGTGATAGTTGCAAACAATCCAATATGTGAAGTCCGATAAGACTAGAGTTGTACTTCTGAAAAATGCAGTACCCTTTATTCAACTTATAGAACAAAGTTCAATTTACACAGTTGAGGCGAACTACGAGTAATTTCGTTTCATCTTGGCAAAGGTTTTCTTTAAAAAGAAAATGTTAGCCCACATTATTTGCGGAAGTGAAGGTGTTGGCTGGTGAACAGTTCAAAACGTCTAGTGCAGTTTGTAACATCATGCATGCCATTAACAATACTTAAGTCTTAGTGTAATCAAACGTTCAACATTGAAATTAGTGTGACGAAAAATATGGCTGGAAGGTGATTTCCAAGACTTTGATGAATAAACAGCTGTAATAATGGGCATATTAAACTTGCACGAAATGTAATCTTTAAAGCAGTTGGAGGAAGATAATGTGACATAATTATTAAATTCGCATAGAAAGCTTTATCAAAGGAAGATTTACATGCATTGGAAAGGATCAAAGCAACTTTGGAAGATGAGGAAGAAAACGACTCTGAAGGACAGGTCACTTGTCAAATTACATCAAAGAAACTTAAGGCAAGTTTTCACTTAAATTGATCAAGTGCAGTCACTTATCCAACAGATGGATCCTGTAGTAAACCGGTCGCGTATTTGGGTAGTTCAATCAATTGCATTTTACAGAGAAATTTATAGCAAGAAGCGGAAATCTCGTACTGTGAAAAGTTACATTGGATATACATTTTTAGAAAAGTCCATTATCGGCACCAAGCACAAGCATGCTTTTAGTAGAACACATTGATGTAATGGATCCATCTAACAAAAGCGATGAGGATACCTCTAGCACAGATTCACGTTAAATCCCTGCAGCAATTTGTTATTTTTGGTGAGTTTAACGATATTTTTTTCTTTTTTACAGTTTAATTTTATTTTTTATATTTTAGGTTTTAATTATTTTTTCCTATTTCTACAAGGTTCTATACCATATACAGTTATTGCAAAATAACGATGATTTAGTGGCTGAACTACGGGTGAGAAACTTTAATGACAACTTTTTACGACGAGTTTAACTAGAGAAGGACATTATGCGGAATTTGCAACTAAGTGGGCTTAGCAAAGATACTTTACCCTGGGGAGTATTTAATTAGTCTGTTGGAGCTAGAGGACAACTATTATAATAGGCCCAAACAATCCAAAAAACTAAATGAATTAGCCGCATTTCTGATATCCAGACCTGAAGGCGGACTTCAACGCTGTAATCCGAAACCTAGACAATTTATTTAGTTGTTGGGGCTGTTTGGTCTATTAATAATTGCACTCTCTTTCCAATATATTGAATAAATACACGGTAAAATATCTTTAATGAATTTGTCATGAATGATTACACATCAAAAATCTAAGTCTCGAATGCAGCTTATCATTGTTGTGAGTTCTTATGGAAAAGTAAATTTTGTTTAGAGCGTTTTAGTTTATTCACGACAATATTTTGATACGCATCTATCTCGCTGAACGAGAGATACTGGCACTTGGATCTACATGGGTCGGCATCAGAAAGTACGATTTATACATGACAAACAATAAATATTGTACAATCGAAATAGTTCTGTATTTCTAAATTTCTCTGTAACATGCAATTGATTGAACCACGCAAATAGTAACAGGTTTCACCAAGTAAACGTTACTGCTTATTTTGGAGCTGTGAAAAATAAGCAAGCAAATTCTAGGAAAGAACGAGGATTTTATTACCATCATGAGTCCAAATGTTACCCACATAAACTTATAAACATTTTACGCAAATAATTCCCTCTTCTCCAATCAACTTCCCCACCCACTATCATTAAAGGCAGCGAAGACATTGAAGCGAAAGATTCCTTTCCATCACCAGGGGAAGAGTATCCTTCTATTTGCACGTATACATCCATAACGGCGAAAGATTCTCTACCTGAAACAATGTACACAAGAAGATTATCTTGGCAGTTACCGTGACAACGATACTCGAGAGAGTTTTAAGAAAAAGGGAACGAAAACTGAAACTCTTGTTTCGTGATGCTGACGTTCAGAAAGCACCGCAGTCTCGTGCGACTTGCTGACTCAAAAGAACGGAACGTATTGAACCAAAGTCACGACTCCCGTATTTTTTTTTTTTATTTGTTTCCGTAGAAGTAGTCTGAAAACCTGATTTTTCCTGTTTTTATTTTACTCTGTCTCTATGAATAAGGGAAAATTCTGAAACGTAAAATTGCTACATGTCCACTGTTTTTATAGAAAAATAGTGGTGCTCTCAAGATTTCTTCTTTCTTCTATTTTTTTTCGCTTTATTTTATTTAGGAGCAGATGCCACAGACATAACAAAACTTTTAGATTTCAGTGACATAGCTGTAGTTTCAGAAGATATTTTTGTTAAAAACGATTCCTTCATGCAGTAAATTTTCCGTTTTATTTAGTATTAAATAATAAAACTTCGTTGGATGAAAGTGTCAGTTTTTTAAAGTGCATTCTGCAACAGTCCTTCTCATGAGATTGGGGAGGGCTATAATGGCTGTTGAGAAATAATTTACGTGGAAAGTTGTATTTTTGGTGAATACAAATGTTCTTCTCAAATAAATATTAGAATCTAGCGATATCAACAACGCGATCTCTCTCTCTCTCTCTCTCCCTCACCACTTTTATTTATGATCAGACATGCGAATGTTTGCCGTCGTATCACATACTTTATCTTTTATGTATGTTTTACTTTTCCCAAAAAGGTGTGTGTGTGTGTATGTATGTATGTATGTATGTGTATATATATATATATATATATATATACACACACACACACAGGGTGTCTCAAAAATATTGGAACAAACGTTTAGGGGAGGTAGGTAACCTCTAACGTAATGTGAATCGCATTGGAACCCATAACCGGAAACGTCACGGGAAAGTAGTAGCAGAGGCACAAGAAGCAGAAATGACACAACACAGTAATTAGTGACAAACATTTATTTGACATAATATTAACAATGGAGTACGAGATGGATGCATTTCATGATGTTACAACAGATGCTCGAAGGTTCCACCATGAGACGCGATGTGCATGCGTGACACCGACGCAGCATGGATTGGCGGACACGGTCGAACACACCTGGAGTTTCTTTGACAGTAGAAACAGCGCAGACGAGTCTCGCCACGAGATTCATTTCCGTCTCCACAGGCATTCATACACGGGCCCCCCCCCCACAGAAGGAAATCAAGGCTCGATAAATCAGGTGAGCGTGGGAGCCAGGCAACGGGTCCACCACGGCCAAATCATCGACACCCAAAACGCCTGTTCAAATGGTAACGAACACACCTTCCCTAATGGGCAGGCGCCCCGTCATGTTGAAACCAAATGTTGTCTCAAATTTCCTGGAACATCGTCAAGTAACCCTGATAGAACTTATTCAAGAAAGATCCAATATTTAGCGGAGTTCATGCGGGATGGTAACAGGTATGGGCCGGTTGTTGTTGTTGTTATTTGGTTTTTAGGAGCATTAGCAACTAAGGCCATATTGCTTGGGGATATGCGGTGGTCATTCCCTGAACTTTCCGCATCCTCCGTATTTGGTGGTGACGGGCTCGAACCCCGGTCTAATCAAGAAGCGTGTGCTACGCACTGCTGCTCCTTCCCACCTGGCTACGGAGGCGCGTATGGGCCGGCTAAGCAGTCACCGACCATACCTGCCCATCCATTTATTGCGAAGCGATGTTGTGCCAAATGGCGGCGCACACTGTGTGGGCCCTCTGCTAATCCATACACTAGGTGCATGTCTGCCAGCTCACAGTTCGTATATCGATGCATGCTCTTTGTGCGGCGACTAATGATTGAATGAGTAAACCAGAAATTATCCCTCTCGCGAACTGATGAACAGTGCCGTCTACCGACTTACGGTGACGTTTCCGGTTATGGGTTCCTATGCGAATCACATTCCTTTAGATGTTACCTACCTCCCCTAAACGTTTGCACCAATCTTTTTGAGACACCCTGTGTGTGTGTGTGTGTGTGTATATATATATATATATATATATATATATATATATATATATATATATATACACACACACACACACATACATCCAGTGGCCTCGTCATTAGAAACACCTAATAATATCATCTAGGATACTTCCATTGCTTGCAACACAACAGCGATTCATCTCTCGTGGGCTCCACTAACCAGTGGTACCGTTCTGCATATTTTAGTGGCACTGACTGGTCAACATCCTAAAATTCGTGCTGTGGGGGGTGGAATTTAAATGATTATTTTTCTTTTATTTCTATTTTACTTATTTATTTAGTTCCCTTATGTGAGTTTGTCCACCTTATTTTAATTTCCCCACTTACACATCTGACTTTACTTAACAGGAGAATTCCAAATTCGAGGGAACTTCTTAATTAATTATAATTCCCTTCGGAAGGGCTGAGTGTTCAGGAATAACAAACAACACATTTTAATAAGCAACAAAGTTTATTTACACACACACATATATATATACAACGTAATATGCAATTGAATAAAAAAACATGTAATATGCATACAAAGTTAAATAAGGATACCTTGCATAAATTATTCTTATATTAACAATCAATATGCTATTTTCTTCATTATACTCTGTGTTCTCACCATTCTGTTACAATAACTGAAGACCAATCTTAATTTTCCTAAAGTCTCTATTTGTTATTAGTCTTTCAGTTGGACCAACAATTCTTCATCAATACAAACACTATATATTCAATTATTTATCTTTAAAACAGTCAATTATCTAATTGAATTCAATTCAATTATAATTCAATTATCTATCTTTAAACCAACAATTCTTCATTAATACTAACCCTATTTCAATTATCTATCCTTAAAACATTATAAAACCTTCTCATATTAACTTTACTCTCCTCCTAACACATTATATAATCATTTGACAACAATCTAATCTCTTACTTATCTTTCGTTTATCTTGCATTCTACAATAGCCTTTTTTAAATAATTAAACTCTGTTTGTATATATATAATTTACTTCAGAGATAATTGTTCTATCAATTTACTTCTAGTGCTATCCTTTTTTCATTTTAATTAATCACTATACTGTTTTACTAACAGTCCTTGTTAATTTACAGTACTTACTATTATCTTTTTTCTTCCTTTCCGGAGAGGTTTCAAACTTCCAATTTTGGCTCACTGAGGATCTCCTTCATCTGTTTTCAACTGAACCTGCTATAGATAATTTTCTGGAACCTTTTTCTGCACTGGGACTGGCGTTCTTTCTCCACCTTATTCGGGCTACCATCCATTCGCTGCTTCCTTCCTTCTCGTTGAGTTACTAATTTTTAGGCTTCGTTCTGTCTAATCGGCTAGCACTTTGCCTTCACCACCTGTTAGCTTCGATACAGGATCTGCTTCCTCCTGTCTGGGACATCAGAACTCGATGCCTTCATTAAAGGGGACTTCCTCCTTTCCTAAGCACTTACGCCTTCGCTGATTTTTACCACTCCATCCTTTTACTTTCTTTTTATTTTTATTTTTCCACCTTGTTAAAAACACCTTCTCAAAAAGGAAACCTCACAGACTCACTTCACAGCCCCGCTCCTCTCCCCGGTTCTCCCTTTTTGTTCATCTCAATTTCTGTACCGCCTACATGTGTCAAATTCCGCCCTCGTTTTCAGTTGAACGAATCTTACTCCTTTTTATCAACTTTCCCTATTTTCTATTCGTCCTTTAAAATTTCTCAAGCTGTATGTATCTTCAGAGCTAATTTTAATCTTTCTCACGGTGTCCGTTTAGTGCCCTATCCCTTCTTATTTTAAGAACTTTGTAAATTTCTCAGGCTGTCTGTACTTTTGGAGTCAGCCGCTTATAGTCATACTGTGGCAGACTAATTTCCCACGATCTAACAACTTTGCCATCACGACAGCCAGCCGCCAGTCTTATATCTAATTCCCAGCATTTGTTCTGTTTTCACTGTCCAGGTGTAACCGATTAAAGAGATGTCCCGACAGCACATGGTCCACCGCGCTATTGTTTACCAGAGTTGACACCTTTTACTAATAACAGTTGCAACCAGTTTCCATTGTTTTGGATGCTCCTGTGCGCTGGGAACCGAAGTACACCCCCTTCCTTGTCATTAGCCTTAGTCAAGCTTAACGCTGACCTTCATAAACGTTGTCTAATTTAATTGCTTGGCTTGTAAGGTTCGCTACCCCATATTGCCATATTATAAGCTTTACTTTAAATAAATCTCCCTCCTCTACAAAATATTATATTAGTAAGATTTTACATCTTACAGTGCACAGTAGAACCTAGCGATATCTCTCTCCCCCACCACTTTTATTTATGATCAGACACTTAATCAAATTTTGATTAAGTCTGATACAAGAAACTGGCTCTCAGGTAAGAATTAGTTTGCCTGCGATGCTGTACAAGCTACAAACTTCTATATATCATTCTATACTTCTATATATCATTGAGAGGACCCCTACGAGCTGTCCCGGCTGCCTATCTACACTGCTCAGAGAACTTCATATCAGACTGTACAATTGTCTCTAGTTCCTTTTCATTTTATATTACTACTCAAATGATATGTTGTTCTAGAATTATTGCTACCAAAATGCAGCGCCTTGCATTTATCAATGTTTTATTTTATCCTTTTTATACCCTTTGTGAATATGAGAGATATTTGAAAACGCCATTTTGTAGGAACGTACCCTAAATCCAAGTATGGTCTCATTATTATAGCTAAAAGTTTGCTTATCCCTTTTGCCACTCACTTTAACGTAATTTGATAAATCAGATTCGAGAAGCCATAGTTTCATCGTTGACTTTCCTAGTTTAGCAGAAGCAGTTTTCCCTACAGTTTCCTTTCAGTTATCACAAAATCATTCAACTACCAGTTAAACGCAGGCTTAATTCGGATATCCCCATCTCTAAAGGGGTCTCAACTGTGAATACAGCTACAAAATGTTTATTCATTTTTATCGAATAAATTTGCTGTTATCTGGTATGGGACGTGGTTTTGGTGCATTATAGCTCTAGTTGCTGATGCGCAATTAAAACCCAAACAACCAGCCAATCAACCAATCGAATAAATCTGCTTCCATTATTTTCATAAAAAAATTCCATGGAGGGTGAAGGCTCCCGTCAATCACGTCTGAAAAAATTAAAAATTTTTTTTTTTAATTATTTTGGGACGCCAGCTAAAATCTATTTGCTATCATTGCTTTAATTGAAATTTGTGATAATATAGTTTAATATTCACTGACATATTGCTAAACAGTCATTCAAAGTTATGCCATACGAAAGAGACACTTCATTACACGATTAACTAGAAAGCAGGACCCGAAGCTAACTGAGTGTATTTAGGTCAGGTGACCAAATGATTCAGAGGATGTTGTTATTATTATTATTTTTTTTTTTATGTAAACCCCAAACACGAGAGGTATTAGAACCTATAGTATCTAGTACTGTGCTTGGGTTGGAGGTTGAGAAGACGAAAGAAGATATTTGTTGACATTCGATTTAAACTTCTGTAGACTGTAATTTTCAGGAAATACGGATGAAGGAAGGTTGTTCCAGAAAACGGCAGTTGAATCAATAAACGAGGAAGATGAAAAGTTGGTTCTGTGTGTTTGGAGTCGGACAGTAAATGGATGTTAGTTGGTGGTGGCACGTGTTCGGACTATTTTGAAAGAGAGAGCGGGAATTATAGAAGCCAATTCAGAAGAACAGTGCCCATGGAAATATCTGTAGAAGAGGCATGCAGTAGAAACAGAACGTATATGAGACAGAGAATAGAGAGACTGTTAGAGATGAGTCGTTAATTGACCTACCTGCCCTCTTCTGAATGGAATCAAGAAGTCTGAGGGAGGTTTTGGGGGCACCACCCCAGATGTGGGAACAATATTCCACGGTAGGGCGGATTTCGATTTGTACAGAGTGAACAGCTCTTCGGAAGAAAAGTAACACCGACAGCGAAAGAGAAAACCAAGTTTTTTAGATGCAGAGGAAGCAATATTTGTAATGTGCTTGTGCGAAGAGAGATCATAAGTCAGGGTAATCCCCAAAAGAGATATATCATTTTGCCTAGAAATCGGTGTGTCACCAAAGATAAGCATAGGAGCCGAAGAATCCTTTTTGCGAGATCAAACAAGACTGAGTTTTAGAAGGATTGAAATCAACTAAGCTGTCTTTGCCCCACTGGAGAATTTCTTGGAGATCGGCATTTAAGGAATTGGTAGCAGATTTTCGAGAAGTTGAAGCTGCATGATGTAAGAGATGGTGAAGGGTTGACCGGAACTTGGCTCTGGCGAATAAACATTGGTTCCACCACTTCAAGCTTCCAATAAGCAAAGTGGTGGTAATGCACCGGTTGATGAGAGTCATCTGCCACCTAGTATGATGTTACTTCATACATACACTCCGCCTAAAAGTTTAGATCATTTCATTTTTATTAATTTTCAAAGTTTTTATTAAAATAGGGCCACCTTCTTGAACAATATTTATTAAAATATTTTCTATTATGTATAAAATCAAAAACTAATAATATTTAAGAAAAATTCGAATTGTCTAGAATATTCGCGAATATGCCAGAAAAGTGTAGAAGATTCCTGAATATGATAGAAAGTTGTAGATAATTCAAGAATATTATAGAAACTGGCCGTGGTGTTTCGATTTTATGGAAGAACTACAAATGATTCTAGAGTGTTTTGCAATGATATAAATTAAGGGGTAAGAGCACCTTATAAAATCGAGCACCAGTCAGTCAAAGTGTTAGGTGTAAGTCGTGTGTCGTGATAAAAATGGCAAAATTAGGAACTGAGTGTTGCAAAAATGCAATATTCTCTGGATTTTGACTTTGTGGAAGAAATTTTACATCTATGGAAATTTATTCCATGAGAAGCATTGGCAAAAAAAGTAGGTGTTTCATTTAAATGAGCACAAACTACCATTCGACGATTCAAGGCGACTGGCAGTTTAAAGGACAAACCACGATCAGGACGACCGCGAATAACAATGGAAGCACAAGATAAGACCATAACATTGATTTCTAAACTCAATCAACAAGTTGCGGCACCTGAAATGTGAACTGAGAAATCAATAGGAACGGAAAAATTCCAGTGTCAACATCCACGGTAAAACTTCTTCGTCTTGAACAAGCAGGACTTCAATAGTCATGTAGTTGTCTGTAAACATTAATTAAAACCAGAAAATCGAAATAAACAGTTGGCTTGAGATAAGAGCCATCAACATTGGACAATTGAACGGTGGTTGGATGAATCCAAATTGGAAATATTTGGATCCAAGCGTCAATTTAGGTGAGAAGATCAAGATCAGAAATGGTGCCACATTGTTTAATACAGTTAAGTGCGGTGGTGTTCCATTATGATCCGGGGTTGTTTCTGTTTTTCAGGAGTGGGAGGCATCGTCAGACTTGAAAGAATTTCAAGAAAAGAAGAGTATAAAAACATATTGAACGTAATGCAGTATCGTCTGGATTTTGACTTTGTGAAACAATTGTTATATTACACCAAGACAATGACCCAAGCAGAGCTCAGAGCTCTAAGCTGTGCAAGGACTTTCTGGCAACTAAATAACTGGAGAGAGCATTGCAAATTATGGTGTGGCCACCGCAATCACCTGACTTAAACCCAGTAGAGCTTTTATGGGATCATATAGACCGTCAAGTCCTTGAAGTCTGCCCATATTCACAAAATCTATGGAAACCTTGCAGATCGCTTGGAACTTAATGTCCAAGTTTGCAGACGATACAAAGGTTGGCAGCGTTGTCAAGGACACTACTGACACTATGCTGCTGCAACAGGATCTGGAAAGGTTGAGCAGATGGGCTGAGAGGTGGCAAATGAAGTTTAACATTGACAAATGTAAAGTACTACACATGGGAAACAGCAACCCCAGAGCAACGTATCAACTCTGTGGTACTACACTCTGACAGTGGTAGAGAATGAAAGGGACTTGGGGGTGGTTGTGCAGGCAGATATGAAGTTCTCTGAGCAGTGCAGACGGGCTGCAAGAGTAGCTCATGGAGTACAGAAAAATTCCTGTATATCATTATCAATGATATACAGGAATTTTTCCAGCAGGGATAAGGAGGTGATTATTCCATTGTATAAGGCGATGGTCAGGCCACACCTTAGAGTACTGTATACAGGTCTGGAGGCCTCATTTCAAGAAGGATGTAGAGTTGCTGGAACGAGTACAGAGAAGGGCAACAAGATTAGTGAATGGAACAAAGGGGTGCTCTTACGAAGAAAGGCTTAAGTTTTGCAAATTACAGTGTCTGGAGACTAGGCACCAGCGAGGTGATCTGATAGAGGTGTATAAAGCCTTGAATGGTTTAAGCATGCTCAATGCTGATGGGATTCTTCCTCTAGCTCAGAAAAATCACCTGAGAGGGCATAAATTCAAATTGAGGAAAGACAGATGTAGGATAGACGTGCGGAAATTTGCCTTTAGCCAGCGGGTGGTTGGTTGGTGGAACAGACTTCCATCCCTTGTGGTGGAGGTTGATAGCCTAAATAAGTTTAAGGCTCAGCTGGACAGGTATTTTGAACGAACAGAGGGGTGAAGTGGAAGTGTTTTTTTTTTTTTTTTTTTTTTTGGCTGATGCTGCATAAGCTTGCTTTCTTGCATCAAATGCCTCTACTAATGCTAATGCTAGTCCAAAACCCTATTACAAAATTAATAGCCAGAATAATAATAATAAGTATAAGACAGAATATCACTGTCTTATACTTCTGTATACTTCTGTATAAGACAGTGATAAAATATCGTGAGGATATTTTAATGAAAAATCAATCATTTCAATTTTTTTTTTTTTTTTTGTAAATTTTCAATGCTTAGTCAAAAATCTTAAAATATTTTGTAGTGTTTTTTTGAAATTCGCTAAAAAAAAAAAAAAAAAAAAAAAAAAATTAACGAAAATTGTCATACTCTGATTTCAAACTTTTAGGTGGGGTGTAAATATAAATTCTGAATAGTCTTTGCTTTAACTTCCTACCTATTATCAAAAAAAAAAACTGATTCTTGGTGTACGTATCTGCGTGTATATATACTTTTTTTTTGACTACAATAAGAATAAAATCAATGTTTTTTTTTTATCATAATAAGCTTTTAGGGAAGAAAGCCTCGAACTATAATATTGTTAGTGCACCATTACTACATAGTTTCATTTTTTGTGGTCGCAGTTGAGAGTAAGTTACAGCAGACTTCTCTAATGAGGAAGAATTATTTGTAGTAGTAGTAAAGGCTAATGATGCAAGAAAGCAAGCTTATATAGAAAAAAAAAAAATTATCCTACACAGTTCATCCATCCTTACCCTCCAACAATTTTTCTAGTTCTGCCTTGAATATATTCAACCCATCCACTTTCACAACAACAGATGGAAGCCCATTCCAACAATCAACCACCCGCTGGCTTATTCGAAGTATAAGAAGGCAACTTTTTGTTAGCGCATCGGCTTCTGTGGCCATAATGCACCTCCCAAGGTTTTCGCACTACTCTGATCCAAGCCCGAGGCGGGATTCGAACCCACGACCTTTGGGTTGCCAGGCAGGCATCATACCCACCCGGCTACGGTCGGCAAAGGCAACTTGTGAAGAGTTCAAAAAATACAAGAATATTATAATAGTATAATATCCTAATATACAAATTTCGGTTTGTATTAAAAATTTCATTACGAATTATAACGAATTTCCAATAGGTTTTATTTAGCAGAAAAATTGAAAGGAAAAAAAATTGACAAATTTTCCGACCGATTTTAAAAATGTCGGTTATTTTTTTAAAGTTCCCTAACTGAACTGTAGACCAACAGTTTCGTTACAGTTTTGGCGGTATATTCGCCACGGGTATTCTAGTTTATTGATAATTTCATAATGGCCGTTCCAAACATCTACACTCAAGTCTGGACTTTATTGTGCTTTAGTATTAAATAAAAAAATAGGTTTGCTAAAATAAAATAATAAAATGTGTTATTTTATTTCAGAAAGTATGTTTTAAAAATATAATTGCGTGCGAATTAATTAACTAAACCAAATATTTTTTAATTAATTTATTAAGGCTTACATAGAAAAAAAAATATATCAAACCTTAAAATTGCGAAACTGAAAATATTATTATAAACACGTTTTAGAAATTATTAACTACGAAGAGATATTTATTTCAGTTGTAATAAACTTGTGTGAGTTAATGATTGAAATTTTGCACTTACTAATTCAGGATAGGCCTGAATGTTCAAGAAAACAACTGCAAGTCACTCATTAAATAGTAATCTGAATTACTTTGAAGACTTTCCAATAAAGTAAAATATTTGCACACATTCACGAAAGACTCCTCTTGAATCTCTACAAATGAGCGATTTCAATTAGATGAAACGACCTTTATCTAATAAACCATAAACGCCACTTAGCCAGTGAGGCAAACTGAACAGTGACAAAGGTTCAAAGCTACCATTAAACAGGGACTAAACAGCAGCACGTAGTTTATTTGCTGCGGGAAATGTCATTGCGTATGGATTTACCATGTTGCACGAGTCATTTGGATTATCCGTGAACATAAATTGTTTGATTTAAAAATGTTTCTTTATGACTCTCACTTTAAAAATACATTGTTTTATTTTATCATTATTACCAGCTTTAAACAGTCATAGGAAAAGTCTGGATAACACTAAAAATACTTCTGTCCCTTTGCTCTTTACCGTGCATCTCAATGACCTCCCGAACATATGCACAGTAAACGGTGTTCACTTTCTAATACATTGAGGATATCAATCTATAAAAAACTATAAGAAATTCTAAGATTGCTGTAACCTTCAGCGAACAATTGAAAGACGTACAGAGTGGGTGCAACTGGATGCTACAGTTAAACCTCCCAAGGTGATTTACTATCCCCTTTGCCAACAGCCACAAAAACAATGACGAAATGTGATTACAACATAAAGGGCCACGCTGTATCTAGATCTGATAATATCAAAAATCTTGGCTTTATTTTAGAAATCAGTGGGCTCTTTCATATGGACCTACTGACTTCAAAATTTTATAAGCTGCTTTATTATTTAATCAGCTTATAGAATAGCGGATTTCTTACGAGGATATGTCCATGATTTTACTTTTGGCCCAGAATTTTCTTTCCTGCACACACACACACACACACACACACACCTGGTTAGGCCATTATGTAACCTTGTTTCGCTTTGCTTTAACTTTGCTGCGGTTTGGAATGCCTGTATATAGAAAACGAAAAAAAAAAAAATAAATAAATAAAAGCTCGCGAAGCCTAATAGCATACTGCACTCTGATTATATCGATTTATGGAGCTCCTTCCAGATATTCCCGAAAAGCAAGAAGACATTATAATGACCTGCACTTCATGTACAAATTCTTTAAGTAATAAAATAGATTTCCTTGCATTATTTTCGAAGGAAAACTTCCATACACCTTATCTGGCACGAGACGCTTGGTACTCTTCATCAGTTGTAAATCATGGTCGCTACAGTCCGATTGCAGAAATGTGCGGGAGGCGCATAACCTGTAACTGGATTTCGATGAAAGTAACTTCGTGTTCAGAAGAAGCCTCGGCCTTAAAGTGTGAAATTTTTCTGTGAAAATTTCTTAATTTCTTCCTCCTTTATGCAGGAACCTACTGCATGGAGGACAGTTTGACGAGATTTGTATGGCTAGCTTCCTGTCATGCTTAATTATTTTTAAGTTCGGCATTTTTATAGTAATAGCAGTGTACATAGTGCTAATGAAGAGAAATACAGTTGTATCAAACTTCATGAATGGAATTTCTAGACGAGTTTTGAGTCTTACTCTAAATAGTTGTATTAAAATAAATAAATTTTGTAAATTGATAACTTGTACAGATAATTGATCAATTTGTTTGTATGGATTGCACAAAAGATCTTCCAAGACTAAATTGAATGTATTTGAGTGTTTCAGCGGTGGCAGTGTTTCTTTACTCGAAACCCTTGTGTTTCTCCTTTATAAATAAATAAATGTGAATATATACATGCGATAAATCGTGTTATGATTGTTGTTGTATTTGCACCGATAAACTAAGAATATGAGGAATTGGAGCAGTGTCTGTACATTGAATTTATTTTATGATGGTTTGTTTGTTTGTTATTTGGTTTTTAGGAGCATTAGCAACTAAGGCCATATTTCTCCGGGGATATCCGGTGGTCATTCCCTGACCTTTCCGCATCCTCCGTATTTGGTGGTCACGGGCTCGAACCCCGGTCTAAATCAAGAAGCTTGTGCTAAGCACTGCTGCTCCTGCCCACCTGGTTTTATGATGGATTTGCCTGTTTTGCTGAATGGAAATCCTGAGATTACCTAATTAAAAAAAAAAAAAAAAAAAAAAATATACATACACTGAACTCGCCTGACTGACTCTGCTGAAAAAAGCAAATGCCTTGGCATTTGCTTTTTTTTTGTTTTTTTAATTACAAAAACTGAACGTTTCTCTGATCTACCAGTTTTATGGCTATCTGTCAAAATAACCTTAATTTTATCCCACGTTCTCATTTGCAGCGCATGCTGTTTGCTCTTGGCAAGAGTTTATTTCTTTTTGCCAACGCCACTTAATATATATGATAATAATTGTTTTGATTATTGTGGTCTTTCGCGAGGATACATCCGCAACATAACGCTAAGTAATATAATGAGGGTAGAGTAACTCGTCCTTCAAGACCAGACATAGCGAGACTAATAATTATTTCTTAAAAATAATGAAGAAATGCTCATTACATTCGAGAGTCTCATTTATGCGACTGCGCTGATGTTATTGCATTCGTCGTCCTCCGAGCGGAAGATAAACCACAGCTTAACGACACTTAATGCAAAATTTTTCCTGATGATTGACAGTCGTTTTTATTTCGAAACAAAGGACAGTTTTCTCTCATTTATTTTGTATGAGTACGCAGAAGCATAATTGATTTTACTATGCCTGACTATGAAGACATCTCGAATCCTTCCTAAGCCCTGTGAGATTAGATCCCTTGCGGAAGAGTAATTTCGACAAATTTAATTAAATTTGTGAACAATGAATAGTGATATTGAATTATAGTGGCTTAAAAACCTTTCTTTAAAGAAAATCAGACTCGCGCGCAATTCTACAAACTGTTGTTTCTTCATGGTGGCGCTGTTTTCTAGAATGTATTGTTGGTGTTGTTCTCAGACATCATTTATAACATTTAGCAAGAAAAGATAATAAAGTCTCCAGGGATAAACAGTTCCTTATTAGTCACTTCAGGCATCAGCAGTGACGCTAATTAGGTAAACCAATTAAGTAAACAAAGTAAGACTTTTTTTTAATCGAAGGCAAAGATTCTCTGGCGCTTGGCTCGTTCACTGTACTTCCCTGATATCGGCGTATTGCTTTTAACAACAAACCCGTCAGTCATATCGGCAGTGGATAGTGGCAGGTGCCAACGTAACAATCAGAATTTTCTCCTTGCTCTTGAAGGCTTCAGTGGTTTTAGACCGTTAGCATCCTCCTGTTGCCTTGGATACCTAAGTGACAGTTTGACAAGTGGTCTGTATAGACACCAGACAACAGGACCGGTGCCTGGAGGAAAATATCCTTGTTCGAAGTTTCTTTCGGGATATTTACCTTGTTCCGTTGGTTTAAACCTTTAACAAATGGTAGTTTTCCTCTCCAGCATTCCCCAGTATGACGCGTGTTGCCGTTTTGCGTTTCTTCTACGAATAACTCTGAAGGGATTTGCGCCAGAATCTTCAAAACAAGCGGAATTGCGATGTTTGCATTCAGTAATGTAAACAGGAAGAAAAAAAGGTGCCAGAAAAAAAATCTAGGGTTGTTTGAGAATGTGCATTAAAAAGTAGGTCGAGTTGCTTAGGTTTAATAAACACTAATCAACATAATGTATTGCTCGAAATACTACTTAATTATTAGTAATTTCGGGAACATAGTTACTGATTTCTTCAATCGGTTGAAATTTGAAACTGTATTGCTCGTATAATTCCTGTTGGCGAGTTCATACTTTATGGTGCAATATTTAATTTTACTTCTTCCCAGGTAACTAATAACATTTTTTTCTTTAACTTAGAACTTTATATTTCTGAGGTTTTATCTGAAAAAGTAGGATACCCGCTGGAATGCATTATTTTTGTGTAGAAGAAATGTTTGAATTCTCGCTTGTAAAGCTTTATTCCTTGAGATAAAAATGAGAATTTTAGCTTTCATTGCTTTCGAAACACCCTGTAACCGTTTTACATTGCCCTACCGAATATTACAGAATGTAGGTTAGGCCTTTTCTCGTAACGATTACCGCCATAAGTTCCATGTAATCGATTCTGCCGTACAGAATGTGCACAAATATCCCTGTTGAGGTTATTCTATTCCTGTAGGGCTCGTTGAGTGTATCTTCTTAGGAAAATAAGTTATCCACAATATTAACAGCTGTTTTCCCTATCTGATGCCTTATTCCAAATGCTTCCAAAGGGGTTCTGGATTGGATTCAACTAACTGCCGAATCTTATGTAAAGATTTCATACATAAATGGAGTGTCCATCATACCATCCTTGCACAACCTTGCCGTGTGATCATTGACCTTAACTGTTTAAATCTGAAAGGAAACATTCGCCCAAGAAAATCTTTGGATTTTTAAGTGTAAAAAATACGTATAAAAACAAATCCCCTACAGTTCTTGTACAAACAAGCCCTCGCGACTGGCACTGGTCCTGTGGTGGAATCTCGTCTTTACCAAAAACGCCTTTACGGATCTCCATAATATTGCTTAATTATTTGTCTCGGCTGAGGTGATATTTCTTTGAAGCATTGCAGCACGCAAAGAACAGAATATATGCGATTTAATGCCTAATATACTCACATCCCATGTCCTTAGTAACATTGGCGATAATTTATAACTGCTTGGGATTGGCGCAATATGGCCAAAGTAGCTTTTGCGCCAAAAAAAAACCCAACAACAGCTTGGGATAAGCAGCCCAAGTCAGTTATAAATTAGTTGCGATTAATTTTATTGTTCCAATGTTAAAAGTTAATTTTCTCTTTCAATTAGATTGAAAGATTACCGCTCCATTATAAAATTTTGCTTTCAATTTGAGCCACGGAGGAGTGAACTAAGTGTTATATTAACATTGTTCTTAACCATTTAAGTAAAAATGCGAAGACATCCTCGGTATATGGTAACTATCAGATCTTGTGTAATGCCCGAAGGTGTTTGAAAATATACAACTTAATCGGAAAAAGGAACGCCCGAAAACTTCTCGAGTCGTTTCCACTGGGAATTCTGTAAAAGAGAGCTGTGGCACTAATAAAGATTGAGATCTCTCCATGCAGAAACTCGAGGAAGTAACGAGACTCCCTAAGCCATCAAATGCTCAGAACCTGCGCTAGTGCGCTCTCAGTAATCAGCCTTGTAGCATTTTAAATTAGGATTGCTCTTAGTCTCTTTTTAAAGCTGTTTGTTGAATACCTGAACCCTGTATATACACTGCTCTTGCTAATTGACAAAAAAAAAAAAAAATATCGTTCACTATAGAAGATTAGAAATGTGAGATATAAATGCTACTTGGTGTCATTGTCTGAAATAATAGTGGTTTCCATATATATATATATATATATATATATATTTTTTTTTTTTAATTGGGGGCTATTATGGCTATTTTTCTGCTTCGGAATACATAGGAACCTGTCATAGAACCGCTATTTCTATGGAAAGTATGGGAAGAATGATTTTAATATAAACCTGATCATAGAAGTTGTTCGGTTGCATAGTTAACGTCTTTGAGAATGCTGGTATTTCGCTAAAAATGCTTATTTCCAGCCAGTACAATATACGCAGCCATAGCCATAATGCTACCACTTGGAAAAGTTTTTTTATTTCCGTGTAGTGAAGTTTGGGGGAGGGGAGGGGAGGGGACAGTTCTTAATAAATTGTGCACTGGGTGTAAGTACGTAATGACAGTTTTGTACAATGCTGATTATGTTCAGAAACTTCACTGTGAGTAATAGCAGGCAAATCTTTCATAATATTCAACAGAATACATCTGAGAACAAATGCCTACTAAGTAAAGAACTCTTTGCTGATGCAAAGAAAACAGAAAAGAGTTTTTTTTTTTTTACTTATGCAAACTCCAGAAGGAAGGGGATGAATCAGATTGGTTTACTTGATATGAATGGTTCAACTGTTGATGATCCTGCTCAGGTAGCTAACAAACTAAATGAGTATTTTGCATCTACATTCACACGTGAGGATTTATCAGGGAGGGGAACCAGAGGTGTATTAAACTATGGTTATGAGTTAAATGATTTTTAATAACTGAGCAAAGTGGAGGAGAAATTGTTGAAGATAAACATAAAAAAGGCGCCTGGAGTGAATGGGGTCTATCCGGTTATATTAAAGGAGGTGGCAGTGGCGGATTCAGGGTAAGGGCACAGGGGCACGTGTCCCCTGTCGTTTTTCTGAGAATATATACCAATCGTTTAAATTCCCTTTAGCTACAATTTTTTTTTCATTGTTACATTGGATTTTATCTATTTTTGCTTTTTGTCGCTCAGCTATTTTCAACTGACTACAGTTGGCAACACTGATGCTGATGTGATCGCCATTCTAGTTCGAGGCGTTACAGTTTGGCCATCGCATGTTTACTGCAAAGTAATTCAGACTTTAGCTGCGTGACTGTGTCCGCCAGTCACATTGTTTGAGCGTCATATTTGTTTTGTTCTGTGCATATTTTTTACCTTTTTTGTGCGCAAACAAGTCACAAAATGGTGCCCCCTGTCACTAATGGTCCCCCCCCGTCATCTTTTTTCTGGATCCGCCATTGGGAGGCGGAAAAGTAAGTAAGCAAACCCTTAGCCATAATTATGAGAGCTTCCTTGAACTCAGGGAGGTACCCATGGACTGGAGATGTGCAAATGTATCCCCAATTCACAAAGGGGGATCGAAGGGTGACACGAGTAATTACAGACCAGTTAGTTTAATTTCTGTTCCGGGGAAATTAATGGAGGCACTGGTTAAAGAAGCACTGCAGGAGCATCTAGACAACACTTCGGTTATAGTTGGGACACAGCATGGGTTTGTTAAGGGGAAGTTTAGTCTGACCAATTTGATTGGATACTATGAGGTGGTCACGAAGGAACTGGATGCAAAATATAATTCTGATATCATATACTTGGATCTTAGGAAAGCTTTTCATACTGTTGCACATGGAAGACTACTGTACAAATTGGAGCAGTATGGCATTGGAGGCAAATTGCTGATGTGGATAAAGGGATAGTTGAGTGGGAAGACAGAGAGTGGTAATCAATGGACACTGCTCTTCGTGGACAAATGTTATTAGTGGAGTTTCCCAGGGTTCAGTGTCGAGTCCATTGTTGTTTTCTGTATTTATTAATGATATAGATGAAGGTATATCAGGCTTAATGTCTGTTTGCAGACAATACGAAAGTTGGCAGGGTTGTTAATGACAGTACGTTACTGCAAGAGGATCTATTCAACAGATGGGCTGAGAGGTGGCAAATGTAAGGTATTGTATATGGGTAGCAGTAATCCCAGAGTAACGTATCAACTCTGTTGTACTACGCTGACAGTGGTAGAGAATGGAAAGGACCTGGGGGTAATTGTGCAGGCAGATATGAAGTTTTCTGAGCAGTGCAGACAGTCTGCAAGAGTAGTGTCATGGTGTCTTGACAATGCTATACAGGAATTTTTCTGCAGGGATAAGGAGGTGATATCCCCTTGTATAAGGCAATGGTCAGGCCAAACCTTGTATTTGTATACAGGTCAGGAGGCCTCATTTTAGGAAGGATGTAGAGCTGTTGGAACGAGTTCAGAGAAGGGCAACAAGATTAGTGGATGGAACAAATGGTTTCCCTTACGAAGAAAGATTTGCAAATTACAGTGTCTGGTGTGACTAGGTAACTGCGAGGTGATCTGATTGAGATGTATAAGGCCTTCAATGGTTTGAGCAAGCTCAATGATGATGTGATTCTGTCTTTTGCCCAGATTAATCGCTTGAGGGGACTTAAATTCAAATTAAAGAAAGACAGTCAGTTGTAGAATAGATGTGCGGAAATTTGCCGTGTGATTGATTGCTGGAACGAAACTTCCATCTGTTGTAGAAGTTGACAGCTTAAACAAATTCAAGGCAGAATTAGATAAACATTTGGAGCGAATGGAAGGGTGATATGGGAAGTTTTTTTTTTTTTTTTTTTTTTTTGCCGCTGCTGTATAAGCTTTCTTTCTTGCATCATATGCCCATGCTAATGCTTAAGAGCACGAGGGTAGCGCCTTATCATGTGTAGTTTTAATATCATAACATAACTAGGGTATGTTTTTGCAATAAATTATCAGTACTGGGGCAGCTGTTCAGTGTCCTTCCATGGCATTGTCAATTTATGGAAGAGCAGGTAACCAGTAAAGTACAAAGAACCTGTTCATACTGGACAAAATGGCTCTGATTTGTAAGTGTGATATGTCGAGACAGTTTATTGTGAAACAGTTGGCATATGAGGATTGATGCATCATAGAAAAAGTGTTTTTTTTTTTTTAAATTTAAACTTTGGTTCGCAATCCTAATATCAAATAAGCGTAATGTAGTTACTGTTAAGTTTTACTTTCATAGCTGTTATTCTTCTTAATATTTAATAATTTATAGTTCAAATAGGTTGCTTTACTTAATGCCATCTGCATTCAAAAGCTCGTAGCTCTACAATTATTTTAATGTTTTCAAACCAATGTTCACAGACATGACTTATTGTTAATGTTATAATGAGCTGAAGTGCTTTTCTAAGCAACGAAGAACAAAAAAAAAATCTCTGATGCTGCATGAGTCTTCCTGTTTCAATAGTTTTCATTGTTAGGAAACTATTATATAATTGCTAAGATTAAGTGTCATTTCTAAGGTGTCATTAAAGCAGTTTCCAGCCATGGAAACTCTTTTAACAAATTAGCAATGCTAAAACGATGTTTAGACATTTCGCTCACTCCAGAGGCGATTTTTAAAATTCTTCGATGTAATCTGAAAGAAAATTCAAAAATATATCAGTTAATATTTTAAGTCAAAATGAAGAGAATTATTAGGAGCTGTTGAGGAAAGAATTTAAAAATTCAAGCAGCTACTGGAATTTCAGTGGAGATGGTAAGTTTAGGATATCCCAATATTTCTCTCATTCCCTTCGGATAACTTTAAAAATCAATAAGAAAGAGCTAAAAATAAACGTCCAGATAAACAACCCAGCTTCTCTGCATCCCGAGTACTGCTGAAAACTGTTATGTCAATGAAAGCACTGACCTACTTTCGAAAAATGGAGATATCTACAAATTAATCGAATAACACACATTCATCAGACAATTGTGGCGTGTTACACTTCCAGATTCCTTTCCACCTCTTTGGTTCGCCACGAGGAAGGCAGAGTATAATATGGGAATAGCTGCGCTTTGATTTATCGGTATTTAATGCGGAGTATTTTTCACAGGATTGTTTCAGACCGTCGATTCCTTCTAGACAAGTGTACTTTTTCTCCGTTATTTTTAGACTCCGAAAAGAGCTCTGTACTGTGTATTTTAGTTCTTTTCTTTTATAGTGTTATTTTTATTATTATTTTTTTTTGTATTTCAGGATGTTTTGTAGGATTGTTATTATTTTCGTCTTTTATTTATTTCCATAAACTATTTCAAAACAGGAATGAATCGTATAGATTATCGGAAAGTGTTTCACATCATATAGCATCGTTCAGAAACTCAGAAGTATAAGTACTGAAGAATTACGTAAAACTTGTATGAATACATGAGAATTTTTGTATCCCATATAATATTCAACACCAGTAATTCTCTATCTTCTATTCAGATGATATAATATTTTATCCAATTAATAAAAGAATATATCATTGCTACCAACCTCTCCCGAAGAATACCACCTCGAATTTCCATTAATATATGGTATTGTAGAATTTAAGTGTGCCAGGAAAGAATGCCCAGCTCCGTTACAAAAATAAAATTTATTTTCTATTTATACTCTGGGACGACCACGTAAAGTCAGATGAGTTCTCAGGATAGACAGAGGAAATGGAAGAACATCACAGTACTCGCTGGTCACGTGGGACTCAACCACGGTCACTCAGACGCATATACTTCTGTATCCTTGTGTGCCCTCCCCACACGCGATGTAAAAGACCTGAGTTCGAATCCCGTCGATGACAGGAGGAATTTTTATTGGTCTTTTTCACAACGTGACTGAGTTAGTCTGTCTCAGGCGAGGGTAGCATGGTTTTTCGTCCAGAAAACTCGACCTCACAACACACCCAATTTACAGACAATATACACGGAGCAACATGGCCTTAGTTGCCGATGCTCCTAAAAAAATCCAATAACATAACAGTATCCTCGTGCTTCACCACTCGGCTACGGCAGATGAATTTTTCCATTTACCTGAGGTCATTGGCAATCTTTTTGTGAACTCTTTGGCTCTGGGCACTATGCCAAAACGCATGTTCTTGTTCATCTAAGTTACATTCAACGTTAATATTCTCGCTCTTGCAATTGTCCAAAGAGGAACGAGTCAAAAATTTAAAAAAAAAAAAAAAAAAAAATTAAACTTAAGTTGTAGAACTTAAGTTTAATTATATATTTCCTGCATAAAAGAAACATGCTTGTGAACCTGTAAAATTACAAATAACATTCTACGCGCTCATGGGTTTATGTTAAGTAATTTAATCATTGAAATGTTATCTTATGTAAAGATCGCCTGTCAAAAGCCCTCTAAGTTATTGATCTTATTCTACTTCCTTTAAAAGCGAGTGTTTTTGAAGAAAAGATATTTCAATTTTTTTTTTTTTTTATCAAAAATAACCAATTGATGGCCATCGACATTAGTCGAGAAATCTTGTGTCACTGTATCATTGAAGAATATTGGAACTGCATCAATATATTTCTTAGAATGATGATGGCACACATTGCTTCCTTCACTTAAACACAAGGGGAATAAATAAGGAGAATTTCTTCTTCAACTCATCGAAACCAAGACAGAAAACTTAAGAGTATTTCATGAACAGGGTAACTGGTTCTGGAAAATGCTGCAGAACTGAAAAAATTACTTCTACGGAACACAACTAACGAGCTGACGGAATTGAATCAAAACCTGTACGGAAACTATCCAGACAAGAGGAAACTATTCACAAACTTTTAGTTTAACTTTCCTTCGCGAAAAATTAATTTTAATCACCATGTTCCCCCCCCCCCCAAAAAAAACGAAAATTGGTATAGTAGTGTCATAAATCATACACCTTTGTCCTGCTTGCTCGCTATTTGAGAAACAAATATTCAACCATCTCGCATAACTGCTCCGAGATATTTGTTAAAACTAGTGTCAATTTTCCCAGAACAGTCTACCATAATCTATTTAAAATACAAAATTGAATCGTTATTTATGAGAGTGGGTACAAAACGATAAATCCTTGGAAAAATTGGAAAATTAAACGACTGATCGCGTGGTCATTTTTAACCTGCAATAAGAAAACCGCCTGGTGGGTGGACCACTTCAACAATGTTCACACAGATATAGTAAATCCATTATTATGGCATAATTGAAGTTTAGGGTAGGATCTCCTAAACTCCAGTTGTACAATTACTTGTACGATTTTACCTCGATGGTGCAGGTATTTGTAAAAAAATAAATACATTTTAACCCTTACTCCAGTTTCTCCCTCTCCTGTGATATTTCTTGCATGTGTTGGAATCAAACAGGGCTTGTACTGAGGCCTCGTGAAATTGTCGAAAGGTTTGTGTGTGTGTGTGTGTGTATATATATATATATATATATATATATATATATATAAAACACGCTCACTGCACTGGTGCTTTGACAGCTTTTCATTATCTTAATGTTTAAGAAATTTGACTGTTAGGACATTAATATATAGACATTAATATATATTAAATACATAGAATCTTAGCAGGCAATTAATATTTTAATGTCATAGGAATCTAGGACCTGAATTATTAAGGTGATTAGAAGTTCTTAGAGAAATTGAGTACAATTTATACAAATAGTTTTCAGTGCATTCAAAAGTACTGAAATCAGAATCGTAAAGCTTTGTTAGCTCCGATAAATCGAACATAATTAAAATCGATTGGATACACTCAAATTGACAATAAGAGCAATATTATTAGAACCGCTTCTTTTCTAGTTTATTGATGACGAGATGAGAAAATCATTTAGACAACAGCCGAATAAGATTCTCTTTGAACAATTTGATAGTATGATCGCGAAGAAATGGATGTGAATCACAGGAGGCTGATCGTATATTCAGATATGCAATAAATCTGAAAATTATTACTAGTGAATCGAATAAAATGTTTGCTTGTCGATTCGGGAAGGGAGTGATAATGTCCTATCACCCCCCCCCCCAAAAAAAAACTACCATAGGTGCTGATTATACGCAGGTTGTGCATCGTGCTCTAAAACGCACATGTAGTATTTGGTGTACAGCAGTTGAAGAAAGGAGATTGTCGCCATCAGGCAGTTTTCGTATCCTTATCACTACTTGGTGAAGAGGAAGATCTGTGCAAATCTTTTGCACAGATCTTCCACGTGTGCTGAACGATGATGAACAGCGTACGTTGCATGTGTAGCTATCCAAGGCCCATTTCCAACGTTGCCCCCCCCCCCAAATGGAGCAGCATTCGTGGATGGTGTTCTGGTGTTAAAAGATGCATTCGTTTCACTGTAACTGAAGCGGCAAGCTCCTGAATGGCGTTCTTTCACTATCTATTGCACAACTTCGTCAAGGTATGTTCCGAGAGTGACGCACATTATATTCTTCAGTGACTAGTGCTTGACCATCTTATGTGACCTGGTACTATCGTTAATGACGCATGTTACATAGGGTTGTGTAATTCTGCGTTTAGTCGAAAGTTAACAGAACCGCTGCAACAAGGTGTCATTTACCTGAAAGACAATTTAGCGAATCATCGTCATCGGGACACTCAACGTTTACTAAACATCTGGTAGTTGTCAGAGGTGGTGCTGACATATTCTTCTTATTCACCATATGATCACTTTGTTTGCTTGAATTAAAGGTTAGCTTCGTGTACACCGCTTTGCATCTGCAGATGCGCGGATATCATTGGACCATTATATTTCCTGAACACGGCCGATTATAGCTCTGGGATTAATCGCCAGCCTCACCGATGGCAAAAACGCGCCGACCTTGTCTTTGAATACGTTTTGTAGGAGATTGGAGTTGATGAATATCGTTTCTCTTGATTGTTTGGAAAGAAATGAAAGAATCAAAAAATTTGACAAATCAAAAACAAACTGAGCAAAAAAAATAAATGTACATTTGGCATCTGTCCTATTTAGCTATATAATGTTCTGCTATATGAGGAGGGTTCAAAAAGACTTGTAATTCATCCAAAAGTAATTGCGATGGGAAGATTAATTTTTTTTCGTTCGATATCTTAATCTCTATAGCAACAAACAAATTTTGGTTTCGATCTGACATTTCAGTTTATTTCTTTGCAGCTGTGAATGAAGAAGTATCACAATGGAAGCAGTGGAATACAGATCAATGATTCGGTTCCTCTTTAGGCAAGGGAAAACACTCGAAACAATCCAGGAAGAAATTGTCGCTGTTTATGGAGAAGGCTGCCCAATTTAAAGTGTCGTTGCACTTTGGTATAAACAATTAAAATGTGGAAGAACAGTGCATGGCGAAGAAATCCCAGAATGCCCAGCAAACTGCTTTAACAGAGGAGATTGTTGCAAAACTTGAGATATTAATCCTGAGAGAGCACCATATTAGCGTCAAAGAACTAGCTGCGAATCTCCAAATTAGTGTAGGATCTATGGAGGAAAGTGGACAAGGTGCACATGAAATGTTGTCGGTATGCCAAGAAAAGCAAGAGGAGTTTTTTTCCGTGGGTAGTCACCATGGATGAAACTTGGATTCATCATTAAAATTTCGAAAATAAACAAATGTCAAAACAATGGAAACATACAGAATAACCCCCCCCCCACAAAAAGAAAGCAATGGTGCGACCAAGTGCTGGCAAGATAATGCTGTCAGCTTTTCGGGATCAGCACGGTGTAACACTAATGTATTACCTTCAGAAGGTCTGTTTTGTGGAAAAGTATTATTCCAACCTCCTTAGAAATTTATGCCGCTAGTATATCAAAGATACGTGCTGCTGTAAAAGAATAAAATCGGGGAAAGCTGTCAAAAGGCATACACCTGCTCCACGATGATGCACCCGAGCATTTCACAAATGCTGCAGTGTGAGTTGTGCGTACGAATGTGGGTTTGAAATATTACCACATCCTGCTTTTTTCCCGACCTTACACCCTCGGATTTCTTTCTCTTTCCTACCTTACAGTCATTTCTTCGTAAAGAAACACTTTACTGCTGCTGAGGTGATTTTTGCTGTCTAGTCATGGTTTGAAGTACAGTGACTTCTACAAAACTGGCTTGAGGAAGTGTATCGAGAAGTGATAAAAATGTTTCATTTTGTCTGGTGACTATGTTGACAAAGTGTAATACACGGTGTTTGTTTCAACCTTTTATCACAATTACTTCTTAGCCGGGTGGGTAAAGTGCCTGCCTGCCAACCTAAAGGTCGCGGGTTCGAATCCCGGCTTGGGTCAGAGTTGCACTATGGCCACAGGAGCCGATGCGCTAGTAAAGTAAACAACTACTTCTGGGGATGTATAAATATTTTTACCTGCCACTTCGTGTATATATATTAGGGGCTGTACTTCATTTTACTTTTAAAATAAATTTTCTTATTTCTAAGATGAAAGCAAGCTAACTATAGAAGCAAAAGTTGCACAAACTTTATGAAAGTAAATAAAATAATGATATCATTATTTTGCCTCGTCCGCCAATTATTTTGAATTTGTGCTGTGGGCAGAAGCCTTTCCCTTCATTTTTTTATTTACTTCATTTGATTGACAGAGAAGTCTATGATGGTTACGATCGTTCTCTTTCATACCGCTTGTAAGGGTCACGGTTCCTTTTCCATCGAGATCAGAGGAATTTTTACGGACTTTTTAAAGCGATGGTCAAGTTAGTTCCTCTTTGGAGAGGGTTGCGTGATCTCAAAAACTCGAGATCTGCAACATTAAGTCTGAAAAAGACAAAATACCTAAAGAAATTACATGCCGACCTCGCGGCCTTGACTGCCTTCGTGCTAATTATAAAGATGGTTTTGTGTGGTATATTTGAAAAGAACACAGTGGGCTGCATTCGAAGATACATTAATTTCATGCTGATTTCATTTTACCCATTATTGAAATTTATGTTGCTAGTATATCTAATTGTAATGCTTCAGTTCTACCTTTCTTCTGGTACCTTAATTATATAGAAAAAAAATATAATAAATAAATAATAAGCACGTCGAACTTGCTGCTTAAAAAAGATATATTTTATCAAGATAAAATTTCAAATTGCTAGCACTCCAAAAAAGGAACGTGAACTAATGAATCAGCTATGTTTGAAAAGGATTTAGTTTCTCGTTTCAGAGACGGGATTCAAGCCTGTCCTTTTCCAAACAGTGATAGCTAACAAGCAGAGGACGCGAATATAGTGTGCATAATGTACACCGAAATTATAAACATGATCACCTGAGTGGTTTCGATCCACACAGGGTTGTCCTTCCAGAGGCTTTCATTGCCTTTTTTTAGACGATATATATATATATATAGTCATCATCATATCTGTCCGTCGGTTGGCAAGTAACAACTCTGCTCACAGTAGACGAATTGTCGTGAAAGTTTATATTTGGGCGTTTTAAAAATATTTGTCTAATCATTCCAATTTCACCATACAATTTGTGCTTAAACAAATTCATAGATAATTGTAGTTTTAAACCAGTATTGTTAGCTTTAGACAGATCAGTTACATAACAATACACGTTTCGCCGGATAACAGCCGCTATTCGCCTAGGCATTGACTTCACTAGATGTCCGTATTGATCTGCAGCCATGCTGACTTCAAGGCTTCAGTTCGTTCACGATGTCAGTATAGATGACGGCTGTGCGTCCATACGTCTCACTTCCTGTTCCAAAACATGCCAGAGGTGATCATTTGGATTGAGTTCAGGTGAACTTGGAGGCCAGTAAAGATTGATGGGGTTGATATCTTCATTGTGTTCCTCCAACCACTCGTATACAATGCGGACCCAATGACATGGCGCATTTCTGTCCGGGAAAAAAGGCAACATAGCATAGTGCACATGCTCTCCTAAGACCTGGCAGATCTCAAGAGGAATACATTGCATTCTCAAAATTAGCAGAAGACCTCTACAAGAGGAGACGTACCCTCATTGTGCAACAACCAAACCGTGACCAACAGCAATAAAACAAAACGGAAGAAACCGAAGACAGGCCAAATTCAAGCTGAGTATGCAGCAGAACTGATAACGACTAGGTGTCATGACCGCTGCATCGTGGAACCTACAAGGAAACCGACTTTACTAAGAATAAAGGACACGGCTTACAACCGTATAAATGACCTCAACCCTGGACTTGTCAAAGGATATATATACTTATATATGTATATCTTCAACTTTTTTTTTTTTTAGGTCCTAGTCAGGAAATTAAGCGGCAGGACCTGCCAGAGTAACTTAAGTCTACTAGGTTCCTGGTCTGCCTCCACGAGGCGAAAGCGGGGCAACGTTGGGCCTCAGCAGGGGTCCAGCGGCTAAATGACCAGATGACCAACGGTACACGACACCACCCAAATACAATTCCCACACACTTTTAAGTCTCTGGCTTTTCCAGTCAACTGGTTCACCCTTAATGTAAACTACGCAGAGATGAGGGAAACTCCTGGAGCAGTTTGACCCTAAACACACTTTACTTTACCTCATCAGGGGAACATTTATCCATACGCACCAGTGGTCCTCGTTCTTGCCAGCAAACCATGCTTAATATTAAGCAACCACCGCCACCTACCTGGACAGTGGGCACCATGCGCGATGGACCCATGGACTCGTGTTGCTTGCCACACACGAAAGCGTCCGTCACCGTGCAACACGCTGACGGACACCAGTTATTTGGACTCGTCCGACTACATACTCGTTTCCAGTGTCCAACCAGCGTGTTGACACCACGGCATTCGCCATCGACGATGATCAGCGGTGACGAGAGGGTGTGTTGGGTCTTCTTACTGTGTAACTTCATTCGTCTGTGTGCGGCTCATCGTCATTTGTAATATTATTTTTACATTCCCCATCTTGTATTTCAACATCAGCCGTCGCACAACACAATTACCTGCCTTGAGCCCGTACAACGCGCTGCACCCTTCGATCCCCACGAACATCCATCCTGCGTAATCCTCTATAGTTCAATTGGCGAAATGTGGTTTGACCCGTTGGACACCATTCTTTGTACACCTTAACCACAGTGAGTAGTCAGCAACCAACAAGACTTGCCGTTTCCGATATGGAAGCACCCGCCACACGAGCTTCCACAATCATGCCCATTTGAAACTCCGCGTTATCTTTACGACGTCTCATAACTGCTAATTTTTTATTCTTGCACAACCAGATGCAAATTGCCACTCCTCTAGCGTAGAAAGAAGTTCAGCTTTATATACTGCGAGCTATATGGCATAGTTCATTATGGATGGGGGTGGTCACAATTCAATGTTCACTGTGTGTACCTGTGAGAGAGAAAGACAAAAAAATAAAGAATATACGCGAGGAGGGTAATAATTATTATAAGTTTAGAGAACATTAAACTATGGTTTTATTGGGTTATATAAAGTTATAATCTCAGTAATTATTTGATAAGGAGATAGCTATTTTTACTTTACACTTCTGTTAATCTCAGAAAAGAGGGAAAAAAATCGAACATTCCTGAAATGTAATATAGTGCGTACATTAACTAACTTGTTTTACAGTGTGATTAGGTAAGTCCGGCAAACAAGCAAATCAACCGAAAATATGCACACACAGACACACAGTATTATTGACGCCTCACAGCCTTAGTTACTTCGGTAGTTAACCGAAACACACACCAACCATGATAGGAAGCGGGGGGGAATTGTTATAGTTTTGTTCAAGAAGCACAGATTCTAATACATAGACCCACTAGACACGAGTGGTTAGGGTAAGGTTGAGTCGGTCTCGTGTGGTATCGACAAAACAAAGATAAGAGTGTAATTATGCTATTAGACCGATATTAGACTGAGTATGATGAACAGCTATCGCAAATCTGAATGTGTTGTTATAATGGATTTTAATTTTTCAGATACTGATTGGAACTTATGGGTTACCACTCACTCAGTAGCAGGACCTTTATAGATTTGATTGGGACTAGTTTCGATATCGACAAATCAAAACTGTTGCTTACTCATGAGTAAGCAACCGTTTTGATTATTAACAGCGATTCAACACTTGTAAAATACATTCGGGAACCACTAGACTTAAGTGATCACAATTTCGAGATTTATTCAAAGAAATAACTTCTGCTAATGGTAAACGGAAAGGACTTTTTTTCTTTCTGTTTTTTTTTTTGAAAGATCACAATGGTCTTACACATTTTTAAAATTCTTTCCAGTGGCGTATTGGACAAATAGAAATGTAGATGGGAAATGTTCAAGGAAAGGAATTCCAGAATAATTACATTCCTGAACAAAGAAATATTGTTTAATGTCAACAAAGAGGTGTTGTTCAAGGTTTAGACCAAAATGAATGCGTGTCAGCTGAACTAGTGAGCCTAGTGGCAGAAAAGGAAATGGATGATTATAAATTGTCAGGTGACGTAGTCATACAGCGAATATAATTCGGCGTGGTCAGAGTTATTCTGTAGATTAGGCATGCTAAGGAAGATTATGAAGTCTCTGACTGAAGGCGTAAAGATAAGTACCAAAGAAGATTTTTTTTTTTGTTTTAACACAAGAAGGGGTGGAGGAATGAACAGCATCGTCCACTTGATATAAATTTGACTTTTATGACGGGGGGATTACAGAGTGAAAATTAAATGTACATCATTTAGAATTGAGCTATACGGCAATCACAGCAAGAATTTGATAGCTAGAGATCATTTCTGACTAAACTGATTAGCTACTAGGAGGTTGTCACAAATAACTCGATGCAAAGAATAATTTTCTCATCTTAGATTGATTTTTTTTTTTTTTCATCAGTAATATTTTCATCAATAATTTTGCCATACTTAGAGTTTAATAAGCCTTTCGGTATGGTTTCACATGAGCGATTGTTGTATAAAGTGGAGCAATGTGGCATCAATGGCAAGTTACTGTGGATAAATAGGTGGCTAATTGATAGCAGTTATCAATGACCATTGCACCTTCCTCCTAATATAATGAGTGAGCCCCACAATGTTCTGTGTTGGATTCCTTACTCTTCTTAATATCTATTAGTAACACTGATTCATCAGGTAAATAAAATTTAATGTACAAGTTCGCTGATGATACAAGTAATAATGATCAGGGTTGTTAATCTGAGTATGCTACTACAACAAGAGTCTGATTAATTATTCAGGTGGTCTAAAAAATAGCAACTCTGGTATAACCTTGATTGATGCAAAGTACTGAATTCACAGAGTAGTAACCTCGGAATAACCTGCCGTGTGGGTAGCACCAAACTCAAGGTAGTTAATAAAAACCTGGGGGTCACTGTAAATTTGACATAAAATTCTCTGAGCAGGGCAGGCAGAATGCTAGAACAACAGGTGTTGTTCTGTGAATGCTATACAGGAGTTTTGCCAGCAGCAATATAGAGATGATTATCTCATTGTATAAAGCAATATATTGTTAGGCCATATCTGGAATACCGCACACGGGTTCAGAAACCTCGTTTTAGGAAGGACTATTGTATCTATTGGAAAGAATGCAGAGAAGAACAATAAAGTTAGTTCTGAACAATAAAATTAAGAATAATAAAATTATTTCTCGTTAAGACTGCCCACAAACGGTAGTCTTAACGAGAAATAACTGAGTTCTCTAAATGTAGTCGTCTGAGAAGTAGATATCTGTGTGGAAACCTAGGTGAGGTGGTTAAGTTTTAAAAGGGTTTGGAAAATTAAATTAAATTTCGATGGTATCATAGCTACTCTTTTTCATGCAAACGCGCACACACACCCCATAAATTTAAAGGTGGTTACAGAATACATGTGCGAAGACATTTTTTCCTTCATTCACTGTTTGAATAAACTAGCACCTAGTTTTGTGGAGTTAAGAGAGAATTTGAAGAGGATTGGACAAATTATTAGAAACGGATGATCAAATGAATGGTAAAAGTTTTTGATGTGTAAACATTTTTGGCGGCACCTACTAAATTTCGGATGGTACTAAAATCGATTTGTCACGATTTTGCGATGCGGAAATGTCATTTGACGTCATTTACGTTTCATAACAAAGAAAAACGGAGTCGGAAGAAGAGATTGTACAAAGGATCGAAGGAGGTGATCTTGGATGTGATAAACGTTTTTCCGCAACCAGATGGTTTACGCCAGCTGGTGGGGGGAAACGTTTATCATTCAGGGCATACTACTTATATGGCTTTGGACTAACCGTTGCCACCCGTAGTAAAACCTTTTGGTAACCGGAGAAATGAATATCTTGCAAAATTTAAAGTAAAGTAAACCATTTAAAGCAAAGGATCGTGGGAGGTGATCTTGGATGTGCTCAGAGCTGGAATAAACCAGCTGGTTGCGCAAAAACGTTTATGATTCATAGCATACCACTTAGACGGCAGCCGACCGGGCTAGCCGAGTGGGTAAAGTACCTGCCCGGCAACCCAAAGGTCGCGGGTTCGATTCCCGCCTCGGGCTTGGATCAAAGTACTGCAAAAACCTTGGGAGGTGCAATATGGCCACAGAAGCCGATGCGCCAATAACTACCAAATCAATCAATCAATCAAACTTAGACGGCTTTGGGCTTACCATTCCCACCCGTGGCAGAAACCTTTTGGTAATCAGAGAAATAGATATCTTGTGGGCAGCGATCTTGAATGTGCTCAGAGGTGGCATAAATAGCTCTGAGCACATCCAAGATCATTACATTACATGCGCTTCAGCCTTACCAGGTGAAGCGCATGTAATGTAGGCGTTACAGTATCCGTCTGTATTACTGAAGCGGTTGTATATTTCCATCAAGAAGCGAATCATAAACGTTTTTCTGCAACCAGCTGGGCCTGTCAAGAATATGTGAATCGGTTCGCGATTGGGACATAATAGACTCCATATCACATGTATGAGTAGAATCGTTTGCTTGTCATTGATCATTCTCATTAAGTTGCAGAAGTTCCTGTTGGTCATCATTTTCGCATTTCTTTGCAATTGCGCTGAGTCGGTTGAGCGTGGCGAGCTTCAGATCCTCAGTCTGTTTCGACGATTGTAAAAGTTTCAAAAGTGGTCTTCTTCTCGCAGTCGCGTTACAAGTCCATGCAGGTCATTACCGCATGCTTCGTCAGGGTCAACGTCGTCGTTGTCTTGGCACATCGTCTTACACATTTCAATCGTTTTGCGAATGTCCAAGTCAGATTCATATAATTTACGATCTAGTATGAGCTACTCACTGTCGTCGTAGATCCTGACATATTTCATCTTTGACAGTACTGTATCTCTGTTTCCTCATTGCGAAATGGAATGTGCAGCGTTACCATCTCGTACTCGTTGAGATCCTGAGCCAAGTCATAGTTTCGATAGCGTATCATGCGTGGATACTGTCCTTTCTTGCAGATCTCGTTAGTGCTGAATTATGTAATTTGCGACAAAGCATGACAGAGTAACATGATAGTGCGATTATAACAATACAAATGCTTGCATGGTTGCTCACTATTTAACAAATTGCTACAATCAAATGGGTAAGTAGGTTTATTGGCCTACCTCTTCAAAACGTTCATTCGGTAGAGTAAGTAGCGGTCGTGAGCATAAATGACATCGTTCATGATTTCGGTTCACGCTGTTCGAAATTGAGTAGGTGTCGTTAAAGTTGTTTACAAATAGAACATCTTTCATGCGTACACGATACACACGCAATTTTTTTTTTTTTTAACTAATGCTATATAAATTTACTTTACTGGATATTTTAACCACAACTGAAACTAAATAATAATACTAATGGAATTTTGCATAAGTAAAAAAAAAAATACATAGATAATACTAGATTAATAATTTTTCATATAATACTAAACTTAAGGAGACATCACTATTTTAAAATCTTTATTTAAGGTAATATACCGCTCAGGTGTTCCTTTATGCTTCTAAGACACTACATATTGTTTTGTTTATTTGAGTATTTGCATCATTTTCTTGTTTTCATTGCCAGGACAAGTTTTGCGATATTGCCATGTAATCGAAACCTTAATCTCTAGATAAGGTTTCGATTAAAGCTAATATGGCAGCCGTTTTCGTATGTGCATTCTGGTGAATGTTTTTTTTTTTTTTTTTTCACTCTCTGACTAGGTTTTGTTTCCGTGTGATTTTTCTCCTCTCAAGTGCAATTTAGATAACGAGTTTCTCCATTTTATGCGATGTGACATTTACGGTTATATTCGTTCGGCAGCAACGATTATGATCCTAACGATACCTAAGAAAATGAAATTAGTTACTCCCCGAATACCTTCAGTCTCCTCTGAAATTAAATTTCCTCCAAAATTACAGTTGGGCCTTAAACTAAAGATCGGATGATTTTCTACCAGGATCGGTACTTTATTTCTAATCCTCTGCCAGCGGCCTTTTGCATGATTCCGATATTAGTGGAGATTTTGTTTGCTTTTCAGTTTTATTCTATTGTATTCCTAATATACAAACTTCGTTTTCAGTTGAGAGATTAAATGCAAAAGCATTTCGACTCAAACTGAGTTTCTTGATCATTATCAATAAAATATTTATATCACAAATTCATCAGTTCCAGAATTGTCCTAATTCCAACATAAAACATTAAATCCTTTATGAAAGAAAGTTAAAACGTTGTCAAGAGAAATTCTATTTTCTGAGTTCTTTCGGGTTTTTCAAGCCACACAACATGGAAATCGTTTCGTAAGCTAGTACAGACATAATACACGACAAAGAACCTAGGAACTAGTGCACTATGACCAAAGTTAGCGGCAGCAAATAGCATGAACTGAACTAAAGTTTTGGCTATCATTAAGTGGAGATAAAATAGAAATTTGTGATTTCCCCCAAAGAACAATAAAAAAACCTAACTGCATTCACCTAATAGGGACTTAATATTGCCAAATAAATATGAAATGGTCCATTATCGACGAAGAAACCTGGACGAATTATTAAATTATTGTTATTATTGACTAGATAAATTATAATTAAATTAAAATACATTGTGTTAGTTATTTTAGTGGTATTTATTTTATTCTTCCAGTAAACTAGATCAACGTAATTTTCGGGCCCATATTTCTGCGTATTTCTTTTTTTTTAGATTTTTTTTTTCACATTTACATTATGTATTTATTATAGTCAGTTCATTATTATATTATTTACTTTATCCTGTATCCTGCTTTTGCAGAACTTGAATCTACATGAATTAATTCCAAATAGCTAATATGGCATATAAGAAATATAATGAATAAATAACTTTTTGTAATTATTTTGCTTCGGATTTAAATAAATATCGATATTGATCATATTAAAATTTTCGCCGCGTATGAGGGTACAATTCACTTGTTTTCTGGCGTAATCCTGTGATAGCAAACTACCATCAACTTCATGCGGTGGACATTTTCCTTAATTAGCATTAGCTTCCCGATATAATTATTCGTAGCACTGTTCTGTAGATTTTGATACCAGATGGCACTAGTTAAGTAGTGAATAATCCCAAAATTCGCAGAGCAAATAAATAGTTTGTGGCAATCACAGTTGTGGGTGTATTTCGTTTGTTACTTGTCTTTAAACCATCTGCACCAGTTTGCTTCACGCATGTTTTGTGCCATTTAATGTAGGCCATTTTTAATAAAATAAATTTAAAAAAAAAAGTTCGGAAAATGTCTTCAGCAAACACGCTAATTTACAAACGAATCCGAAGCTAAAAGAAGCCATTCTCGTAATGTACCTTGAGCACACAGATATTCCGTGTTGTTGTTACTTATGCAAGAGCGTGACTGGAAAACAGCATCTGTGATACACCATTTTCTGCGGTGCGTTTCCTTTACAGGAGCTGTTTTACAATTAAAATTAAACTCTTTTGTAACTAGCGGCTGAATTCGTGTTAGTGGTTGCGCCTGCTGGAGCTTCACTTTGCGAGTGTTTGTTAAACTGACGAAGGATTTTCTGATATGCATTTTACGAAGCCAAAATTCTCTTTTGACCTGGAATGTGCGTTATAAGGAAACAACAATAGTAAGTAAGAATACTTGTTTATATGATTTATAATATAATGATGGCCATTTTAATTAATTGTGGCTATTGCGCTGATTTTTAATGGGTTATATCGCTGTTTTCCGAAAGCTTTGTATAGCTTGCTGCTGCTGTCACTTATTGAACTAACTGTAGCGTACAGACATTTAGGACGTCCCTTACCTATTCCCACCTGCTATTTTTATGCACACCCTTACTTGACTACTCACGTTAGATTTCTTGTTTTTAGGGCGTTATCGTAATCGCACAGTCTCATATTATGAAAGTTTGTTATCAGAGAGAAAATTTCTCTAAAAATGTCTTGTAACTTTCGTACGTTTATCGGAATTTAAAACTTGCATGAATATTTCTCTGATATAGCGTATCAGGTTAAAGTATATTTTTAATAATCTTGAAATCTCTGCTCATTCATAAATATGCTGTGATTAGTATTAATGTTCGTTTGATTAATAGAAGAGGAAATGGCCTCCAAATACAACAATATATACACCCACATATCAGACATAAATTTTAAATTTAATTTACGATTTAAGAAATAATTTTCTAAAGAAATTGTCTCCCCCAAGTCGGAAGTTTTGAGTATTCAGTTTTTCCGTGTAGCAGGGAGCATGCAACATTTTAGGGGTGGTGTCCGGTTCACTCCTAGAAGGATCTCTGATGTCAGTTGGGAATTGTTGAAATCAGGGGCTCGTTAAAGAAATGACATGCTGTTATTTAAACACACACACAAGCTCAATAAATTACGGGAATGAACGAAAATTTCAATATGGCAGCCACATCTCTTTGTCTTTCTGTCGCAGTGTTTTCTTGGTATGATTAACCGAAATCGCTCATAGTGACATTCTGAGCAGTCTTTCGTACTTTATTTGGCATCAGTTACTCAACTCTACCCTAGATGTTTTAAAGAGTGCCATATTTTTTTTTTTTTTTGATACATTTAGAATAAAGTAAAGTGTAACGTTGAAATTACACAATATTTATTACAAATAATGAAAATTTTATTTTATGAAGAATTTATAATATTAAAATGTGCATTACTTAATAATATTCTCCAATGCCGGTTGCAGATCCTGTATGATTTAAACCATGGCAATACACTTGGCAAATGTAGTGAAATAATAATCCATTTCAGATTAAATGAGTGAGACTTCCAGTTATGGAATTAAAATAATCTCGTTCAAGCGAGGGTAGCGTGGTTTTTTAAACTCTGATTTTTCGTCCAGAAAGCAGCAAATGGACCGCGGAATACACGCAATTTACAGATTACATACGGCACAATGTGGCTTAAGTTTCTGATGCGCCTAAAACACTGACTACCAACCAACGTTACATATTCATACCTCTGCACAATATGTGACACGCCTGAAACTGCAATGTTCACTGCAATGCCCAAATTTCTATCTGTACTATCTGGCGTGATATTTTCTATCTCTACAATAGAGAATCCCGCAAACACTCGGAAATTGGCTCCCCTTAGAGCAACTTCTAGCTCGTAGTCCAGAATTAACAACTTTTACAGTAAAATATAAGTAAACTGCAGATCAACCGACAGACACTTAGTAATTTTTATTTTATACTCCAGGACGACCACATAATATCAGAGGTGTTCACAAAATATAATACAAAACGTTATGCGGTATTTAGTAGTCACACAGGTTTGAACCACGTCACTCAAAGCGCGTACACTTTTTTTTACCCATGCATTCGGCCACTGAGGCTTTGTTGTCGAATAAGTGACATAATGAGCTCGAAGAGAATATTAGAAAAATCGCTGAAGCTAAAGGAAGGTAATTGTCTTAGTTTGAAGTATTAATAAAAGCTACATGTGATTGCACCAACCCATTGATGATAGTAACGAGATATATTTGCGTACTTGTTCAGACATATTACCGATGTGACACCCGAATACAATGTGTGGGTGCATTTAGTGTAGCATATGATTGCGCAGTTTATAAATGATAATGCACACAGCTAATCTTATTCGGTGCATTATTTGCAAAATTAGGTAACTCGCCCTGTAAAAAGACTACATAATGGAACATAGACAGATAAGTGGGCGAAATCACAGTAAAATAATGTTATCGCTGATATTGGTTATCCTACTGGCTGTCATAAAATAATTCCTGTATCTCCTCCATTCATGAGGGATTATATACTGCTTATTATTGGGCCTGTTTGTGAGCCCATACAAGCTGAGTAATCTGCTTACTATTCTTATTGTTGCTATCTTTGATTTCCTGAATTGCGATTTTCTAGGACAGCCTTTGACTGGGAGGGAGTACTACGATTGCAAACCTCAGGTAAACTAGCACATTAACATGGAGATTATATGTTATATGGGCATTCTCCATGAGTGATATAGATAAAATAACATAAGTTCAGTGACAAGTTCAAAAAAAAAAAAATTCCATGAGTAATATGGAGGAGAACACCACGTTTCCCGAGTAGGGGCAAATTTCCACTGGTTTGGAAATTTGCCCATATCCAACCAGTTAAAAGGGGGGGGGGGTGACAAATCCCTCCCATCAAATTGTCCAACTTGCACTTAAAAGGAAATCAATTAGCCACCAACTCTTAAACTATCTAGAAAGCTTCCACATGATCAATATCATCGCCAGTATGGATTCCGTCAGTGTTGATCCATTCGTGATATACTGGCATATGTTACCCATCTATGAATAAATTCAATGGATAAGTTTGGAACTCAAGCAGTTGCTATTCGCATTTCAAAGGCTTTTGAATATAAGTTTTTTTTTTCTCTCTAATCGCTCTCTGCGGGTAATGGCAGATGGCCTTCTGTCTTCTAACCTCTCCACTAATGCAGGTATTCCCCTAATCTATCCATAGCTTTCCTGATGATAGCAAGTAAGTTGGACCTTCCAGTTTGAAATACCTATGCCCTGCAAAAACAGCTTCAGCTTGTTGAATGGCCACTAACAATTCATTCCTTAAATGTTGATATCCAGATAATTCTCCAGTGGGGCAAAAATAATTTAGTTGATTTCAATCCTTCTAAACCCCGTCAAGTTTTATATCTCGCAAAAGGGATTCTTCTGCTCCTATGCTTATATTCGATGACACTCAGATTTCTAGACAAGATTACTGTTGGGATTACCCAGAATTTTAATCTCCGTTGGCCTAAGCACATTAAAAATATTGTTTCCTCTGCATTTAAAACTGGGTTTTATCTGTCGCTCTCGGCATTACTTTTCTTTCAAACAGCTGTTCAAATCGCAGACCCCCCCCACCATGGAATTTTGTTTTCACAACTGGGGTGGTGCTCTAAAATCTCTCAGGCTTCTATATTCCATTCAAAATAAGGCAGTTAGGTTAATTAGTTACCCTTTTATTACAAAGTTTCTCCGCTCTGCTCATTGACATTCTGTTTCTGCGGCAGACCATTTCTACTGATACTTTCATGGGTACTGTTCTTCTGAATTTGCTTCTGTAATTCTGGTTTTCTCTTCCAAACCATTTCGAACGTGCCGCAACCAGTCAGCAGCCTTTTTCTGTCCAAATTCAAAATTACAGAACCAACTTTTCTTCTTCCTCATTTATTCCCTCAACTTCCGTTTTCTGGAATAACATGACTTCATACATAATTCCTGAAAATTACAATCTGCAGAAATTCTAGTCAACAAATATCTTCTTTCATCTTCTCAACCTTCATCCCATGCACAGTAAGTACTAAGTTCTGTAGGTTCTAATATGCCTCGTTCTTGGTGTTTCCATTAAAGGAGGTCACTCAATGAGGGGAAAAAACTTTATCTCCATGGAGATACAAAAAGGAAGAAGTTTCAAATACCGTTAAAGGAAGCATTGGATAAGTTAGAAAATGATACAGACCACTGCAGCTTCCATCAAATTAGGTTCTGAATCAAAACTATTAGAAATATAAATCTTTCTAGGCGCCTAAACAAAAAATATTGTTGCAAGTTAAAAAAATAACTCCATGAGTGGCAGTAAGAAAAGATAAACAAGTAGTAAATATACTATTAAAAGAAACCACTGAACATCATAGAATGGTACAGACCAAGGAATGTAATCAGAACTAATGAAAATCTCTGAGTTTATAAAATACCGTCATGAGTTTTCTGGGACTATTCCCTTGGACTGTACAAATTCTAATGCCTACGCAGTTTACAGACGCAAGGCGAAAGAGGCGATGGGCAGCCGTAAACCACTGAATTTGGCTTTAGTGCTAGGTATGAGCATGAAGTCTATTGTTACTGGTACGATACAGGATCACCATAGTAGGAATAGTAGAACAGCGTGAGTGCGTGAAGAGGAATTAAGCAAAGGCAATCTAGTTAATTATTATGGAGAAACCACTTTGGCATTATTTACATTGACTTCAATAAATCTTTTGATACAGTTCCCCACGAAACGCTGTTATAAAAATAGGAGAAAAATTTCAATTACTGGCACGATACTGCGATGGATAAAGGGCTTCTTGAAGATAGGAGACAAAGAATATTCAAAACATGGACATACCGCAAAATGGACCAGTGTTACTGGGATCACGACTGGGGCCAATTCTGTTCTTTATTTTCTTTTCTTTGAGGACATTGAGGGAGTTCAGAGGAAAATTGTCCAAGTTTACCAAAGACTTAGAGGTAGAAAGGGAATCAATGAAGAGAATCAAGTCATTTTGCTTAGAATGAATTTGATGCCGACCTGGCTAGCCAGGTGGGTAAAGTGCCTACCTGGCAACCCAAAGGTCGCGGATTCGAATCCTGCCTCGGGCTTGGATCACGATCACAGTAAAATGCAAAACCTTTGGGAGGTACATTATGTCCACAGAAGCCGATGTGCCAATAACTAACAAAAAAAAGTGAATTTGATCGGTTGCGGATATGGTAGGAATGTAAAATCGGCATCTTGGGCCATATTGCTGCAGTCTACTATTCTGTTAGTGTATTCACCGGGCGATTTGCATATTTTAAAACAAAAAAAAAAAAAAAAAAAAAAACAAGAAAAATTCATGGGGCTGGAGGAGGTTTGCTGACTTCTAATTTTGTTGAACTACAGCCCTACCTGTGAAGTGGTCTTTAAGAATTCCTCCAGACTCCAGAAGCACTTAATATTATGATGGATGAAGAAAATGAAATTATTTCCTAAAATGGCACCTAAAGTTCAATGCTTCTAAATGTACACTGAGTGTACAGAAATCATGGGATACCTACCTATTAACGGTTACACTCACCTTTTGCCCGGATAAGGGCAGTTGCATTTAGTAGGCGAGGCATTGAGTCCACTAGTTCATAAAAGCGTTCCACAGGTATTTCCATGCTTGCTACACTGCTGTCCATAATGCCGCCGCATTCCTGGATTTGAGGTTCAAAAGCTCGAACAGACCTTTCCACAGTATCTGAAAATGCTATAGAGTTCATGTTCGAGAAACAGGGAGGCTATTCCATGGTGCTAAAATGTGCGGAATGCTCTTCGAACCATGTTCTAGTCACCAGGTCTCTGTGAGGAGGCGCATTGTCCTGCTGGAAGAGTCCATTTCCTTGTGGGTGCACGATGACCATGAATGGATGCAGATGGTCTGCAAGAATGGATACATAACCTGCACCGTTCCTAGATGCATCTAGGCGTACTAAATGTCTCACAGTTGAACAGGCCCCAGACCGTTACCGACCGTCCACCTGCCTGAACTGTTCCTTGTTGACATTACGGGTGCATAGCTTCGTGCGATTTCAGCAAGATACGTGTACCCTCCCGTTCGCTCGAAATAACTGGAAACGTGACTCATCGGACCAGGAGAACCGTCACGAATCATCCTAGGTCCAGTGCTGATGTTCTTTCTCCCAGTTGAGGCGTAGAGTCCTGTGTCGTGGTGCTAACAATGGCACTCTGGTGGGTCGGTGGTTCCCATAACCTATTGCGCTAATGATCGCCTAATGGTCTTGGTGGAGACGTTTCTGGCACCTCCCTCGTTGAAGTCGGCGATGATTTGTGCCACTGTCGCTCTTCGGTTGGCTGAAAGAATGCGAGACAGACGTCGACGGCCACGTTCATCCACCACCATTCTCCTGGCGATCAGAGAGACTGGTAAACCTCTCACTGGAACGTAACAATTAATATTTCTGTAACAACGAATGTAAATGACATTCAAAATCTGTTGCTAGAACTGGCAAACAGAAAGTCTGGTAAACATCACTGTAACGTAAATAGTGTAATCAATGTTAATAGTTTTTCTTGTCAATGCTAACATTAATAGGGTACCTGATATATATATATATATATATATATATATATATATATATATATATATATATATCAGGTACCCTACTATACAGGGTGTTTCAGTTAAACGTTTCAGAACTTCTAAGAGAGGTAGGGTACATCCTGACAACTCGAAATCATATAGCAATGTAGGGTCGGAAATGCTTTCCTGAAGCGGTGTTGTACACAGAAGTCGTCGTGCGACGTCGTGCAGCACAGATTCGATTTTCGGTAAATGAATGGACCGGTATTATGGGAGATCACCTCATCGGACCTTACCTGTTACCGTGTTGTCTAACCGGACCTATCTACTTGATCTTTATCAAGTATTGCCACAACTTTTGAGAGATGAACAGATTTCTGCATCGACGCAACAGACAATGTGGTTCCAACACGATGGAGCCCCTGCCCATTATAGCGGAGATGTTCGTAACTACCTGGATGTCACATTTGGTCAACAGTGGATCGGACGTGGTGGTCCCGTGCGTTGGCCTGCTCGGTCACCCGACCTATCATGTCTTGATTTTTATTTCTGGGGTCATATGAAATCGCTAGTTTATGACACCCCTGTTCACAATGCTGAGGAGCTGGTTGCAAGAATCGCAGTAGCTGCCGAAGAAATTCGAAATTCGCCTGGAGTATTCCAGAATGTTCGGATGTCCATGCGTCGGAGATGTGAGGCGTGCATTGTAGCCCGCCTCACATCTCCATGGATTAAAGTAAGTGTTCGAAGAAACTTCGAACACTTACTTTAATCCATGTACCTTTTGCTTCTTTTTATGTATTATTAAAACGATTTCTCACTTACGGTCTCTTTTCTTTATGGTGCTTCTGTGTACAACACCGCTTCAGGAAAGCATTTCCGACCCCACATTGCTATATGATTTCGAGTTGTCAGGATGTACCCTACCCCTCTTAGAAGTTCTGAAACGTTTAACTGAAACACCCTGTATAATGCTATTGAAAACTGCAGGGTTCTTTAAAAATTTATGTCTCGGCTGTGTGTGTGACTTCAACGGGTTTTTTGGAGTTCCGACCTTGGTGTTTTTTTTTTTGCGTGTTCCCAGGCCTGGGCAACCTAGGAGCAGGATAGCTGGCACCCACTGGTATTGAGTGCCAGCTACCCTCAGTGGGTGCGGATTTTGTGCGTTTTTGAAATGTAAGAGGACAAAACCCAGGCGCGGCCACTCCTGCCTTGGGACGGGCACCAGGTAGCAGCTGCACAGGTGTTGGCTGCTGCTCCTGTGCAGAGGGCCTACATTCAATTCAGATCCACTAGGTGGAGATGAGCTATGCCTAGGGTCCACCCTTGATACTAGGACACACACACACACACACGTGTTTTGTACTGTTTCCTCTACTGTAGTTTGAACATTATACATATATATGCTAGGATAATTATATATGAAAATTTACATAAAATTGTATATAAATTGTCTGTTTCTTAAAATTGTACATAATATTTGAGTGTGTAAATAAATGAAAAAAAAAATTAAAATTAAACGCCCACAGCGCTGTCCACGATGAGATGTTATTCCGAAAATGGCGTATTCCCGATATACTCTTCATACTGTCGAACGGAGATGGTGCAATTTCTGTACCACTTCCGCGATAGCGACCCATGCGTCGGGCACCCACTATCATCCCTCTTTCAAAGTCAGTTAACTCACAACGTTTATCCATACTTATATCGAATTACCGTCTACGTGAATGCAGTGTATTTATATACCTGCCAAGCGGTGGGTTCTTCCAGTAGTCAGGTAACCCATGAATTCTGCCCTTTCAATGTAAATTTTAGCACGTAGGGACAGTTATCGAGGAGTTATAAATTTGTGGAGAGGAATTAAGTCGTTCAGGATGAAAAGTATATTATGAAACAATAAAATGTGAAACGTATCATTAGTGAAACGCACATAGTTAACGGTATCCTTCTATGATTTATCACAATTTCAAGTGGGGAGATGGGTGCCATTTTCCCTCTGTGTAAGAAAATTGCAAGACCCAATTTAGAATACTGATTTCCGGTGTGGATGCACCTGAAAAAAAAACAGACAGATTTAGAGACGCTTCAAGTAACAGATCACTTATAGCTGCTAATCGGTGCCCATATGAAGAAAGACCTAGAAGATGTGGCCGACTAAGTCTTGGTAACTAAGATACCTTAGCTGCGACTTGATTGAGATGTAATAAGACCCTGCAGGTGATCAGTAAAATGAACGCAGGAAATACTTTCACTGGTAGGAGGAAATAAGCAGGAGGCACAAAAATATACACCAGAAAAAATATGCACAAATAAGCAGGAGGCACAAAAATATACACCAGACAGAAGGCTGGATTTCATGTTATAGCTAATTTGAATAAAATATTTTACAGCATGGCCAAAGCGAAAAGTTTGTATTCAAAGCGCAGTTGGATAATCAGTTTTGGTGACCAGAAAATAGGAATGATTGTTTTTTAGGAGATAAAAAGTCAGCTTCCTTGAATTTAGTTACACTATTTCTGACATCTCTAGCTGCCATATTTAGAAGCATTTTAGCAATTTTTGGTGTTTGCACCTTACCCTTTAAATGGATTTCTGGTCAGGCGTTAATTCGCTGATATTGGTAATCCTATTTACTGTCAGAAATATAAATCCGTATATCTCTTCCATTCATGATGGATCCACGGCTTATTATTTGTGAGCGTACAAGCTGAGTAATCTGCTTACTATTCTTATTGTTATATTTATTTCTCAATTGAGATGTTCTGAAACAGCCTTTGACTGGGGAGGCAGCGTGCAGGTAACGCTGTTAAATTGGAGCCGAATATAAAATTTGCGACGAACAAAGAGGAAATAGGAATTACAGTTCCCAAAATTTTCATCTTCGTTAGACGAATAAAATTTGAATTTATCCTCAAACTATTCTTTATCATTTCTCTAATTTGAATGATTCATGGCTAACTGGAGATGCAAAAAAAAAATAATAATAATAAATCAGATATTTATTTAAAGTATACCCAGTAAAATAAAATAAAATAAAATATTTCCAGAAGCTTTCGGAACTCGTGTCCCTTTCTCAACTGACAGAATTTTTGAATACATTACAAGCAAAGTGTGGCACGTTACTCATTCGTCATTGTTGTAGCACGGACGTGTGCTGCCTTGCGCCAGTGATCATCCATCAATAAAACGGTTGTCTCCAGGATTGGATGTATACGCATGCCTTTCTGGCGATTTAATGCCTTAGGGTTGTTCATTATGTTTAGTGACTCTAGCCATAGGCGGTGGCGAAAGTGTCGCGCGTGGTCCACTATCTCAAAGTCGCGCTTGGGGTCGAGATCGTGGTTGGTAGCCCAAAAATGTTCTGCAAGCGCGGACTGGTCAGTTTCGGCAAGCCGGATTGCTCTGTCGTGTTCCGTGAGGCGATCCTGGAGACGTCTCGATGTCTCACCTACGTAGCAACTGTTACAGGCCCTACAGGTGATACGGTACACTACATTGCTGCGTAAGACAGGTGTGACAGGGGTCTTCACACTGGAGACAAGTGAACGTAGGTTCCTACCTGGTAATTGTACACATTTTATGTTGTAACTTCTCAGGATCTTCGAGATACGTCCTGACACTCCTGGATAGTACGGAATGTAGGCGGATGATATGCCGACTTGCTTCGGAGGTCTTGGGTTGGAAGTAAGTTCTTGTGCCTGTAACAAGCATCTGTTTAGTACATGGGATGGATAACCGCATCTGGTTAAGTCCGCCTTCACACGGGAGATCTCGTTACGTCTAATTGTGTCGGTGCTGGAATGGCTCCAGGCCCTGGAGAACAGGGTGCGGGCAGTGCTATTGAGATGGCTTGGAGCGTGGCCGGACCCGTAGTTGGTGAATTGACCGCACCACATGGGTTTGCGGTATACTGAGGTCTCTAGATGTGGGCCTACGCGATGCACTAGCACGTCCAGAAACGGGAGCGAACCGTCCACCTCTGATTCTACGGTAAACTTGATGAAATTGGATAGAGAGTTGAGGTATTCTAGTAGTACCGTTTCAGAACCACGTGGTATTATGGTAAAAATATCGTCGACATATCTACACCACGTTGTAATAGGTGTAGGTGGGTTCTGGTGTATCTGCTTCTCCAGATCTTCCATGGCGATGTTAGCTACTACGGAACTGACAGGGGCACCCATAGCAGTGCCATGTACTTGTTTGTAGAGTGAGTCTTCAAAGGTGAAGATGCTGCTAGAGAGGCATAGGTTGAGGGCGGTACAGATGTCATCAGTGGATAGTGACGTCCTGGATTGGAGGCTTAAGTCGCTCGAGGGAGTCCAGTCCAATCCAGGACGTCACTATCCACTGATGACATCTGTACCGCCCTCAACCTATGCCTCTCTAGCAGCATCTTCACCTTTGAAGACTCACTCTACAAACAAGTACATGGCACTGCTATGGGTGCCCCTGTCAGTTCCGTAGTAGCTAACATCGCCATGGAAGATCTGGAGAAGCAGATACACCAGAACCCACCTACACCTATTACAACGTGGTGTAGATATGTCGACGATATTTTTACCATAATACCACGTGGTTCTGAAACGGTACTACTAGAATACCTCAACTCTCTATCCAATTTCATCAAGTTTACCGTAGAATCAGAGGTGGACGGTTCGCTCCCGTTTCTGGACGTGCTAGTGCATCGCGTAGGCCCACATCTAGAGACCTCAGTATACCGCAAACCCATGTGGTGCGGTCAATTCACCAACTACGGGTCCGGCCACGCTCCAAGCCATCTCAATAGCACTGCCCGCACCCTGTTCTCCAGGGCCTGGAGCCATTCCAGCACCGACACAATTAGACGTAACGAGATCTCCCGTGTGAAGGCGGACTTAACCAGATGCGGTTATCCATCCCATGTACTAAACAGATGCTTGTTACAGGCACAAGAACTTACTTCCAACCCAAGACCTCCGAAGCAAGTCGGCATATCATCCGCCTACATTCCGTACTATCCAGGAGTGTCAGGACGTATCTCGAAGATCCTGAGAAGTTACAACATAAAATGTGTACAATTACCAGGTAGGAACCTACGTTCACTTGTCTCCAGTGTGAAGACCCCTGTCACACCTGTCTTACGCAGCAATGTAGTGTACCGTATCACCTGTAGGGCCTGTAACAGTTGCTACGTAGGTGAGACATCGAGACGTCTCCAGGATCGCCTCACGGAACACGACAGAGCAATCCGGCTTGCCGAAACTGACCAGTCCGCGCTTGCAGAACATTTTTGGGCTACCAACCACGATCTCGACCCCAAGCGCGACTTTGAGATAGTGGACCACGCGCGACACTTTCGCCACCGCCTATGGCTAGAGTCACTAAACATAATGAACAACCCTAAGGCATTAAATCGCCAGAAAGGCATGCGTATACATCCAATCCTGGAGACAACCGTTTTATTGATGGATGATCACTGGCGCAAGGCAGCACACGTCCGTGCTACAACAATGACGAATGAGTAACGTGCCACACTTTGCTTGTAATGTATTCAAAAATTCTGTCAGTTGAGAAAGGGACACGAGTTCCGAAAGCTTCTGGAAATATTTTATTTTATTTTACTGGGTATACTTTAAATAAATATCTGTTAAACTATGGACCCCAGTACTCCAGGCCCATTTGTCACTATAATAATAAATCAAATAAATCATAATAAAAATAAAAGAGTGATGTGTGCCTTGGTTTTCTGCTGCTATTGAAACTGGTCTAAATAATGTACGATTCAGTTTATAATAGCTTAACTGCAGTATTTAGGCAAAAATGTTGCCTCCCAGTGAGCACATGCAAGCATTTCGAGTTTCTGGTGCAGAAGATTGGCTGCTTATTCTGCTTACTATTAATTCTTTTTTTCTGCCATTTTTTTTGTTCTCCACTGAGACATTTATTTACACCTTTGATACAGTTTTACGCGAATGTTGTGCCATAGCCTCTGTAGCCGTGGTAATAACTAAATTATATCTCTCTCTCACCTACTATAATTCGATATAAAAATCATAACAAAAGACATCATTGAATAAACCATAAATCAAGTTTGGCGCATTATAGCGATAGAAGCTGATGCGCCAGTAAAATATCCAAACCAACCAACTCGCGCGCGCGCGCGCACACACACATCATTTCATATTTGGCACAGATGAAACCGTGCTTTATCCATTTTTCTTCGCGAATAGGCCTTAAACCATTGCAGAGGTTTTTCTTATTTATGGATCTGTGGTAAAACGACACGCTCGTTCGATTCCTCTTCCGTGAAGAGAAATGGGATATTCCTAATAAATTTCCCACTGAATATAATCATTGTATACTATAATATAATATAATATTATAATATACTATATAGAATACTATAATATAGTATACTATAATATAATAATGACTCGAAATGACCTTCTTCCATTGACAACAAATATCTTCTTTCGTCTTCTCAATCTCCAACCCAAGCACGGTACTAAGTACTATAGGTTCTATTACCTCTCGTGTTTGGGGTCCACATAAAAAAAAATATATATATATAATATGTTCCTATAATACCATATAGGTTTATAATCGGTCCGGCAAAAGGAGTAGAATGAATTTATTTTGCTATACTTACTGAAATAGTAATAAACCACTTTATGTGAAATGTAATTTTATTATAGCATTACCTATGAAAAATGTTAGTAGTTTTTACGTTCTTTCTCGATGTTTAAATTTTCGTAAAAGGAGAAGTGGACAACTGGATAATTCTCCTCTAATTGTGGAACTGTTTATCGAGAAACATTGCACGATTATAATCGATAATTTGTTTAAAAAAATTTCTTTGAGATACAATAATTACGTATCTGCTGAATCATAGCATTTCGCGAAATGCTATGAATCAGCAGCGAGATATATAGATTTGTAGTACGGATTTCAATAATCTTTCATGATTGAAATTTCATTAATTTCCATTGAAAACATAATAAATGAATGTAAATATCTGAAGTAATCACGGTTAGTCATGTTATTGTTTATTCATATAGTTGTACTCTGATGTGCCATTGTAATTATACAATATAATTATACTTCTGCTGGGATTATGTTTATTATTATCTGAATTACAATTTCAGTTAAAACTGCTTAGTCAAACATTTTACATAAGCTTGAATCTCCTTCAAAATCTTATATTAATTATGTTCTCGGCCTCTTAGAGATTTTAAGGGGAAAAGGCGATTAGCAGCATCTAAATAACTATAACGCATTCACTAATTGGCAGGAACGACTAGTTTGTGGTTAGATGTGTTAGCCTCACTTGAAAAGTTTCTTGGAAATAGCTGAGAAGCCTTGGAGTAAAGAAATCACACAAAGTACTTTAGGTAATTGCTCTGTTCCTGGCTTTCTCGATCCATACATACTGCTGGCTTATTACAAATAAAAACTGCTGAAAATGTGATTAGACTGCCCTCCTGAGAACATGATAAAAATGTGTCGACTTCTGATTACCTTAGAAACCAAACTTCTTATTTATAGATAGGCTTAACTAGAATTCCGTACATGCCATTTAGTGTTTCTGTGAAGATCATATTGGGTAAGAGAGTTTATAAGATGAAGAGAATGCTGGAACATCGACTGCACATGGCAGCGTCAAAAGTTTTTCATTAGTTTAAAACAATATGAGTGCTGGACATTTTAAATATATATATTTTTATTTACTTTATTTCACTTATAAAGTAAAACTTCTTATGTAAAGAAATACTTTACTTAATCTTAATGACACTGTGATGGCCAAAGCACAAATGTGTGTTTTTGGAAAACATTGGCATTATGTAGAAATGTATTCAGCGGCCGATTTGCATATTTTAACTAAAAGAACAAGAATACCAGAAAGCAATAAATTTCCTTATAATGAAGCAAATGAAATTATTTCCTAAAGTCTTAATCAACAAAATATTGCACGAAATCTGTATGGGCTGTCCGTGGTTTCTTTTGCATTTAAATTTGCATAAGTCAGACTGCTTGATATTAATATATTTCGATATTAACCAAGTTGAAAAGACCTTCTGCACGACATAAGCGTTTGGCTCGTTACTGTGACAATGAGCCACCTCTTTCTTTAATTACACCCATCACCTAGCTTATTGATAAGCATTTCCAGATTTGGTTCTCCACTCCAAGAACATAAGAACGGGTAACATAGAAGACATTGCCTCCTTTGCTGCCAAATTATTTGACTGAAACTGTATCTTTTTCTCTCATTAACGCAAATTATAACTTATGGATTCGTTTTGCCGCTTTAAATATCATTCTGGTAATACAATAGACGCAATTACTGGTAGTCAGATATATTTGCGGGTTTCGGCTATCGTAATTGCAGCTAAAGTAAACATTTACATTTGTATTGAAGGACATCAATTTCATTAAAAGCTTTTAAGTGTCACGTTAGCAAAAATTACGACGCTGTTTCATGACCTCCGTTGATTGCACTATGAGATTGAAACGGGAAATGGGTAACGTTATATCTGCGTGTTACACAATTCCATTTATATAAAATGTCTTGTAACAATTGCCGAAATAAGTTGTGCAATTTGATCCCATTAACTTATTGTACGTGTTCTTATTGGTCCTACACTATTTTTGAATTTGAGTGGTTAGCGCATTTGTCAATCTCGCAGTCTACTCACATTGATTTATAATTTAGAATGTTAAATTATTTTAGTAATTCGAGTTTCATACTGAAAGGTTTGTGTGCGGTTTAAGATTATGGCTTTCATCCGCTTACAGTCTTTCCTTTGAATTCAAGCTTAACTGTAGTAACTGCATATTAAATGTTACACTAAAATATTTTGTCAAACGCTATTTACGATTTCTTAGGAAACACGCGTTAATGAAGTTTTAGAGCTATACATCGCAGGCATCTAATTCAGAAAGGGATCAACGGCGGCAGTAGTGCCATTGCACCCCAATATGGCATCACCGAAAGAGACTGTCTGAATATTAACCATTGCTCATGATTATATCATTTCACTAGCGAAAGTTACGCACAAGAGTCGTATAGTTTTTAATTTATTGATGTTTCATAATTTTTTTACGTTCTCTTAATAACCTATTCTATAATGTATGAACACATTTTATGTACCTTGTTATAAAAACTTTTTGACCACCTTTTTGTTTTCTTTCATCATTTTCAGCATTTTTTCTTCTGATTGTGATAGTTCTATCTGTAGGACTAGTTTATATTGAAAGTAACCCACATGTTGGAAAAGGCTGTTGGCCCCTGGTTTAAAGATGTTTTCTTCTTATAGTAATCCTATCACAAATAAAATCGTATAAAAAAACTGCTTACATTTACATACAGGTTTTTAGACTATGCACAGTACACTGTATATGCTTCTTGTTTTATTCTTGGTAGCTCTCGCATTTTGAGTCTGCTCCGAGCTTTGCTGTCTTTCCTTTGGTGAACTCGACCAAACCTTGCTTCGCTTTAGTTACGCAGTTCCTGGATTTTCCTTTATTTATTTATTATGTTTGTGACCATAGTCAGTCTATAGTTTAAAGCAGCGGCCGGAAAATGTTCGATCACAAAGCATACCTTGGGTCGATTATTATGCGCAGAAATAAATATATTAATTTATGGAGAACTCCAATGCCAGAAATCTTTAATAATTGATTGATTTAGTTTTTCGGTTTATTTAATTTTTTTTCTATCTACCTAACGGATCTTTATTTGTATAATAGGAAATGTAATAATCGTACAACCAGCGTATATTATTTAAAATAGAAATACACTTTTCAAACATTTAGATAGGTCAATCTCTAGACCTTTGTTTTATAAAACAACTCCTATGAAAAACCTCTTGGGTCCGGAATTAGATGATCTCACGTCGTTGTTTTTCTTAAAAATGTGTGTTCACAGAAATGGCACTACAAAAACTAAGTTTTAAAACTAAAGGACAAAACAAAGGAACGGTCACTCTTACCTCGAATGTCAAAGATCAATTCATTCTTTAAATTTCATAATTTCAGCGGTAAAATATAAATGAACTTGTATACAATATGGTATTGAATTGTATATACAATGCGTATAAATATGAATTTCTGTGTATAATTTAACCCTCCGTATAACTGATTCTCGAAATAAATCTAATAACTAATAAGTAATCGAATTAAATCTAAATAATCTAATAAGTAATCGAAATAAATCTACAAACAGTTCGAGATATAAAGTAAAAGCATATAAATGAAAAATGATAATATTTTGAATTAAATTTAACAGAAGTTCAGTTATAGAACTTAATCTGCAGTATTAATAAACAGTAAGAGAACAGCTACATTACCTCTTAACTATAGCAACAGCAGAAAAAATAAAACCTCTTAAAAGTGCGGAGATAAATTGGAACAAAACTCCTCCTAAGCAAAAGTATCAAACATGTGAAATTCTAGAAAATACTAAAAGTGAGTGGCTCCTCTCAAAAAAAAAAAAGAAAAAAAATTGAAAATTAAAATAAATTTATAAAGTTAATAAATAAGCTAAATACTGCTAAATAAGATAAACTAAATAAGCTTTGGCGTTATTTTTTTTATTAACGCCTTCTTCATCTTATACGCATATTTGTTCAGTCTGTTAACTGTTATTTTACCAATATTCTCCTAAAAGTTTGATAAAATTATTACTTTTATATTACATTTTTCTTACTCTGGCCTATTATTAGGCCTCCAATTACTGACAAATAGCAATCAGAAACGGATAGCTTTTGCTGATTATTAGTTGGATGTATTGAATAGTGCTAGTCCCTGATAACATTCCATTTAATGTATGTTTTTATGATAATTATCAATAATTTTAATAACATTAGTCATTTTATTATTTTTTTAGGTGGGTCTCTTTTGTTATACCTTAGGGCACACATACATTTTACATACAAATCGAAAAGGAAATTTCCGATTTATCACGTTCAATAACGCTGTTCAGATGGAAATTAGGCAACTTTGGCGATGGGTAACCCTAATCATGTGTACCTTGACCAGGTGCTCCGGTGGCGCATACGCAGGCGGGTTTGTTGGATTGTGGTCTTGGAAACACTGCTAGCCATCTCCTGGCTAAATTTAATGATCAGCCGTTCTACTGTTTTTGGTATATTGGTTTTCACAAGGCTGCACACATACGTTCACCAGGATCATCGATAAGGCGTAAGCGCCTGCTATTGGCTCAGCAATTGTTCTGCCTATTATTTGTCTAGTCTTGGAACATCTTTACGTCTGCCACCCTTCATCTGGTGCCCAACGGTCATCCCATATTCGAAGTACGTCAGATCCCGTCCCTTGTTGATCTTGATCAACGAAAGTGAGTCGCATTACAGGTAAGAACCGCAGGCCGTATTAGACACCCCATTTCGAGTTCTGCCTTGAACGCACACATTAGCATTAGTAGAGGAATATTAGGCAAGAAAGCAAGCTTATATAGCATCAGCCAAAAAAAAAACCTTCCTCTTTCGCCCATCTATTCACTCCAAAAGTTTTAGTTCAGCCTTGAATTCATTTAAACTGTCAACTTCCACAATGACAGATGGAAATTTGTTCAAGCAATCAACCACTCGCTGGCTAAAGGCAAATTTCCTCACATCTGTTCTATCTTTCCTCAATTTGAATTTATGCCCCGACATGTGCGGAATCTGAGCAGAGGGAAGAATCCCATTAGCAATTTTATACCGGACATATGCAAAGTATGTCCCAAATCCCCAGGCCTTCTAACCACATACCTCCTAACAGGGCATTGTGCCTTTCGCAGCAAACTGAACCTGCTTGAACTTTCTGACAGCTCCCTTTACACTTGTGGTACCCAGGAGGCCTAGAACCACTTGATGCATGACTGCCTACTATATGATGACCTTAGATCTTCTCTCATCACACAAATCCATTTCATCCCGAGAGACCAGGAGCAACATCTCCTGCAAGACCACCATACCTATACAGCCTTTTCTAACTTTGTTCATGGCCTCTTCACGAGGCGGAAACCCCTGCCACAACCTCAGAATCACTCAACCGGACACAGACAATGATACGGCCTAATCAGCCATGTGTCAAGACCACTACTTGCTTCAGCGTACTGCAGTCCCTGTGAAGACTTTCAACCTGCACAGTAATCATGCCATTACAATGCAGCCTCAATATAACTTCGATCTACGATGACTGCCGCTCCGGCTTCATCCCCCACCAAGTTGACTCACTACTTAGACTCCACTACCTGGACGGGACTTGTCTCTCCCAGGATTGACACTACTGGAATTTGACCTTCTCGGACTGGACTCTACCAACTATGACTTCACGCAGCGTTGCTGCCAATGCCACGTGACGATCCTGAACTCGTGCTCCCTTGCACGGCCATTTTTGCGCCATAGTGTGCATAGTGTTAGGGTCGGGTGCCACCTGTGGTTTCCCACATCTGCGCCATATGTACACTGTGAAGAAATACAGAACACTGTGAATGCCAGAAAAAGTGTAGTGTGTTGAATGTGTAGTTTTGTGTTGGGTTCTGTTGTGTGTCCTGGCATTTGGCCGCAGGGGCCAACGTGGAACCCCACGTTGCCCGCACACACCGCTAGGAGGTAGCCAGGCTACCCATTATTCTCTGCCAGGTCTCCGTCAGGGTCGCCTGAACTTCCTAAACGGAGACCAATTAAAAAAAAAAATAAATAAAATAAAAATAAATAATAAAATAAAATAAATACAAAATAAAATAAGTAAATAAATAAAAAATAAGGTAGAGTGCGGCAGTACAGGGTGTACGGAAGAAGATGAGGGATGAAAGTAAGAGTAAGGGGATGTAGGTAAGGGCATCCCATAAATTGACAGTGGAGCATATGCCCCACCAGGAGAAAAGGGGGAGGTGATAACTCCAGAAGGGTAGAAAAACCACTCAGCAAGAGTGCTGAGTGTGACTAATATTTTGCGGTGGAGTGGTCAAGACCACTGGAGCCTACCAAACCATATGGAAAGTTAGCAGGTAATCCTACTTTGGATGTTCCAGGATTAGCAAGTCGATGCTGGTAAAACAGTCAAGTACAGATTTTTTTAATTTCAAGTTTGAGTAAGTTCTTTACAGGTTTCCATCCCTGGCTTGAGTTGGTTGTAGAGTCCTGCGCCTAGAAAAGAGGTTCTGTGCGTACTCCGTTAATGATTTGTAATATTGTTCTTCAGAAATTAGCAGGTGCTCCTGTCCTTGAGGTATGTGTTGGAGTCTGGTGTACTGTGTTCCTCGAAGATCGTTATAAATTGGGCAGTTATATAGAAGATGGTCCCAATCTTCAATTTCTCCACATCTACAGTAGGGGTTATTGATGATTCCCAAGGTAGTCAACTTATGATTTATAGAGCCGTGTCCAGTTATAATATATGTACAGTAGAGGCTAGGAGAGAACCAAGGCGGCGACTTTGGATAAACTAGTTTGACATCCGGGATGAATTTCTTAGTTATCAGGCCCTTGTCCGTCTCCTCCCATCTTGTCTGCCAGATTTCTAGTAGCATGGCAGCTAGTTTTTTCTTTTCTTGCTTGCAGTCAGTGCGGGTGTCGATGGTATGTCCAAAGATGGTAGCTGGGATTCCCCGCGACAGGCAGTAGTGCAATCCTCCACGGATAACCTCCAAGTCAAGGGGGAGGACACCTGCAAGAACCTGTAGGGCCGGAGAACTTACTGTGCAACAGGCCCTGGTAATGGCAAGCAGTATACTTCGCTGAATTGTTTCCAGTTTGCATTTATTGCGAACAATTATTGCTTTATGGTACCAAATCCCGGATCCGTATGTAATAACAGGGAGGAATATAGCGTTATACAGGAGTTTGAGTGTTCTCCGGTTCAGACCCCAGTCACACCTGCTTACTCGGACGATTAAGGCTGCATAATTTCTGATTTTTACTTGAAGGTATGAGAGGTGCGGGAAGTAGGAGAGCTTTGAATCCAGGATGATGCCCAGGTGTTTTAGGGAAGTTACGAGCTTGATGGTTTTCCTTGTACCTTGATCTGAGGTGGCCTTGATATTTGTAGGGTGCCTTTGAGAAGTATGGATTGTGTCTTCTGTGGAGAAATCCGGAGCTTGTGTAGAGTTGCCCAGTCCTGTAAGATCTGTAGTGCCTGATTTCCAGCGGCCTCGAGAGCTGCTCTGGTGTCCGTTGCGATGGAGATGGTAATATCATCTGCGAATGCTTGGATAGTAACAGTGTCCAGATCAAGTAACTCATCAAGGACGATGTTCCAGAGGAACGGGCCGAGGACCGAACCCTGTGGGCAGCCTCTGTAGATAGATTTGGTCAGTTTCTGGTATGGTGAGGAGATAGTGATCTTCCTGTTGGAAAGGTAACTTTCTATACACCTGTATAAGTTGGCTGATATGTGTGCCAATCTTAGCCTGCGAAGAATGCTTGGCCACCAGAGCATGTCAAAGGCCCCAGCAAAGTCAATGGTTATGAGGAGAAAGTACTTGTAATTAGTGTTGGCTGCAGCTTGGGTTATTTGGTAGAGAGCATCCTCTGTGCAGTGTCCTGGGCGAAATCCATACTGTGAATTGGATTGTAGGCCAGCTTCTGTGTAGTGTGTTGGAAATCTGGTATGGAGGAGGCGTTCAAGTAGTTTGCTCAATGTGGACAAGAGGGCAATGGTTCAGTATGAGTTAGGCTGTTCTGGAGGCTTCAATGGATTTTTTTCAGTATTAACTTTAATATTGAAATTTATTTTAATACATTTTTGGGCCAATAAAATCAATCAAATTAACCCTTGCACGGCCCTGTTTCTCCCATAGAGAGGGGAGGTGATGGTCCCCTTGTATCCTTCTCCCCCGCCGCCCCCTCTTTACTTCTGGTGGGGCACGGGCATGCCTCACTGATTTTGGGCTAATCTACTCTATAGACCCCATACTTCTGTCTCTCCCCCTCTAGCTTTCCAACTAGTGTTCATCCCATGTCAAAATTATCCTAGCCCTACACCCAAAATTCTTAATTCCACACTGTACAACTTAAAACTCCTTTGGCCTTATCCAACGCACCCCTTCTAGCGCACCCCCCCCCCCTTTTTTTAAGGTCCTAGCCACTAAACTACCAGGAAATTAGGTGGCAGGACCTGCCAGAGTAATTATTTAAAAATACTGGTGTACCTGGCTGCCTCCACGGGGCTAAGTGTGGGCAACGTTGGGCCTCAGTAGGATCCAGCGGCTAAATGGCCAGATGAACAACGGTACACGACACTACACCCAACAATATCCATACACTTTTAAATCTCTGGCCTTCATAGTGTTCCGTAACACACGACAATGTAGACTACGCGGAGATGGGGGAAACCCCTGGTGCCGTTAGACCCTAAACACACTTTACTTTAATCCTATTAGCATTGGGTTTACTCAAACCATTCAAGACCTTATACATTTCAATCAAATCAGACCGAAAGTCAGGGCATTATTAAAGATGAAATAACCCACCGGCCATATTTAAATTTGAGGCCCCTTTAATATATATTGCACATACATATAAATACAAATACTGCACAGGTTTTTATATTTATATTGTGAATAATGTGATTCCTTGATGAAAATGTAAAATAAGAGGCCAACATGTTTTATGTTTTTTCACTTAAAATAATGTAATAATAAAAACAATTTTAATAGAAACTTAACTTTTTTTTATTGTACAATAAAAAGATATAAGAATAAAATTTAAACACTTAAACAAGTTAAGTTTAAGTATGCTTTAATATTACACATTTTCTTGTTTTATTATTAGAATTTTTTATCACTACTTTAGAAAATATTTACATTGAAAATGAGGCCCCTTTTCTGGTGAGACCCATGGCCGGTTTGGCCATAGCGTTAACGCGGCCCTGTCGCAGGTTCCTAGTCTCCAGACGCTACGATTTGAGAAATTAACCCTTTCTTGGGAACAGCAACCCTTTGTTCCATTCACTAATCTCGTTTCCCTTCTCCGTACTCGTTCCAACAGCTCTATATCCTTCCTAAAATGAGGCCACCAGACCGGTATGCTGTACTCAGTGTGGCCTGACCATTGTCTTCTACAAGGGAATAATCACTTCCTTATTCCTGCTAACGAAATTTCTGTATATCATTGACAAGACACCATGTGCTACTCTTGCCGCCTGTCTGCACTGCTCAGAAAACTTCATATCTGACTGCACAAATACCCCTAGGTCTTTTGTTCATTCTCCACTACCCTGAGTGTAGTACTGCACTTGGTACGTTACTCTGGGGCTACTGCTTCCCATATGCAGTACTTTGCATTTTTCAATGTTAAATTTCAGTTGCCACCTCTCAGTCCATCTGCTCAACTTTCTAGATCCTGTTGAAATAGCGTACCGTCATTAAAAATCCTACGAATATTCGTATAGTCTCCAAACTTGGACATTAAGCCTAATATATGTACCTTCGTCAATGATATTGATGAAGCCTTGAACGCTATAATGAAGTTCAATTATGGTGTTATTTAGAATCATTACTAGTTGCAAGAAGAATACCGACGTCTACTGTAACCTTTTGCCCAATTTTGTGTCGGTTATTTGATTCAGACCGCTGTTTCTTTCAACATAATAATGCATCTACCGCCGGTGCTGTTCGAGAATAATTCACTGATAGCAAAGTGCAAAAGTTGGAACGGTTTGCGCAAAGTTCCAACATGAACTTCATGGAACACCTTTAGGTGAAGTGGAACGTTGTTTGTGTCGTCGATGAGTGTACAGCGTTTTATAGCGGATAAAGGGGCAATGGACACGCTGTTGAAGCGAGTGGCAGTGACATCAGTGTAAAAACAGGTGTGTCTATAGTTTTGTGAAGGGCAGTGTATATGGCATTACCAATGCGTATACTAATAGGAACTATGTTCCGGCCTCTAATCCGAACCCTGTTCACAGGTAATTTGCGCTAGCGAATAACTTACGGGAAAATTCTACTCCCTCCTCAAGATATTTACCTACGTACTTATTAAAAAGACCTCGCTGCTGCTTTCTTTCATGGATAGGTCAGGTGCATTATAATATTTAGTTTTTGGTCGAGAGAAGAATGTTTCTATCGCAGTTACTAATGCAATGGACGGTATTAAGGTTTGCCAAAAGATGTATTTCTCGGAATTTGTAATTTGCAGTTGTATATTATTGAAATCCTGGATTATCTAATCCTATTTCTATAAAAAAAAATTAAAAACTATACCAAAATCTAATTGAAATTGTTTCAGAAGCCTCAGGAAGTGCCCAGTTGGCTGGTTTATACATTATTCTTTCACCGTGTCTTATGCAACTATGTATATTATTATACGCAATATTATTATTTGTAATTGTATGCATATTATTCTTATTATACGAAATACTATTATGGTAACTGTAAGCAAATTATTATACGCAAGTGATAATGTAACTATTGAGTTTTATAGTTTTTTTTTCTTTTTTCATTCTCCAGAGAGAATTCTTTTAATATTTGATTATTCAATTCACTTTCGTTGACATTTAATTTAAAACTCTGCTAGCATTTTAAAACTTTATTTCGGGATTTCTTGAAATCATTTAGTGGCCCAGGAAAGGATCCTTTTATTTCTCGTGCTGCTCCTCCAGGTAACCGAAAATAGGTATGCCTTTTATCAGCATCTTCGTGGGTACGCATTAGTTATTTTTTAATTTATTTATTTAAATTAGATTCAGGTGTACACCTTACCCTGGAAACGGCATACGAAGCCAGGGGATTTCTTGCTAATATACAAGGAGAGTAACATTTAAGAGATCACTGTCCTTTCCCATCGTGCGGAAAAATCCTGGTTCGAATTCCGTGAAGAATGGAAGAATAGGAATTTTAATGGGCACATTTCTATATTGTTGCTTTATTGGTCGGAGAGGATTTCTGGAAAGCAAATAGGCCAAAGGACCACAGAATAGACAGGATTTACAGAACAATACGCTGATGCCTCGTGGCTTACCTCATATTTTTAGCACAAAAAAAAAGCAAAAAATGCCTTCAATAGCAGCTCGTTTTAAAATGGACATTATTTTCGTAATCATTAAATCGGTCACCCTGCCATTAACTCAGTTAAATCAGATGTGAACTGTCGGTTGAGATTTAAAGTACTCTTAGATAAAATTAAAGACTCTGAATGGGGAAAAAAAAACCAGGAAGTTGTTTTTCGTCTTTCATTGTTACTCTTGTTGTAATTCAAAACTTTTTGTTGTACGAAGGGCATGACGTTCTTAGTTTAATTTAACTATTTTCTTCTTAGTTCATTCTCGTTTATATAATCCTCTCTAAATCTTATTGCGCAAGACGACAACGAAATAAAATGAAACCCTTTAAGTTTGGTCAAACCGAAACACTTGCTATTTGCAGAGAAGTAAAAAAGCGTAAACTTTGTCTTTTCCAGCTGAAGGATTCCTTTCTGCCCTTTGCCGAACCGATGAACTATCACGCGTTGATTATAATTTATTTCGAGAGTAGTGTTAGAAAATGGCATTGGTTCTTTATTTCTGCGGCCTAATGACTCAAGGAAAAAATCCTTCGAAGAACTTTTGTAATGAACAAGTAACTTCCCAACTTCGCCGTAAAATCCGCTGGTAAGGCATTCTGACACTTTGAAATTAAATAGAAGAGCAAATGCTACGCGTTTGTTGAAGGAGTTCTCAATAAGTTAATATTATTTTGTCTTTTTAGAATTAGGAAGTCAAACTTCCGTAACATAGATTTGAGTCCGATTAAATTATTATTTGTATGAAGAAGTCTGAAATCTTACGACAGCCGGAAGGATTTGTTCAATCATCATTTTGGCTCATATAACTTCTGGCTAGTCTTGCCATCTGGTTAGGGCGTTCAGTAGTATCTAGTATTTACTGAATGGAATCTATATATTAAAATTTAAAATTGAGTGTTTATTCCATCCTCCCCTTCACCTGACTGTGGTATACAACAAATTTACTTGTTGGAATTTACTTCCACTTAGGGGGTGGGTAGAGAGAGAGATAAAAAGGTTATTCTTTCGCAATTAGTTAAATTTGAGTCCTGTGCCTTTCAATTAATATATATATATAGATAAAGGGATTAGGACCAGGAGATACAAAACCGTCATACGTGATTAAAGCTTATTATAAACAAAACCTCACAGCAGCAGCAAGCAGATGTTCACAACGTGCAGACTGGCCTGTGAACTCGCAGATTTGAACAAACATAATACACGATGAAGATCACATCCGGTAACACATAAATCTATGCATTGTAAAAGTAGTCACAGCACCAAGGAAATCTCAGCCACCCAAATCCCATCGGATCTAGTATGAGCCTGGTAGCTTAGATTGTTTAATTCTCTTGTTTCGTCAAACATTATATACGCTCTCAATAAACAGTGTGAGAGATTGTCTAACTATCAGTGTTTTCCGACCTTTTCTGCCACAAAGCTATTTACAAACTCAAATGTTCCGCGAACTCAGAAATTTTGAAAAATCATATACATGAAAAATGAATAATAAAAATTGTACGGAATGTTTTGTGGCAAATGGGGGAGCCCCTGGATTCCTCCCATTTTGCCACAAAAGTTAAGAAATAACTCTGCATTTATTTGGTATTTATCCAGTATTCTGTCCCAGAAAGGTACTGAAAAAAAACTGATGTAACCTTTTGCAGAACCCTTTCGGGAACACAGTTAATGCCTTCCACATCGTGTAGAAAACGTCCGGACTTAAATTCCTTCAAAACTGTAAGATTTTTTGGTAGAGGAAAAGTTTATCGCGTTCAAGGTTCATGGCTTTTTTTTTTTTCATCCAGAAAAATAAGCAAAAAAGTGCGCCCAATTTACAGACACAGTACACTGACGTGATATGGATATGCGATGCCATTGTAATATTTCTCTAGCGTGTACTCTATAGTAATTTTGCTTTCATCCATCAAATAGGCAAAAACGACTATATAATACACAATTTACAAAACGCGTTCATGTCTAAAGTAACTGGCAATCAATTGATTTTACTTGAATAATCTTCTACAAAAATAATCAGAATATCTGCATACATCGAAGTGAGTTCTTCAAAGATTTCTGAACCTCTTAATTCCTAAACAAAAATAATATTTCAATCGAAGGGCGTATTCGGGTAATAGAAGAACCACGTTGTTTGGCTAATACTATATTTTAAGTATTAATATCTTAATACACATCCTAAAGTTCGGAAATATTTTTACGCTTTAATTTGATATAAGGTATAATATTAGATGGATTCTAAGAATAGTGTTAGAAGTACAAATTATTCCCAAATCATATTTGTGTGTGTATTAAATGATTATTAATATCAAAATTATATCTTAAAAAATCTTTTTCTTCGTAAGATGGAAAATCGGTTATTGCTTTACATTTGTAAATATTTTCTCGTGTTTATCAGCAACGTAAATTCATTCCACTACTGTTTGGTGCTTCCAGATGCGTCATCTTCAACAACACAGTAGTCTGGATAGAATAAGAGAGATCGCTGCTGGAAATCATTGGTAGCTGGCAAGCTGTTTTTCCTATATCCATGCAAATGAAATGCCTGAATCTTCTTAGTGCTGTTTTGCGCAGAGTATGTTCGAACATTCTGTTTCTTAGGCATCATCTTATTCAGCAGACATTCGCGGATTGGTAGGAACAGCGGTTTAATAGGGAACTCATGTTGCTTTCACAACCGCACAAGGTGAGTAATGGCGAGAGATAGGAGCCGCGGACGTTGGGATAAAGGGATTATATAGTCATTAGATAAGCTCTCCGACACTGCGAACGCGGTTGAGCAAAATACGTTCCGCCGCCATACGACATTTTCTTACAACACCGTTACCTAAAATCCCTTTAAGGAAATTTTATAGAGAAAAAGTGTGTGACTGTTAAGCTTACAACGAAAAAAGTTTATAAAAAAATTGACTTTAAGGTATTTACTTAGCGGTTTTAATCATGAACACCCGGTAAGCTAAGCATTCTTTTAAGAATAGAAGGTGTACAAATGCGTGGTGCATGTTAGACAAGGTTCTTGAATATATCACAATCAAGAATTCTTGTCTCTCAATATAAATTTGGATATTCGGACATCATTTCATTTTATTTTTCATTTCTTATTTCATTTTTTTTCACCACATGAGTAATCTGTGACAGAAGCTGTTGAAGATTACGTTTCAAATCCACAGAGGACATTTATTCGTTTTAAATAATCTAGAAAACTATGCTGAAAATGTCATGGGATCGTTCTGAAATATGCGACAAGTAGTGCAAAGCTGGATTTGTATACCTTTTAGACTTGCCGCACAATAGCCTTAGATGCTAATGCGCCATAATTCGTAACAACAACCAACCATCACACTGCAAGCAAACGGGCTATCATTAGTATATAAAGAACCATTTTTGCACTTTCCGTCAGATAAGAGTGATTACGAGTCCCTTTTCCCTGCCCATTCTATATCGAATGAAGAGGGAGGGTATCGGACACGATTCAGCAACTGCGTTGGGTAAGTTAAGTGATTTTAAGCCAAACTTTGTTTAGTCCGTCCCTTGAGACTGCTTGGTTAAATCCAATCGGTTTTCAAGCAAATTAATTCATAATTTTTGAATTAAATATAGTTGTTAATAATTTGCATAATAATTAACCAAACGGAAATATTCAAAATGAATTATCTTGTTTATATGGATGTCTCGGTTATAGGCTGGGCAGAGAAGGTGAACATATACAATTTTGATGACAGTATTACTTTTTAAACGATATCTGAATACAGACACTGGAAGCTGGTTTGAAGATAAGGCTCCCTTTAAGTAAATATGCTTTCTCACGCGAAAATGACACTTCTCATATTGGTTATTGAAGGAAGTGATGGATTTTTATGCCAGCCTGATAAGGGCTCATTTTCCATCTCGGTGAATAAACCGAATAGTTTAAGAATCAGATCATCGCTAATCCACAAGAATTTATGGTAATGACAACGAGTATGGGTTAAGAGAGAGGAGTAAGAGGAATTTAGAAACCTATACAGTCCACAAAAAGTGATTTTCGGTAGCAATATTAGTGAAACAGATCTCTATATGTCATGTGTAGATTTGAAACTCAATTTGCAAATCAGGGAGCGACATTTTTCTTTAGGCACAAACCTATGTGCAAGACGCAGCTATAAGTCACATGAGATTCGCTCTTGAAATGGATATTTGAAAACACAAACGCTGCCAAGGTCATAGAATCAAGCATGACACTACTGAGTGCTTTGCTGTGTTTCTGAAAGCCATTCTATTACGCTAGAGCACGAACCACACTAACCGGAAGATAGAATTCGAGATGAAATTTCATGAATTCCACGTGAGATGCTCGCAGCAACAAACAATACCCTTGTTCGTGCTAAGGAATGTATTAAATCGACAAGTAGGTTATTTGCATAGCATTTCTTTAAAACAAACGCATCTGGCTGTCTGCGAACATTGTTTCAAAGCATTAAATGAATGAATTCCAAAATGTAATACATTTCTTTATCTTTGCCTCATCCAATAAAACTGCTAATATGAATTCTTCCTTTTTAGTTAAAAACAAACAAACAAAACCAAATTTGGCCTATGATAAATAACCTATTTAAACCGTATAGGGATCGAATGGTTTAATGATGTTTAACTTCATAAAGTTAAAATATACTGCATTGTTGTAGTGTGTGTACTTTTCTTAAGACTTTCAAATGGCGGGGGGGGGGGCACTGTCGAAACCACCTTATGTCAAGGAGCTGGGTGTATTCGTGATGTGTGTACGCCATATCCAAAAATTCTACTCCCATGAGTGCCATTTCCTTGTCAACTGAACGAGAAAGAACAGAGTAGCACGATATCGGACGGGTCTTTGCTCCCACGAACGTCACTATCAAACACTGACACCCTGTCAGCTGGACCGACAGCGCATGTCATTTACCCTAGGATGTGACAATCACAGCAGAGACTCATGACAATGGAACAACTGGACAGGACACAGATCCCAGGTGTGACAACACTGCTTCTGCCCCCAGACAACAGAACAAACAGTGGAAGTGACCTCATACTAAGAATGACGACCCAAAATGGAAATAAAAGGACCATGACCACGACCAAACTGGATGGGACCTTGATCCCACGACCAACATCGGCATTCAACCGATCTGTGAACAAGTCGGTAGAGACATTGTCCCTGGATGTACCTCCTAGTGGGGCCACTGTCGGGATGCTGTCCTGAACCTACTGACCTAGCCACGCTGCACACACGCCATATTGGTGACCTGTGCCGGCTCCCATGTCCGGCCCTTTCTACCCCACCCCGGCGGGAGAGGAGACGGTCATACTGTTTCCTCCCCTCCTCGCCATCCCCATTCTTCCTTCTGGCAGGGCATGCCCTGCTGACACTAACTTGGTCTCCCACTCTATTGGCCTCATCCTTCCTCCTTTTACCCCCCCAGTCTTCAGTCTCCCCCTCTATCTTTACACAAGCTAATACCCACACACACCCAAATTTAATGAATCCAAATTAACTTTCGGTCTTTCCTTATTCAAGCGACATCACCCTACGCAATCGAGAGATGTCACACATGTATGGTCCTAGTCACTGAAATCTCAGGAAATTAGGTGACAGGACCTGCCAGAGTGAACTATAGACTATTGTGTACCTGGTCTGCCTCCACGGGGCGTAAGTGGGCAACTTTCGGCCTCAGCAGAGGTCGAACGGCTAAATGGCCAGAGGAACAACGGTACAAAACACCGCACTTCCATAATCCATACACTTTTAAATCTCTGGCCTTCCCAGTGAACTGGTACACCCACAATAAAAGCAACGCAGAGATGGGGAAAACCCCTGGTGCCTTTAGACACTGAAAACACACTTACTTCATGCAACATGCCCCCTCCCACTTTTTTCTTTACCACCGAATACATGGTGGATGGTCAAAATAATAGAACAAACTTATCTGCGACAATATCTAAATCTCCAAAAATCTTTCTCGTTAATTTGACAAATATACATCTCAGTTCCAATCTCAATGATGTACATTTACACTTACAGTCTGCCAAGCCCCAATTAACTTTTTCTTACAGAATCCCAATTACTGATTGCTTCACTGCTCATTTCAGTTGTCCTAATTATTCAGTGTCCTATGTCTATCGCTTCAAAGGTGATTCTTGGGCATAGGTCCACTTTGATATCCCCTGTCAGAGAGTTAGTAATTTGAAATCTACCATTTTTTTTCGCTTAAGATGCCTTTAGCCAATTCTGTCAAATTCATCTGTTTCCTCTATAGATTTCTCAATTCCACTAATCACTTGAAATTCTTTGACTTCCTTTCGTTGAAACTACTTTCTTCAGCCTAATGTTACTGACAGTGAGGCGATTTTTCTTGGCGATATTAATGTTCACCACTCCAGCTGCGTTCACTTTTATAATTACCTTGACCCAGCTGGTCGAATTGTTGAGGCTTTTGCAATTACTAATGACCTCGCACAGATCGTTCATTTACCTACAAGATTACTAAACACTCCTAATCACACAGCCAACGCTGATCTTTTTTCTCGCGAACAACTACTCCAAGTATATGCTCTAGGTAAGTGTCTTGTAGGTACCTGAGACTATGCAATGGTCACTTCTCCAGTGGAGCCTTTTTCTCGTGTCCATTCTCAGCCTCCTGTTGTTTGGAATTATAAGAATGCATGACCTTTAAGATTTATATTCTCCTTTTCCTTGGTTGGATTACTGTTTTAAATCTGTTGATGCCAGTGTTTGCTCAGATCGTGTGAAATTATCCTTGTAGGGATGAAATCCTCTATACCGCACACCACTTTAAAATCTCATTTTTTATCTACACCGAAATGTTCCAATAAATGTGCTAAATCTTCTCAAGATAAGAACGTTGCATATCATAATTGGCTTGCATCCAAAGGTCTAGGTTCATTTTATGCCCACATAAAAGCCCGCAACAATTTTAAAGTAGTTAGTCCGAACTAGATTTTTAACAGGCCAAGAGTAGAAAACTTGCTTCTTGTCCAAACAGTGGTCGAGCATTCCTGTCTCTTGCCATAGCTATTGGCCATAACTTTTACCTATCTTACTCCCCACCGCTCTTAAAACCTAATGGTTCTATTGCCACCTCAGCTAAAGATAAAATCAACTTTCTAGCATCCTACTATTCTTTTATCTTGTTAAATCTTACCATTCTCACTAAAATCTACTCAGTGCCTCACGTGATCTTCTGTCAAAAGATGCCAGAAGAATTTTGACCAATACTGATGGCAAGAAAGCTTCAGATCCTGATGATATTTTCCCCTTATTCTCAAAATCTGTACTTCTGAGCTAAGGACTATTATTTTCCGCTCTTTTACATTATTATTCTACTGGTGTTTTTCCTTCTTGGAAATTTGCTCATATCCAGCTAGTTTCTGAAAGGGACGATAAATCCCTCCCAATCAGTTATCGTCCTATTGGACATGCCCACACATGTCCAATAGGACGATAACTGATCATCCTATTGTACTTACCTCTACTTTTTTCTAAATTAATGGGGAAATTCACTAATCACAAGTTTTAGAAACTTAGGAGATATTCATTAACCGCCAATTGCACTATCTTAAAACCTTCCATCTGATCAATGATCGCCAATTCGGATTCCGTAAGTGCCGATCCACTGGTGATATATTGGTTTATGCTACCCACCTATGAACAAATTCAATTGAAAAGTTTAGCATAACTCAAGCTGTTGATCTTGACATTTGAAAGGTTTTTCTTTTATCGTACTTGGCATAAATTTCTTATAAATAAGCTTCCATAATAGGGATTGTTGCTGTTTTTGTTTTTTTTTTGTAAGTGGGTATCCAGGCTTGTTTTTTCTCTCTCTCTCTCTCTCTCTCTCTCTCTCTCTCTCTCTCTCTCTCTCTCTCTCTCTCTCTCTCTCTCTCTCTCTCTCTCTCTCTCTCTCTCTCTCTCTCTCTCTCTCTCTCTCTGATTGTTTCCTGCGGATGATGGTAGATAGGCCTGTCTTCTGATTTCTCCCATTAATGCTGGTTTTCCCCAAAGTTCAGTTCTTTCTTACATTCTTTTCTACTTGTATATTAATGACCTTCTTCCATTTACTGGAAACCTTATTCATAGTTTTGCTGATGATACCGCACTGCATTCCGCTTTAGTGAGAAATCTTGTCCTGCTCAAACAGCTTCAATTTCTCGAATATCCACTATCAAATCCTTAAATTCTGATATCTAGATAAGTCTTCAGTGCGGAAAAGATAACTGAATTGGTTTCAATCGTTCTAAAACTCAATTCTGTCTTATATCTCACAAAGTGGCTTTTCTGCTCCTGTGCTTACTTTCAGTGGCTCTCAGATTTCTGGACGAGCTCATATCTCTTTTAGGGTTTACCCTGTTTTATCTCTTCTGGCATAAGCACGCACAAATAGGCCTGACGTAACCGAGTGGTCAGGAGCGAGAGTGTATAGCACGCGTTCCTTGAGTGGACCGGAGTTCAAGCCCGTGAACAGAAAAATTATGTCTTCCTCTGCCCCCAAAAAACTGAGTTTTTCTATTTCGCTCTTGGAGTTGCTTTTCTTCTAAACAGATACTGTCTACAAATCTCAAATCCGCCCCTGCATGGATTATTGTTCTCAGATCTGGGGACACCGTCCCCAGATGCGGAAACTATATCCAATGCGGACACAAGCTGAATTTGGGGTTCTATTAGGTCACATTTAGTGTTTCTCAATCATGAGCATTACTAATCGCATGACGTAACATCGACGTCCGAGAAGATTTTGAATATAACTCCAAAAACAGCATTACATGGTATGAAAATTAGTGTGCAGATTTATAAAATAAGCTATGTAGAAATTGAAAAAAATTAATCCGCTTAAAGACTGAATCCTGCTAATTCTGCGTGGATGGAACTACGTCAGATCATGCTGGTTATAATCACTGAAAAAACAATTATATTATTAATTATGAAAAAACGTTCTGAAATGTATCAATTTATAGCAATTTCATCAGTGTGATTATTGATGACATTGCCTATAACACGGAGGGTAAGTATTGAATAAAGTTAATTACCCCGAAAAAGTAAGGCAGGAAGGTTACAAAAAAAAAATGAAAAAAAAGGAATTAATTATATTCTATCAACGATGATGTAAAGTATAAACAATGGTATACTTGAGGATGAACTTTATACACAGAAGAGGTCTTAGTCTTTCAGAAATCTTAGGGTGGGGGAAAAAAGAACTTTTTTTTTTCAGTTTTATCGAAGTGCAAAAATAAAGTCGTATTCTTGTATAGGGGACACAGAGTTAAAAGTTTAACTTCAGCAGATCCTGATTGTTACAGATTCGGCGGTGGATTTAACTTTGTGAAACAAGATATCTTTTTTAAATTGCTAAAGACACGAACAATAAAGTTCAATCCTTCCTACTTCAGCAATATTGTTAAGTATAAGAGAAATTCTCATACCTTACTATAGGAATGTTCTTCAACCAACACTCACCCCCAACTTATCCAGTTAATCCATTATAAAAAAAAGTTAAAGTTAGTAATGCGATATTATCCATAAAATACGGTTTTATTAAAAAAATAAATTGCTGTTGTGTTCAATTCCCATTATCTATCAACTGTTAAGAAAGGAAAAGAGAAGCATAGTCGATGCACACCGAACCAACTCGCAATCACAGACCGGGAATCGAAGACAATTAAATTTTTCCTCATTATTTTTAGTTAAACTTCTTTATAAGTGACTAAATTATTTCGTTTTAAATCCGTGCTCACAAGAAGTAAAATGACAAACTTAACAATATCCACTCTCTTAAAAACCAAATTTAATACTACCCCGCTTCAAGATTTTTGTTAACCAATGTGAATACCACTCTTCACACATGCGCATAAAGGTCCATGAATCCGAAATGATGTATGGTCTACGAACACTTATAAAATTAAAATTTAACTTCATTTCAAGTGTTTCAGCTTTCAGAATTTTATATATTCATTTTTGTATATTAATAACTTTAGCTATGTTAAAAAGAAAAGCATGGTTCTCATGGATGGCATGAAAGCAAAGTTCAGAAGCACCTGTCCTTTTTGCACTCACTGATGCCTGGTGCTGTTGTATTCGCTTTGAACGGTAATTTTGGGTAGAACCAATGTAAAAAGAGTTATATTCCCCACATGCAATGGACATAGTGTTTTTTGTCAAGCGGTTCCTGTGGTTCCCCACAAATCCGCGTTGAGTACTTTGTGAAGTATACACAACATTGCAAGGCCAGTCAATGTAGGTTATGTGTGAGTAGTGATTGTTTTTACTGGCTTCTTAGTTACTGGGAGGCTCTAATACCGTGGAAGGAGCCTTTCAGCATCCATCCATAGGCACGAGCAGGCGGGCCAGGAAAGTAGGAGCGCCTGACGGGCTCTGTACCCACTTGAAAAGCGAGAGAGGCCAAGTTAGAGGAACGGAGCGAGTTAGATAGGAAAGATCAGAAAAGAGGAAGGTAGGAAGAGCGGAAGGCTACCCCTAGCAGAGGGCCAAACGGCCAGGTGATCCCACGCCTGTCAACTGACCAGCGTCAACAGACCCCCTTTGAGGATTTATTGAGGGTGGTTAAAAATCCCGCCTGGGGAGTGTCCCGGGCCAGCAAAAGAGCCCGAAAGCATCTAATCTCACGCCGAGGAGAGGCGGCGTCAGCAAAGGAACTCCAAGGAGAAGAGATAAAGGCAGGAATTCCCCTTGGTTTATACCCTGCAGAGAGGTGTCGGCAAGTATCTCTGGTTGAAGCTTTGTCAAGAGAAGTTGAGAATCACCCGGTAAAGTCTTCTAGGAGCAGCACGGAACATGTTGGAGCATTGCAGGGGGAAGATGAAGTTACTGTGGATGGACAGTGAAAAATTAGAGATGGCTCTTGAGTGGCCACATAATAGAGACTTGGTGATGTGATTGCAATGGTGCATCCTGTGGAGCACAGAATCATTACTGGGATTTGTATATCCCTATAGCTGACAAGTTATTTAATTTTTGGTGTGACTGGCAGTGGGGGAAGCTGGTCGACAGAATGAGCTGCGGTAGTCATAGGTGCAATGCCCACACGCAATGCTATAAACTATGTTGGTACGTTCCATGTTAGAGATTGAGGATTTTTTCATCTTCAATACATTGTGGAGTTTACTTATAGGTTGCGCCGCAATATTAAATACTGTATTTTTAAAAGATTACTAAACTGTTTGTATCGCTGTTGTACATAAGAAACTTTAATAAAGTATTTATGTGCAGCGTTACTTTTCATTAATATCGATTTTGATTTATGTTTCGATTATTGCTGCATGGTCCTAATTAAACCTAGCGTGTATCCCCTGTTCGAAAATCATGTTAAAAGGCACCCCAAGTTCATTATTAAGACATTCCTGCCTAGAACTATATCTATAAGCATCATAAAATTGATTGAAAAGGATACTCCTTTTATAAGTAAAAGGGTGATAACTGGAATAATGTCAATTTTCCTGTATTTGTGCGTTTATAATATATTTTAAAATGTATGCTATAATTGACTCTTGTTAGCGTAAAATTAAGAAAATTTAGAGAATTCTCTCCTATTTTTCCTTCCTCCAAAGTAAATTTAAGTCTTATGTTAAAAGAATTCATAAGGTTGTTTACGATATTTTCATGTGAATTAACAAGGATACCGTCTAGGTATCTACCATAAAATGTTAAATTAGGAATGTACGGACTTAAATATAATCGTTCAATATTTTTTAGATATATTTCAGCCACTCAGGCTAAGTCCCATCGGAAGCCAAAAATTTGTCTGTTCAATTGAAAATCAATATAATTGGCCTGAATGAGAAATTTAATTAAATTAAAATTTTCAGTTACTGAAAGCCTTGTTTTATTCAACATTTCAAAATATCTATTAATCAAATCCCACAATTTATCAAGTGAATATTTTACATCCACATTAGTATATAATGAGACTACATCCAGGGAAAACAGTTTATCTTCGTTATTTAACCATTTTTCTTTTAATTTATTAAAAAGTGAATCTGAATTTTTTATACTAAATTCTAATATAAGAGTAAAGGTTTTATGATGTCATATAAATAAGATGCGAGCGACGCGAAAGCCGAATTGCTATAGGATACGATGTGTATAATTGGATATCCTGTTTTATGTAACTTGATTTGTCCAAACAGAGTAGGTACATTGTTAGTCATTGCTTTTAAATTCTTTACAGTAGCCATTGTAATATAATCTTTTTTCTATATTCAATTAAAATATTATTGTACCGTTTTATCAGATTATCAAACATATCTCTATTTACCAATAATAGGGGAATTGATCAGTTATGATATTAATCAATTTATCAATATAATCTTCCTTATTTAAAACACCAGCGGTATCCCCTTTATCTGCTCTCTGTATTACAATCTTGTCATTTATTTCTTAATTTTCTTAATCCAATACTTTCTTCTTTTGATAATTTTGGGATATAAGGATCCTTAGAATTATTAACAAGATTATTGATCTGTTGTATTAATCCTTTTCTATTCTTAGCATTTCTTGGACTTATACTCAAATTCGACAAGTGTTTGTTTCCTCGGAAGTTGTGTGGGCGGCAGATTGTAATTAAGACCTTTATTAAGAAGATTAATTTGAACATTAGATACATTATACGAGGATAAATTTACTACTCCAAGGTTCTAATTATTTCCTCTGTCCCCGTGTTTTGAAATATAGAGTCATTATGTGGTGTAATTGATTCCGTCATATATCGGAATCAATTACACCACATCCTTTTATATTACTCCTTTTCCTTCCCAACCTTATTTTTTATTATTCCAACGATATCTGAATCACCAGTTGAATTAAATAAAAAATAAATTTTCTGGTTATACTTGGAGATATCTCATTTAGGAAGCTTTGATGAAATTACACGCCAAACTATTTCTTTCGTATAGAAGTTTTATTTCACGTTATTGCAAAACTTTCTTATTTGTTTTCTTTTGGCAATGGAGTGAAAAATATGCAATTCTAGCTCTAAAAACTTAAGTGTGTGTATATATATATATATATATATGTTAGATAAAAAGCAATCCCGAATGATTTACGAATTAATAATTCTTCCATGAATGCTGGATAAGAAATTATTATTAAAGCAGTCTTTGTGCGAATAATTTATTTTTCTAATTTCTGCGCAACCACAAGGTTTCATTCCTTTGGTGCGCACCCCTAGACAGATCTTCTTGTTCCATGATGGTAAAATATCTAGAAGTAGTGATTGTATTATAGATACTGCGGGTAATCATTGTGCTAATTACGCAGTCCTTGAAAAATATTTTATTTATTCAGGGATAATCTTACGGAACACCAAGATAATATCTGAAATAGGTAGCATTTACTTTTTTCTTCCTACTTCGGTGCACTTTATCTTCTCAGTAGATTTTTCGGACACTTCGAGAATCTTCTAGCTTATTCGTAACCAGCAACGAGTGTCCCAAGGAGCCATTCATAATGTATGGGGATGCTTTTATCACTGCCTACGACCATCGTGAGCTTGACTCTGGTCCTATGGAAGATGATGCCGTGTCTGTCTCCTCTACTGGATTATAAAAGAGGCCGTCTGATACCCAAAAGAATAAAATATAGAAACGATAGCAAATGTCTTGCGGCTGTCCGTCCGTCGTCTGGGCTCATATCTTCACAAAGAAAAAGCTACTGAAATTTAGAATTCTTCCATACTGTGCTACATGTTCAGGGCACATCTAGTGTGAATTCTCCTACATGCAGTACTGGAGAATTCTGAATACAAAGTGTGCATCTAGGAACAATTTATGAGATTAAAGACCTACGGTTGAATGAACAGTAAAAAAAAAAAAAAAAAAAAAAAGACCGCAACAAGCAGCTTTTACTATTCACAGTTACAGTAAGGATTATTTATCTTTATTTGTGGATTTTCTTTTGTAAATTTGTTATTTATTTATATATTTACTTTTTTTTTTTGATTAAGTGAAGTTGCGCAGACAAAACATATTTCTCCAATGAATGTGATATGAAGAGATTAAAGCAAACAGTCTCTTTTCCGATTATGTAATATAAGGGGTGTCAACTGAAATGCGATCTGAACTGTAACAGCCAATTAAATTACAAGACACGTGGTCTTAAGCGAGCTACTTTTTTTTTTTTTAATTTTTATCAGTACGATGCACGCGAGGTAGTTAAAAAAAAAAAAGGTTATTTCCATGCATCTCTCGAAGTTATCTCCTTCGCTTTTAAAAACACAAAAGCGATAATTCAGTGGACGGAAATAATTACAAACTTAATTCGAAATAGTTTTCGGCTTTAAATTTATTCTTGGTCCAACCAGCGCAGTTTGTCGATTTTATTTTTCAGCTTGCTGGCTTATTCCCATGTTTATACCGTAGGCCAATAAGCTTACGCTTGGTAACGTGCCTCCAAAAGTTGGCCCTCTCTATCTAAAACTACTGAGCTTCTTTTCATTAGCCCGTAGCCGTCAAATCGTTATCATACACTGGATGTAAGATAATGAGGGAAATATTATCTCGCGAGAAGCGAAGATGTGGTTTAGCGATCTTGCCGATTTTTTTTTTAATCGGTAGACAACCAAAACGGCACATGGATTTTGATAACGGGTATTTTAATTTTAGAAAACACTTCACAGCCTGTGCACATATGTAATGAGTTAGCCGTGTGCGACATTTGCTGCCACTAACTGCATAACTACAGCAAGAATGGCTACTCAGTTGCTCGAAATAAATATCCTGTGGTTAGGTAATCTCTTAAGGAAATTGGATAGTCACATGATCGTATTAAAACAAAAAAAATACTACGATGTAAACTGATATATTAACTTAATTTTTAATTTTCTAGTTTCCGTATTTATAATTCATCCGTGTTGTTTATTCTCCTATTTCTCTTTCGCTCTCATCCAGAATTTCGACAGTTTGGTGAGGAAATTCTCTGTACTTGAAATGCATTGGTTCATGTATCGTTACTGTTCATTCACAGAGAGTATACTCTAAATTGAGTTAATCGAACATGTGACAACATCAAGAATGCTGATGGGACCTTCGTGCGATCACCATCCGAACGCCTGCAACGGTGGAGTGAATTCTTCAAAGCTCTGTATAATCACGACCCACCTCAGGGACCGCCAGCAACAGCACTCTCGATCGACCCCCCTGAGGTTTCCATGGTCGATGTTGAGCCTACAGTAGAAGAAGTGAAAGCAGCCATACAATCCCTGAAGAATGGCAAGGCACCAGGAGTGGACCAAGTCACCACAGAAGCGATCAAAGCCGGGGGAGATGTACTGCTTCGCCGACTACACTCACTCCTCAAAACCATCTGGTGCACTGAACAAATTCCGTTAACATGGAGGAAAGCCATTATCGTACCAATCCACAAGAAAGGTGATAACCGGGACTGCAAGAACTACCGTGGCATCAGCCTCCTTTCCATCATTCAAAAGGTCTTTATGAAGATTATCCAGTCAAGACTGCAAAAACATCGCGAGCAAACCAGTCGAGAAGAACAGGCAGGATTTAGACCCGGGCGAGGATGCTGTGATCAAATCTTTGCCATTCGTCAGCTGATGGAGGAGAGGATCCAGTGTGGACAGCGAACCGTCATTGTTTTCATTGACTTTAAGTCTGCTTTCGACTGTGTCCACCGGCCTGCCTTATGGAAACTACTAGAGGTTGAACATGTACCTCGAAAAGTCATCACACTCCTCCAAACTGCATACAACGGTTTAACCAGCCAGGTGCGCATCCAGAACGATTTATCTGAGGAATTTACCATCCAAACTGGAGTCCGCCAAGGGGATGTAGCCTCCCCGTTGCTTTTCAACATCGTGGTCGACGCCATTATGAGGCAAGCATTCAGAAACAGACAGGGCATACAATATGACAAGGATCACTATGTGACTGACCTGATGTTTGCTGATGATAGTGCTATCCTTGCCGGTAACGACGCTGAAGCCACGGAAATCCTCTACGACATTGCCCGCATTGCCCGGCCATACGGTTTGAAGATCAATGCTGGTAAGACAAAGGCCCTGACAACAGATGGGTCGCAAGCCACCATCTATCTCGAAGGCGTCCAGATCGAACAAGTGCAGGACTTTAAATACCTTGGGTCGCTGGTCCAGGAGAAGAAAGTTGCATCCACCATGGAAATTCACAGAAGAATTGGACAGGCGGCCACTGCGTTCGCCTCGCTCAAATGGTGTCTGTGGAAGAGGACCAACATTTCCACAAAGACTAAAATCCGACTCTTCCGGACTTTGATCCTGCCCATTCTTCTTTACGGATCGGAAACATGGATTTGTCTCAAGTTAGATTTGAACAAACTTGAGGTATTCCAAATGCGATGCCTGCGGCAGATCTTGGGCATCTCTCTTCGCGACCGCATCACTAATGATACCATCCGCGCCAGATGCCAACAGCAACCAACCATTGCCGACCAAATCCAGAAGCGAAGGCTCAGATGGTTTGGCCACGTATGTAGAATGGGCACGAACAGAATACCATCCACACTCCTTTGGAGACAACGACCCACCCAATGGAGCATCCAACGGACCGCGCCTAGGAAAACGTGGGCCAAGCAAGTGGAAGATGACTTGAAGAGCCGACGTCTCGACCTTAACCAGGCCAGGACTGAAGCCATGGATCGTAAGGTATGGAAGAACATCACAGAGCAAGTCCGAAACCCTGCGGCACCTACAGCAGCATACTGGTTGCGTGGCCAACCGCCTCCCCCAGCTGCCAGCTAAGGACTAAAGAAGAAGAAGAAGAATCGAACATGTTAATCGCTTTTGCTTTTCGTATTGCTATTTTCTTCCAATTATTCGACGACAGTAATTCGAGTATGTTGAGAGTGCACATCCAAATTACATGCGGTGATCTACTTCAGAAAATACACCTGAAATGCACAATGAACTCTGCTACACAAAGTGCCAGCATAGTTCGGTAGTTTTTGAAAATCTTTTCTTTCTAAAGAAAAAAATATATATAGAAAAAGAACTCCCTTTCCTCAAGCTCCGTTTTTTGTTTTCGAAAAATTGATAATTTTTCATAATTGATAAACAAACTGTTTATCAATTATCATCAAAGTATTTCAAAAGTATTTCTCTTACTAAGTATGTTTATCATTACACTTGGTAAGAGAAATACTTTTAACTTTAGCTGCAAACTTAGCTTTACCTTTATAAAAAAAAAAAAATAATAATAATATTACCTTACCTTAAACAAAAAAATTATCACCTTACCTTAAACAAAAAAATTATCACCTTACCTTAACAAAACTCATAATTCAGCATCTCTGTCACCAGTGCGGTACGAGGTGCATCATTCCGAAATATTCAGTTACAGTGACTTGACATGAGCCCTTTTAGCTGAAAGAAATTTCAGCTATTTCATAAAGAGTTAGTTTTTTCTAAAATCCATCATTTCTATTGGTGTGAAGGGCTAGAAATGATTGTGTATATTGCGTGTATTACATAGTCTGTATTCCTGCTTTTGTGGGACAAAACAACCAAGCTCTAGAGGAAACAAATCCAGCAACCGTGATTAGTTCGATCGAGGTGTGAAAAAGCCCATAAAAGTTCTTCCGTCGAAACGGGATTCTAACCAGGGCTGTTTTTTTCTTATCTTGGTGTGGAGGACAAACGACTGCATTTTTCTGTGATATGGTCTGATCCAGTTTCAATTTTTTTTTTCCCATCTTTATCACATACCTTAAGATGTCAATGCGTCGAGGTAGTGGTCTCCTCCAATAAAGAACCGTTAGGTCAGGGAATGCTTTAAAATAAATCATATTACTTAATGTTTTTTTTTTCCCCCATTTAATTCACATACACAGGATGATCCCATTTACAATACGTGAAGATAAACATTGAATAAAAATAAACTGATTGAATAAAATACATAATGCATAAAATCAAACAAACGAAATACATAAAGATAAACTAATTAAAGTATAGTAGACTATTATAAAACGTGATTTTCTTATTAAAATTCGACATAAAATAAAAGAATGCTATAAAGGACAAGTAAAAGTTCAACTCACAAATAATGTGAGTAAAAATAAAAGCGATGAGACTTAACTTGAAACAGAATAAAATATTTAACCATTTATGGACATAAACACAAGAATAAGAGAATTCCAATCTGTGAAAGTGTTCATTAAATTGAACAATTAAAAAAGAACATTAAACGACCAAAGTCGGTATAAAAATAAAATAAAATAGCTGGTTTTGTTTGGGATGTCTAGACGCAGAAATTTATGAGGGAAAGGAGATCGGAAGAGAACCTTATTATTAATTTCTGATTCCTATTGTTTCACGCTGGGGTGGACCCAAATTTTTAACTGGTTATAATATTTTCTGTTTTGATTTTGATATACTGTGAATTACCAGAAATTAAATTATTGCGTTTGAGTTTCCATCACCTTAAATTCTAAAACAATAAAACTTTCTTTATTATTATTGGTTTCTTTCATTTATTTTCTTCGATAATCGGGTTTAGTAAATCAAAGTTAACAGATAACTGTTTTCAATACAGTATAAAAAGCTAAAAATTGATTTTTTCATGACTGAAACAAACCGGACGCGGTGGGTTAAAGATTAAATAGACTCCACGGAAGGTCTTGGTTACAGATGAAAGTGCGAGTGAGTGAAGGTTAAAATGTGTTTTGTAATTAACGTAAGTTCAATTTGTAACGGTTCAAATTGTAACGGTGGTAAATTATGTAAATAACGAATGATTTCAGTTAAACTCGAACGTTTCTCCCTATAATTGCCTTCCACCCTTTTCTATGTGCTCTGCTGTGTGTACAGTTGTTACGATTGTCTTTCCACGCTTGTGGAAACGGACTTGGTTCGAAACTCTAGTTGGAAGAATTTCAGTGGCTGAGTTAGCTGGCCTCAGAAGAGGAGTGCAAAGATTCATCCAGCAAAATAGACAAATCAGTCGGTCATAAAATACAAACAGTTAACAGAGTTCGATAACTGCTCGAGGCCCTAATTGCTCGACACAAATAAAAACACAACGAACAAACTTCGCTAGTAAAGAGTGAATGAGAAGCTTTAAGTTTCGAGGTAGCATCCATGCAAGTGAATTGCATCTGAATGATCCTTCTTGTTTTCCCTTTTAATTCTTGTGTTTTTTTTTTTTTTTTTTTTTTCAGCTGGTTTCAGCTCAGTAATAGTTTTCGGAAATTTGATTGATTATCGTCATTTTATAACGAGTAAGCATATTCTCATGCAATTTATTAATTAAGTGCTGCCTTCTGACATTTTAAACGGATGCTTCATCTTTAATAACGCTAATGCACATTACTGTAAATTAACTCCACAACGGAGCATATGAAACGCCCCTTTTTTTGTAAATAACTTGTTTATTTACATCAGCAAGATTGTACATGTGTAAAGAATTAGAATACAGTTTCCAAACACAAAGTACGCCATATCTGTATGGCTGTTCGATTTTTGTCCTTTAATACCCATTCTAAATCTGTCTTCTTTAAGTTTCCTAACCATGGCAAATCTGCTGCTTATTAAATAGAATAATTGCAACATTCAAATACGTAAATCTCACTATACTAACTGCTGTAAGCATTACTATTTTACACAAATAAATCCACGGGCTGCACTTCTGCTATTATAAAATGCATAATTTAACTACCATACCACACAATGCGTGTTCCTGTGATTATAATCAGTATTCAACTTTATCGTTCCTAAAAAGACAAATGCTTATTACTGTGCGTTCACACGCTGAATCATAATTACTTCACAAACCGAAACATTTCTATTTACATTATTGTAAGCATAAATGCTGACTTTAACATTCAACTCTCCAAAATTTGTACTGTATTACTAAATGCGTTTCCATAAAGTATCACATTTACGAAACTACTTTCCAATCCTCTATAAATTTCACCTTTAGTTCTATTTCCTAACTAAACTTTCTGCATATCTAAAGCAATTTGAAATCTCAATTAAAAAATCAGGTATCGCACAGTTTAATATCTTACCTAAGCACTCAGTCATATCCTGAACATTACAACCTGCTTTAATATATAACTTTTTATATTTACCAGAAAGTAAATTCAAATAGCATTCTATCCTGAAACTACTTTGATCTCTTTTACATGGGTTGCTTCTATTGCTAATACACTTGGAAGGCTCTGTTTCCAATGGTTCTCTGAGTTATTTCGACGAAAGCTTATAAAAAATGAACTAATCTTTTTCATGTGCCACAATTTCATTCTGTTTGTCGCCTCCTGTCGTCTTATATCTTATGGATTTCTTTCACTTGCAATAGACTAGAGTTCAAAGTATCTTCACGAGGAATATGGTTTCCTAGTTGCAGCATTATTTAATTTTCTCGGACATGCAGTAAGAATAGGCCACGCATCTTCAAGGTTACTTTCTGCCTGCTACATTCTAAATAATTTAACTGGAAGCATATCGTGAGCATCCAACTACAGTTTTTTCTGCTTTCCTTCAGTTCCTATTTGGTTAAAACTGAATTTTCTTTAGAGAAAAAGATCACACTTTTAGGAATTCCGTGTTGCTTTTGATTTTAGTTCGCTACGGATAAAGCAATCGCCCAAAATCTTAATTTTTCACTTTGTTGTCGTTAACCTGGGATCCGTCCGAGAGTTTTTCAAATGCTTGATAACTGCGTGCGTTCTGTGATTCTGGAACATTTCTTATTCTGTCGCTCTAATCACCGTACGCTTCTGCAGGACCCATCTTTGATGCGTCATTAGTATTTACTCTCCTCTATCGTAAGCAGAAGTCCTAGAATATACCTGGAACTTGAATGGCCAAGACGAAAACATAAAAATTCTAATTCTTAAATCAAATAGCTTAGTCTTTCGCAATTTCCCCTTCGATTCTTAAAAGGAACGAATAAATTATATCAACGAAGCGACTAGCAATATTTCATAGAATTTTCGTGGTGCACGCTTACTGTTTAATTTTTGATTATATTTTATGTTTAATCTTAAATATTAACAAACAATAAATGATTCTATAGAATACGTTTAGCGAAAATGTGAATTTATATTGTAATTGATTAATTTCTTCCAGTAGCTATCATTACTTAGTTGAAAAACACTTTCAGTAAGTGTGAAAGAGTTACCACTGCTCCTGCATTTCTTGAAAAAAAACTGTACTTTTCTTACAGTATCTAGAAATAAAAGAAAATTAAGGAGATACAGGTGGGTATAAAAACGTAATGTAGTTCGTAATCTTACTTCTTAGAACTGACTCGCAATCCCCTCTGATAGAGCAGACGAAGAACAAAGCTTTCGTTTTGCAAGCTAAAAAAGAACCGGAACATTACGAAAGAAGGGAATTACCATCCGCCCTTTATACTGCACGTGCTCTTCGAAAGACAGTTGCAGTAAATAATGCCCGGCTCACGCGCATAACGATCGGACATCATACAGAAGTTTCTGCCTCGATGTTCCACTCTGTTTCCATAAAGGTTAGACAGAGAATCTCGCCCTTATATCTTTATTTGCTATTGCATTTTTCCCCATTTGATATTTCTTTTATCTATTTTTTCGAAGCGTAGTTTGCCTTTTGCTTCTTTGGAAATACTGTCTGTTATAAAGATGACAACTGAAAATTCCACATCCCTATTTCCTAAACGGAATTCAACACACGAGTAATTTGACAAACGCTAGCTGCTGCAGTTTCCCCCCTCCTCTTACGTACGTGAACTCCTGGACTCTTAAAGTTCTCTATTGTTGTCAGCAAGACGCACTGCCTCTGACCTATTACAAAACGCTCCTGAAATATCTGTCAGTGGTAAAGACAAATTCTTTACCAAACGCTGTTTCGATTTCGACATGACAGCAATAAAATTGTGTATCTGGTACATGCTAAAGTTTTCCATTACTTGTTTCTGACAGAAGAGAAACGAAGGAAAAAAAGCGAAGTCATCGATCGTGTCACAAATGAAGCACTGATAGTTTTGGACCTTCTTTCTACGGCTGTTCGTTTCACGATCCACACACACACACACACACGCGAGGGGGGGAGATGAGTGAGAGAGAATGCTCTAATTTAGCTTCCTCTGGAACTAGGAACTTTTGAAGAAAGATACAAGAAGAGATCTGTATACTTATCGACTTTACGGTTTTTATACTTCTTCATCTGTACGACTTAACTTTGTTTTTCTTTTTGGTTCACATCCCTCTGCACGTGTATTATTTGTCAAGACGAGAGGAATGTACATGTAAGACTTTTACACGTACTTTCCGAGATGGTGGTCATTGAAGGAAAGAAAACATCAATCCTCTAGGAAGTCCAATTCAAAAGCGGAAAATGCAGCAACACATTCGTCTGAAAAACACCACCACAAAATACAGGAAATGTCAGATAGATGCGTGAGCGGGCGAAAATCCATTAGTATTTCAATTTGAAGAATGTTCGAGTGATGATTATTTACAATAATTTAAACGTATACCGAATCTCAGTACACACGGTATACGAACAGTACGTATACCGTGTATACTGAGATATAAACAAATTGGAATACCAGGAATATCTTGATTATTACTTAATAATCACTATGTAGGATTGACAGCGCTAATTCTACATAGATTCTGGTTTGGCGCAAAAGCAAGCATTCTGTTAAAATTGTAATAGGCTCATTTTTTAACTTTTTACATGAGCATCTTTAAGGAATAATCCAATATCGATGTTTTAACTTAAATTGAACGTATTTAAAAGCGCAAAAATAAAAATTGACAACAGCAGTCAAGATTGAAGATAAAATTATGTTAGTATGTCTTGTTAATTCATTTTATTAAGATTGGTAGTAGAAAGTATCTGTTGTTTTTATTGCAGATAATTCGGTAATCGTGCTAAATCTTTTTTTAATCCATTTGGTTTTAGTCGATGGAATTTTTTGAAGATAGTACAAAACTTTCATATACAGCAATACATAGATTCGATATTTTGGACTGAACAGTTTCAGAGATTAAAATGGTTTTCTATAAATAGTGAATAATTTTACAGAGAAACTATAATCCTTTTTGTTTTCATCGTATGTAAGTATGTGCTTCTTTCAATATAAATTTGATTGTCTTTAAAAAGGATCCAAGTGTGGGATACTTTTCCGGTTACCGAATTTTATTAAATGAATAGCATTGAATACTAGATAATACTTAAAAAGAAGCAGGGTGCTATGAGATAGATAAATAGCGATTGGTTTGTACATGAGAAGCTCTTCATGATTCAATAAACAACTAGAAATATAAACCGGTTGGTTTTAGTGGCTGATGTTATTATAAACTTGCTTCCATGCATCATTTGCCACCAACTGGATATTATTTTAAAGGCATACATGTTAAGGAAGTACTTGGACCTTATGGTTAGGGCACTGAATGAATCTTTATTGGATTCACGTACAATTAGGTTTCAGAAAAGACGAAAAGTATTATTTCTATCAAACAGATAATTTTACTTGAAATACTAATTCTGTCCATTCATTGCGGAATGAATTCTGCATTTTGATTTTTAAGGATTTGGTGCGAGGTCTTCCTAATATTTCAAAGAAATAAGGAAATGCGTTGCCTTATTTGCCCCTTTTGTCTATTTTGAGACACGCGTTGTTTCTGATATTACTTTTCAGAATTTTGTATCAAGTTACGCCACTGGACTTATTGCACAAAATCGAGGCCAAGCCACAAACTTATTTTTATCAGACTTGATCATGGATTTTCCAATTTCTGTAGTTTTAAAATGCTAGTAATTCTGCTGACGACGTAAAAGCTTTATCGTTTTCCTACAGTTAAACGATGACTGTAATTTCTGTAGCATTAGAAGATCATTCACATGACCTCCGCTACAAGGAGAACGATCTAATCTGTATGCTTAGGAGTCATCTGTAATGCTAGTTCGAGCTATTTTCCTTTACTGAGTACTTTTTTTTTTTCAGATAAGCGATTTCAGTAATATTCCAATGATGATGAACACTTAAAACAATTTTAATTAAAAATAAAACTTGCTATCCGAGTTGGTTTGCTCATCCAGTGTAATCGATTCACTCTTTTCGGTTAGCAATAAAATATGAAACATATTTATTCCTTTCTAATGAAAGCGTGTGAAGATTTATGTGTAGAAATGAATGCAAGCGAGCTCTTTAAGCCGCTACCATAATTCAGAGTTCTTAGACGAAGAACCGTTAATTTATAAGAAGTGTAAATCGGTTTCCGAAATTAGGAATTTGTAAGTGGAACAGGTTTACTAAACTAGTATCATTATTGGTCGTTAATTTAATACAGCATGAAATTCATCCATTAATCTTGAGAGGTATGCGTTAGCTAGTGTAAAATAAAAGTAGATATTTTTTTTGTGATTTTTCTGAATTTCTCTGGAAATTTAGCCTCCTAAATTCTCACCACGGTAAATACGCGAATTATGTAGAAAACGTATTAAAATAATGAATATATGTGTTAATTCGCTGGTTGACCAACGAATTGGGGACTGTAATCGCTGGCCTTCCGATGCGTGTGGAAAAGGCCTAGGTTCGACTTTCTTCTTGACGCAAATAACTTTTGCTGGTTCCTCCCCCCTAAAAATGTGACTGATTTCGTTGGTTGGACAGAGGTTTGCTTGACTTTTGTTCTTCATCCACCAGTAAAAAAACCGACCATTGAATTCACCCAATTCACAGACGCGATATGCTCGTGCTTTTTAATTGCCTTGGTTGCCTCTGCAAAAATTTAAAAACAATAACACTAGTGACAGTAGTCATCTTGATCACTATAATCACTAGTGTTGTTGATTAATGGTAATAGTCATCTTCTTAATAGGAAAAGTTTAGGAAATCATTTGTTCAGTCGGAAAACAACCTCATCTTACACAAAACGTGATTTAAATGTGATAAAATAAAGCAAATGGGCTTTTATGGAATTTAATCCATAACAATTCTATAAAACATTCAACTTCGGAAAACTTTAAAATTTCGGGCATTGGCAGCCCTTTTTCATCACTGCATTATAAAATAAAGCCTTAGAATTTCAGTACCTTCTTTTTTTTTTTTTTTTTTTCTAAATGAGTAAAATAAAAGAATATCGGGGCATCGTAAAGTTAAGCCATCCGTCAAGAATGGCAAAGGTAATGGTTAAGAATAATCTAGAAGTTTTAAACACATAAATCTAGCCAATGTTGTCCATTTATTACTGATTACCTGCCAGTGAAAACTCACCAAATATCCATAATAAAAGTTTTGATCTATTAAAACGAACATCGCGCTGTTCAGATTCCATGCATAACAGAAATAATTAATATGCCAAGCTATTGATAAACACCGAAAGTTCCTAGAGGTATTTGTAGTGCGATCATGCTCTTATTAATTCTAGGCGTCCTCCCATACAACTTTAATAGGATATTTCCCTTCCATATTTCATGGCACGCCCTCCCTGCTGACACACACATCAAAGCTTTTAATCCATTTCGTCATGAAACTACCGCAATTTTTAAGCATTCTCGGCGACATTTATGCCATAAACGGGTTCTCAAGTGAATAGGTTGCTGAGAAGGTAAAACCCAAGCTCCCTCTATATCTCATTTAGTAGTCCATTCTCGAGATAACGAAACACATTACTGGCAACACCATCTTTTTGTTGCTCGGGAAAAAAAATATTGGTCGATTACACAGCAGACAAGCCACGTTACTTTCTCTACAGCTCGTTTCTTTAGAAAAAGAAAAAGGAAAACAGGAGTTCGGTTCATTATCTCGTCCATAAACTTCTTTGCACGAAGCATTAAATTCAGAATACCTAAAATGTTATACTACAAAATACAGGAGTATGTGAATCTTGATGTGCTTACGAAGTGCGTTTTATGAACTTGTTTGGTCAGATAACATTCGAAATCGTAGTAATGCCAGTGCTCAATAAACAAACTGTTCTATTGTATTATAGTAGCATTAGTTCATACGTGCAGTATTCTCAGGAGAAGCAATAAGGTAAATGGGTAAACATGCTCCAGTAGTGTAAAAATGTTCTCTTCCGAATTTTTAATCCATAAAATTTATTCTCCTTTTACCCATTTATTCTGCGATATGTTCTTTCGCTATTGAAAAATTAAAAAGAAGCGAATTTAAAAGTTAAGACGAAATGATAGATTAAACTAAGGTAGAAAAGACATTCCCCCCCCCCCATATACTGAAGAAAGGTGCTTTCAGTTTGTTTCTTGCTAGCAAATTCGGTTTCCTAATAATAGTACTGTGGTAATAAAAATAAAACTACTTATTTCACCAACACATAAATTAGTAACAAATTCGTAAAAATTCCTTACCCTACGCCAAAACTGAAAATTCAGATATTTGGACAGATTGCAGATAAAAATAAAAACCAAACACACTAGCGAATGAAGTATATTCAGACATTTCGCTGGTTTTCTAACTGACGCTTAGCGTAGATTAAAAATAAACTGAAAATAATAACTTTAAATATAGACTGAATAATGTACAGGCTAACTGACCGTGAAAATTGTCCCCCTAAATTAAAACAATAGGAGATGCAGGGATATTCAGAGAAATTGCAACCCCAAATTTGCCTTAAGTTAGACAATAAATGAAAAAAAATATTAAACATTTTTGTTCGTGAGAATTGTTCGAAAAGGTAACCATGACTTCGGTAATATTCTTTTTTTCTTTAATATTTCCTATAAGAATCCAATTTTGCAAGATTCATTATAGGGGACATCAACGTTAATAAACTCCACTATGAATTTAAAAGGTTACGAGAGAGAGAAACTACAAAACTTGCATTTACAAGGACAAAAAGTAATCCCTATTAATGGCATTTTTTTGTGCCTCCCCTAGCCAAGATGCGTCCTTTAACTGCGTCTTCCCAGGTTCAGTCATTACCCTTGACAAGCCCCAATGACTGCAGCAAGGCTTAGCGAACTACTGCTGGAAGAGAGTGATAAGGAGAGACGTCTCTTGCCACACACGAGACTTATGGCTACTTCAAATAACGGCGAGAGGGGATAGGAGGAAAATGCACGCGCAGTCAGTGGCTTTTAGTCCTGTACAAACAATGACAGCAGAAGCAACACTTTGTGACTGCGCGTTGTCAAAGGATGTGGGTTCCAGACACCCTCTCCCTGAGCAGCAACTTTGATACCTTCTCGACATCTTGCTAATATTTATGACTGGACGCGCATAAATGGTGTATTTTATTCGGTGGGGAAAAAATTAACCACGCGTTATCTTAATGAGCTTGTTTTATAGGCAAATACGGCACGCGATCCACGAACGGTATATTCCTTTGAATTTTTGCAGCCGAACAGATTCGGTCGAAAAGGCTACGAGGAACTTTGTTGCGATCTTGTATATCAGCAATCAAATAAATAAAATTAACTACCTTAAATATTTTCCCCCTCCAAATCGTCAGTTATTTTTCTTGTCGTGTTGCTTATTTACCTCTCTTTAAATAAATTTGGTCCTCCGTGGCCATATTGCAGGTTCGTTACTTGCTTTCGTTTCGCAAATTCCCGCGTTTGTGTTACTGGCTTGGGATCGAATCCGTGCGTGAACCGAAGCCTCTGCACAAGTTTATGAACAGGAACTCGAAACCAAAGATCAAGAACATTTTTATTAATATTATTAGTGTGGTGGAAGCGGATTAAGTTTTTTGAAATTTTAAAAGTTATCGCAGATATGAAGCGGGAGTTACGATTAATCCGGTGACATTTCGCAAGTGGAGAGTTGAAGTCTAATTTTATCTGATCAGTTAGAGCAACTTGCCCTCTCTATTTTTGTTAAGTTCTAAGTTGTTTCGTCTTGAGCGATGTAGTGAAAATGTTCCTCCGGAATCTCTCCTTCCTTCATCCCGTCCAAAAGCAATTTAGCAGCTCAAATACAATATACAATCAAAGTTTTCAGATAACTACACTTGGAGATCTTAATGCGAAAAAGTAATAAATAAATAAGTAAAATAAAAATATAACTTTAGGGCGAGGAAGGACATTCAGCTCCGCACTCAAGTTCAGTAATAATCACTGAAAAATAGCCATTACTAAAAGAATAATAATAGTGGATGTTTTAATCATATTTTATAACAGCCAACTCTAGATATAAATGAGCGTAAAATTTTTTAATTCAGAATTTAAGTCGAAGATGTTTGTAAAGGGAAAAAAAAAAAAAAAACGAAAATTGAGTCACGTGCCAACCCTTACAACTGTGTCAATTGAGTTCTTTCTCGCTTCCGATGATTTCCTTTCAACCTCAGCTATCTATTCTCCCCATTTCTGATTATTCCGGTTGTGCATGAATTAAAGGTAATTAACGACTTGCCAGAGGTTTTGTGGTTTAAAAATTTCATATAGAATTTTATTAAAAAATATGCAAAAAAATTTAAATAACAGAAAAATTGTTTTCATAATTTAGTGGAATACGCGCATTGTTGAGTTCTGTTATAGAAAATCTTTACTCGCGAATCTAAGTCAATAAAAATATTTTGGAATTACATATTGGGCAATAGAATTCCAATTGGAGTTATATATTTTAAGTGATAAATATAATTCCAGCATCAGCAAACCCTCCAGATATCAACTTAATAAGTAATTCCTAGAATAATGCGAAGATTTAATCAAAGAACACCGTTGTTGCTTATTTCGGGAAGAGCCTTCAATACATTTTAGGCTTGCATTTATATTTCTAACTAAAGAGCATGCTCTTATTTCAGGGCAGGCTTCTTCCATCTTATTTCAGAAAAAAGTCTGAAAAACAGTGTTTCTGCAGGCTTTCAGCCAGAGTATGTAAAGTAAAACCTGACTGTCTTATTTATCTTCTATTGAATAAGAAAGATGGGTCTTCTAATTAAAAAAAAAGAAAGAAATATGCATATTAATAAGAATTTTAACCATTAGTTAATGGTGTAGATTTTTGTTTTGCATTTTTGATTAGTCAAAAGTTCGCTTCACAATGTTTCGGAATACTTTCCATTTAGGAACATAGGAGGGTGACCAAAGATTTTGAGAACAGAGTATAAAATGCATAGCTAAAAATTCTGTTTTTACTTTTCAACGTAGGTTGGACATAAAACCGGGCTTCCTCTGTTTATTTTAGCCCGTCATCATTTTTAAAATGAGTTCTACAAAGATGAAACACTTTTTCTGAACGAACAAGTCACTTTGAGCCAGATTTACGCTGTACGGGAAGTGGGGGGTAAATTGTTAAAATACCCGTTCTTGAATTTTAGCCTCTGCAACCCAGGCTTTCTGCACCAGTGCGTGGAGAAATAAAACCCGAGAACCCAACATTCTTCGTCTGTCTTTTTTTTTTTTTTTTTTTTTTTCCCTGTAATTGCAGATTTTAACTTTGGCATACGGTAGGAAGGGCGCCTCCGTAGCCAGGTGGGAAGGAGCGGCAGTGCGTAGAACACGCTTCTTGATTAGACCGGGGTTCGAGCCCGTCACCACCAAATACGGAGGATGCGGAAAGGTCAGGGAATGACCACCGCATATCCCGGAGCAATATGGCCTTAGTTGCTAATGCTCCTAAAAACCAAATAACAAACAAACAAACAAGCATACGGTAGGCATAATATTGCCCTTTTTTATTATGGTTTTACGTGCAATGTAATGGATTAACAATAATCCATTTGTGTCCCAAGATATTGAGGCTAACATTTTCTGGCTGAGGTCCAACAGCTTCAACTTCTCGAATATCCATTACCAATTCTTTAAATATTGATCCCCAGGTAATTCTCTAGTGGGGAAAAGATAACTTAGTTGATTTCAATCCTAAAACTCAATCTTGTCTTCTATCTCGCAAAAAGTATTCTTCTTCTGCTCGTACGCGTCTCTTCGATCACTCTGATTTCTAAACAGGATCACATATTTTGTATTGGGATGTTACCCCGACTTCTAATCTCCCTTGGCATAAGCACATCACAAATATTGGTTCTTCTGCATCAAAAAAAACGGCATTTTCTCTTTTGCTCTCAGCGTTACTTTTCCTGCAAACAGCTCGCAAATCCGTCCTACCATGGAATGTTGTTCCCACAACTGGGGCGATGCCGCAAAACCTCTCTCAGGCTTCTAGATTTAAAAGAGGGCACTTAGGTTAATTAATGACTCATCTTTAACAAAGTCTCTCCACTCTGTCTCAGATGTTCTGTTTCTGCTGCATGCCTTTACTATAGGTACTTCCATGGGCACTGTTCTTCTGAATTGGCTTCTATAATTCCAAAGATTGAAAATTTCAATCTACAGAAATTCAAGTCTCAACAAATATTTTCTTTTATCTTCTCTATCTTTAGTCGAAGCACGGTACTACTAGGTATTAAAGGGCTTTAATACCTCTCGTGCTTGGGGTTATTACAAAAAAGGGAAATTCCATTGGTTGATTCTAATTTAGCATGGTTGATTCGGAATAATTTTGTTTAAACAGTCATTTAGCTTAATATACGCAAAGATGAAATGATTGTTACGAAATTGTCTGTTACCAGAAATGTTAAATGCATTTTCATTGGATAGTAGTAGGCATTAACTTCTAGTAATGAGTGTGCTAGATTGACTGTCTGCCTGCTTCCCTTCCTCTTATTCTTTCTTCCTCTCTCACCTCATGAGATGAATAACGCCTACCGGTTGTATTACAGGATTCGAATATTTCAAAATTGAATTAACTTAAGGATTTCCTAAAAAAAAATTATTCGTCAGTCTCCTTGTACTTACGAATTCGAAAAGGTTTAAAGAGAAAGGCTGTAAATAAAATAAAAAAAGGCTTAACTATATTATAACTAGAACTATATTATAATCCATAATTAACAGTGAGACCTGTAGGCTCATTCTCTAATATTTTTAATGTTTTATAGCCAACTGCATTGCTTGTAAATTTCTTTCTTTCGAACAACACACTTAAGAGGACATAGCTGCACGAACGATATGCTAAAATTTACTTTCAGACAGAATAATTAATAGTTGGAACAAAGTACCATCTACTGCTGTTGTGGTCTGGGTAATATCTCCTTGTATTTGCTTAGTAGATCAGTGAAAGACTCGCAAGTGGTTTACTTTTAGCATGCCTTGAAAGTACGGTAGCAATATGGTTGGGGTGTGAGCATTTTCGGAATAATAAGTTTCTTTTAATTATTAAAATAAACACTTGAAAAAATAATAAAAACTGTTATTAATATTAAGTTAGCTTAGAAAGTGACTTTACTTCTTAAAATCTTCTGAAATAGGTAAGCGTATCGATAGAAATATAAAAGTAAAAATACAAGCAGAAATTAAAAAAAGTGTAAACTAAATCAATTCTAATTTATTGGTCTATTAAAAAAAACAAGAAATTAGAATTGAACTCTGTCCCTGGACCGTTTAGGACAGTTGTCTGGTTGGGAGTTATATGAGCCAAGGAAACTGTTAGTTTCCTGTTTTCCGGGAGGAAAAACTGAGTTTCCAGAAATAAAACCACGTAATCAGCGTCCGATTAACCCAACTGCGATGTGAAAACGCCCCAGTCATGTTAATCAGGTTAATTCCCGCCAGTTCTTGCCGGGAATATTTTTCGAGCGAAAGAGAACTGAATCATAGAACGCTTTGAACCTATAACAGAAAAAAAAAGCAGTTCACATTTAAGAGACACCGAGGTATCCTGATTATTATTATTTATTTATTTATTTTTATTTCTTTGGGTGGTAGACAAAAGTTAGTATAAAGTTTGACATTATTTTCGAATAAATACACACAAGCAGTAATTCTTCGAGTATCACCGATTGTTGATAACCTCATTTCATCCTTTTTTTTCATTTATGAACTAAATTTTCATAATGTTCACGAAATATTTCCCATATAAATACTTCCTGACTTTGGTTAGGTACTCCTTTGTTGTTCTTGTTTTTGGTTACATTTTACGAACCCCTGTACATTCTCAACATGAGTTAGGTGGAATTAAGCCACTGCTGTTAAATATATCAGTATCTGATGCCAACTTTGGAATCAACAAATTTTACAATAACTGAATAAGCTATTGTGAAATGTTATTCATGAATGGACCCAGATATTTCATCGCCTAAAACCAGATATTGATGTGACACCCGATGTACGTATACAGTATTTATAATTAATGAGCAAGGGCCCAAACCTCCTTCATAAGTTACTTTCTCAGGTAGTTGCCTCTCTTCCTGTCCCACCTAGTCCACCTTGAGAGATATACGTTACTCTATCAGAAGTATTTGGCGATCCATCTTCCATTATCATTATTATAATAAAATCCCAGGATTCCGACATTCATCCATCCGAACGCTCATTCACCCGTATATTTTAACTAAAAGTCATAACAATAAAGGACTTTTTTTTTTTTTTATTTATTAAAGAAAACGGTCCCAGTCAGTTTTCCTGGAAATCACACCATCTATCACAATACTGTACACGTAATTTCTGGCATAACATATATTACCACTAGTTGGTTATCATTTCTGGCACATGGAGAAAGCCGAGGATTGTCTGCCACCATGCTGGTAACATAATACACAGCATCAATATAATAACTCCAATTTGGAAGGTATGGCAGTTCATTAGTTCATATTTCAGTGAAACATGAAACGCAGTAATATAATACCCCAAATAATAATAATACCGCAATATAACCCAAATTGGAGGATATGTCAGTTCATTAGTTCATATATCAATGAAACAGTTATTTCGCACTAAAGCTGATCATGAGTCTGCTGGTCTTGGTTAGAGGATAATCCTTTATACAGAGGAAATATTTAACTGTTTCACCTCGCCACAGAAAATTGATTTTGCGTTCACTACATAAAATCACAATCTGGATAAGTCAAGAACTTTGTTACCACAATAACATATACAGCTGATGTACCCAACACACAGCAGTGGTAAAGCTGTAATCAAGAATAACACTGCTCAGGAAATGTAACGCAATCCATATACAGATCCATGCGATAATGGAATGAACAGGGGATGTAGCAACCTTTCATTAACTACTAACGAATACGCCACTCAGTAGCAGACCAGTCCGAACCAACATCTTCAAGAAGCAAAGCAATCATTCGCTATTCAGCCATCGAAAGCGGCAGGCTCGTCGTGGTAGGCTAATCCACCGCAGGCGCCCCTAGTTTCTCCGACACGAACCCAGTCACTCGGAGACGACAGGTGTGACAGACGACACTTCAAGATCACAAATTCAAACTCAAATCTGGCCCCTAAATGCTGCACCTACCTCAACATTATTTTCATAGTCGGCTCTTCAGTTCATATAGGTCGCATACCACTGTACGACATATTTCTCAATGCCACAGGACAGCGTCCAAAGTAGGATCACAGCCATTCATTCGTTAGGTAACCCCCTAGGTGCGTAACCAGGAACCAGAACTTTTCACCACCAGACTTACCATTGAAACACCCATGTCCCTCTCCAAAGAACCATGTTTTTCGTCATGTCAACCCACAAGCATCCGCACAAAGGCATGCCATTCATCTCACAAATCACTGATTGATGTTTCAACAAGGCAATCGCCCACCATTATTTGAAACGCTTAACTCACATCCTGTGGTACCCTGTCTCAATTTGTTTCGAAGGCTGCTAACCAGCTAATAGAATCGATCCAACATCAATGGAGGAGCTGTGATGCTTATCATAGCTATCCATGAGCACAAAACACATCTTAATTACTGCATCCGAAGGACACATCCTGATGCATCGAAAGAGGCATGGAACAAAGTTCTGTGCAACGCAATGAAAGCTAATAAAGTACAATACATGTATTGTGAAAGATCCAATGATCGCACCACGATGAGATGTAACTTGTGTAGGCAGAAAACCAGCTTACAGTGTTTCTTAGGAGATGGAGAGAACACTGAAGCATGGCATACAATTATGGCAAACACTGTACAGCGCCACAATGAGATGCGTGTACATAATAGTACAAGACCAATTCGCAGGTACCGTTCAACGCTCCATGTTTTCAGCTTGGTGCAATCAGAAGAAACTCCAGTCTGCTAGAAGAAAACACCCAAGAAGGGCTACACTAAGTAACACTCAATGAGAAAGACTTGTAAGGCAGCTGATCTCTGTGATTGTAATTTATTGTTGCGCAGGCCCATGCTGCGTACTAATGCTGCCCTAGCTCCAACAACAAGCGCCTCCTTCTAAAAACCTGGATTGCAAATACCTGGAAAGCAGCAAAATTCTCTTTTGTAGCAACATGCTGTTCCTCTCATCCAGGTTCCAAGGATTGCAGGTGTGAGGCCTGCTCAACAAAGGCCTTGAGTTCTTCATATTCCTGACACACATATAAGACGTGTTTCCAATCCTCCCTAAGTCCACGAACGCAGTGCGTACGTTCATTTATCCTAATTCGTCTAACTTAGCATAGAATGATCCATGGCCTGTGAGAAAGAACGTTGTCTGTAGAGCTGGACGGAACCAACTTGTCATTTCTCTACTACCCTTGTTGATAGAAAAGAATTTTTTAGTGATGCTTCCTTTTGTATTATCATTCCATCGGTCCTGTCAATAGATACCAATATGGTCTTGACAGGATTTTTCTCCTGTGTCTATCTATCTCCATGACTATTCTTTCATAGCAGATTCGTCGACGTAGGTACCTCTGAAAAGAACTACCAAATCTGTAGGCATGCGTCCAATCTGTAGTGCATATTTGACTACATGCCAGTAAGAAAGAAGCTGGGAATTATATGAACTTTACAAAAATCTATTAAATAAAAACAATATTTAACTAAGCAACAATTTATATAAAAATGATCTTGAATATTTTTTTTTAGAAAAGTGGAAAATTCTGTATTTATTTACTGTTAATTTGGGCATTTTTCATTAAATGCGTACTGCATTCTGAAGAGTCTCCAACAAATTAGTAGTGGATAGTCTCGGTACTACGGTATGGAGGTGAGGTGGCCTGTGCGCAAAACATTGTTGGGTTAAAGCAGGAAGGATGGCTTTTTCAAAGAGAACAACTGATGGATATAGGCCGAAAGTCTGAAGAGGCCTTAGGGTTCTTTTTTTGGCACCGGCCTCGAAAAGTAGTGATTCCATCTCTGGAGGGGGGAGAGGGGAAACCCCATCTTTCAGGATGTTTTGTAATATGTGCAAAAACGCAATAAACAATATAGGCGCTGCCTTTTTTTTAAATAAAGATAGGGAACTCCTCGGGCCGATTGTAGATTTGTTAGGCAAGGAATTAATAGCATTGATGAAATCTTCTCTAGAAATAGTGACTGTTGATAAAGCATTCCCTCCAACGCCTCATCTCGTCTCGCTAAAATGTTGTCATATCCTCCAGCTGATATCCTTGGACATTTTTTTTCTTTACCTTCAACTGGCAACCTTTCAAAGCACTCCCTAGTCCAGTATCTGAATGTGGTTTCTTCCATTTAAAATTTAGTAGCCTTTTTGCTCACGATTCTTGTTGAATATCGAAGCTTTCTAATAACCTCTTCGTAACGTGCATGTCGTTTCTTTTTCAAGAAAATGGCTCTTTTTTTTTCTTGTAGTCCATGAAGTCTTTTTATTAAATCCTGAATTTTTCCATTTCCTGTAAGCCTTTTGCTTGGCCACAAACGCCTGTTTTAAATACCTATTGAACCACGATTTAGTTTTGTCGGTGACCTTTACCTCTTTTGAGGCACCAAGGTCTGCAATAAATAAAAGCTATTTCTCAATCACTTTGGTGCTTCTTCCACCGGTTTATTGTATATAGCATTCCAGTTGCAGGTCTTGAGAGGTTTTGAAATAACCTCAGGTCTCATGAACTTAAGAGAGTATATCTTCTTGGTTTGACGAGTTTGTTCATCGATGCATTGCTCACCTGCACTATTGGATAGGGAATTTTCACAACATATTGGGTTGTGATCTGACTGGAATTTAGTTTGAGGGGTGACATTCTTTGTTTATCAGGTTATGATACAATAAATCCAAATGCTTCTCTCCCCTAGTCAGAAGCGTATCAAGTAGGGTCAGTCCTAAGATTTGGAGGGTATCAGGGCATGATTTCGAGTCTCGTCGATGACAAGAGGAAATTTTAGGGCCTTTTTCACAGCATGGCTGAGTGAGTTGGTCTCAGGCGAGGATAACATAGTTTTTTTCCCCCGGAAACTCGAGTCTTTCGTCCAGCAAACAGAAAATCGAACTCACAATACTTGCAATTTACAGACAGTATACCAGGAGCAACATGGCCTTAGTTGTCGATGCTCCTAAAACCCAACAACTACCGTCCATTGTTTCTTCAAAATTTACTACATTTTCACCGTATCCAAAATCGCTATCTAATCCACTCTGTCCGTCAGTTTTACTTAATGATTCTTCTTCCAGCCTTACATGGTTGAAAGAAGAATCATGAATGAATCGCTCAGATTCTCAATAACTAATAAAGGAGTAATGCAAGTGAAAAAGAATTAATGGAATCCTTTATTTTATTTATTTTTTTTTTTGATTTATGGATATGAAAGTACGTTCACTGACTAATGGTTTTTGTAAATTTCTGTTTATCCATAATAGTCGCACTGCGGTTAATTTTGCGGTGTACTATCGCTGAAGAAGAAGACAATTCTGTTTCAGAATAATAGTAACTAATTTAATCAGTTATGCGAGCCCTTCCTTGATTAAAAAAAAAAAAAAAAACAAAGGACAGCTGATATATATTTTATTGCAGTGATTCTGAAATTATGGAACGCGTGATAGGGCAAAAAATGTGCCATTTAACCAGTTACAAAAAAAAATTGTAATAAAAATAATTGTTCATAAGAAAGTTCTATTTTTTCGATATTGACACGCAAGTTAAGAGGGTGATAACCCTGCTGGATTATTACAAACACTGTTTACTAACAGCTCCTATCTGTTTTATGGGGCAGTTTGTAAACGGTATTATTGATTTAAGGATTTTGCTATTGATAGAGGATTAACAGATTAAAGGAGTGGACTAACCGGCATGTGCCGGTAAATATAATCGGGTTTTGCCTTTTTTTTTTTTAAATAAGTTTCTGGTTGTTTTTTTTCCAAAATACACAATAAATATGAATACTGAACTGTCTACCAGAATTGCTATTACTATAAAGTTTATCTTGATACGTTATCGATCTGGATGATGTTTTGGTTAGGATGTGTATTTATTTTAAACCCAGTTTCTGTAAAGCGATTATTAAGGGCGTAGAGAGCCAGCAGGGGCCGTGAGGTAAAAGTATTTGATGTCTAACGGCACCAGAGGTTCCCCCATCTCTGCGTTGTATGCATTGTAGGTGTAGCACAGAAGTCTGAAAGCCAGAGATTTACGAAAACACAACAGGGCAGTGTCCTGTTGTGTAATGTCATGGTATGTTGTATCTCTGACCATTTAGCCGTTGGGCCCCTAGTGGGACCCCTCGTTGTTCACAATTACCCCGTGAAGGCAGGTAAGGGTACCCAGTAGATTTATATCAGCACTCTGGCAGGTCCTGCCACCTAATTTCCGACTAGGACCTAAAAAAAAAAAAAAAAAAGTGTGATTTTCACTTGAGTTCAAAATCTAATCAATCTTAAACCTCTCGGCCTAGTTCTCCTCAATTAACTTTAGGCTGTGGGCAAGACGAACATGGTGCAAAGAAAGAGTGGGGGGAAGACTGAAGAGTGGGGGATAATAGGTAGAAGTATGGAGACAAGAGGGAGCCATCCGCAGGTTGAGCTGTGGGTGGCTCCCACCAGGGGATAGGGAAGGAAAGTGAGCCAGCTAGGGAGCTAGGCTCAGATCGTCAATAGGCGGGAGGCCGAAGCCTCAGTAGTAGTTCCAGTGCAGGAACAAGGTTCTTCAACTGTCATCTTGGTTAAGGTTTGGTCTGTCTTCAGGCAGCTTCTCTTTGTTTCTTATGGCAGTTGTGGTTGATTGAGTTGTGTCATCAAGTTGCGCCTTCTGTTGTAGAGGTTTTCTGCAAATTTGGAGAACGTTATGTATTCTTGCTGGCTGTCAAGGAGATGATTTTCTCGGTCTCTAGGCAGAAATGTGATGCTGGTAATAAGCTGGCAGCGGAGGTCGTCAGAGTCGGCATTCATGCATAAGGTGGTGCCAGCTCTCTTTCTCCACAGCAGCAGATAGTCTATGATGCCGGGGCAGTGAGTGTGGCTCGGAAAGCTCTATGCCCGGTGAGTAAGAAGGTTGTATGTAGTCCTGGTGAGAACCGTGGCGGCCTTTTTGGGTATGGTTTGTCCACGTTTGGGAGGAATGTTTTTGTAATTTCACCTTTGAAGGAGTTGTCCCATCTGGATTGCCAGATTTGTGTGCGATGGGCGGTAAGTCTCTTCTTTTCGTTCAGACGACCAGTGGCAGGGTCCGCATTGAATCCCATGAAGGAGCAAGGATTCCACATCTGACCACTTCGAGGTCGACTGGAAGGGCTCCGGCCAGTACTTGCAGCGCATGGGTACTCGCTATGCTGCAGGCCCGGGTAATAGGTAGTAACATAGCTCTGTTGATGGAATCAAGTATTCTCTGGTTGGTTGCCAGGGTAACTTTTGGATACCATGCTCTTAATGCGTATTATTATTACCTGTGTGGTGCAAAGAAGCCTGATGCTTATGATGCACCAGCCAAAAAAAATTTGAGTTACCCTGAGAGAGAGAGAGAGAGAGAGAGAGAGAGAGAGAGAGTTCAGTCCCCATTCTTTCCTTGCGACACTGGGGATAAGGGCCATGTAGGATCTAATTTTTTTCCTGATGTAATTAAGGTGCACCTTGAAGGAGAGCTTGGTGTCAAGCATTACCCCAGTTACTTGAGCTCATTAGACAGTCGGAGTGTCGTTCTTGATTTGAGTGGATCTTCTGCAATCAAGGTTCCCCGTAGGAGGATGAAGTCGATTTTAGTTTCAGAAATCGTGAGGTGGTGTCTTGGTCCAGTTTTGCAAGATTCGGAGGGCGTCGTTTGTCTTCTCTTCCAGTTGCGATCTACTGTTTGCAGTGACCATAAGAATATGGTCGTCTGCAAAGGCTTGTGGGGTAACTTTGCCAACCGATATCAGTGCTGAGGAACTCGTCCATTACTATGTTCCACAGCGTTGGTGCCAGCACAGAGACCTGTGGAGTTGTCTCGAGAGCCCTCTGGGAGGGGAATTAACTTGATGCATCTATCTGATAGATAGATTTTCAGTGTTGTTTGGGTTGGCCGGCATGTCAGTTTTCTGAAGTCGGGCCAGGACGCTAGGCCCTGAGGTCAAACAGCTTAGCCGAAGTGGCCAGCCTTTCCTGTAGGGGGTGCAATCCCCGTAACACTCATTATTAGTAGTACAGACCACGCCAAGTGGTATATCTGTGCTGCTTAGGATCTTAACATGTGTCCAATTGAGAATTGGACACATGTTTATATGAACATTTTACTCAGAATAATCAATATTATAACCTCCCCAAAATATTTGCTATTCATCCTGAATCAGCCTGTATATATAAAGCGAAACTTCCAGATATTCAATCAGCAGGAGCAAGTGCGTGAGTTAACAGTTATATATCAATAAACGCATGCTTTTTTCATGGTTTTTGTGTCAATTTCAGGTAAATATGCTTTTAAAATATCATATCTGGACTTTAATCCATCAGATTAATGCTCAGATAGCTGTGAGAACTTTGGATGAAATTTTAATGCCCTATTAAAGAAAATTTTTGAACCGTATTTTGACTGAAAAGTAGTGATTTTGATAAGAAGTAGACACCTTATCTATATATTGTCATAATTGTCCTTCGGGTCTCAGAGGTTGGTAAAAATAAGCGTAAAACATTACTTCCATTCGCTGTTTCCATGGTTTCGAGCGAAGGAATAAGCAGTCAGGATAAAAGCCCGTTATGCTAGCAGAGTGTTGCTGGGCCGTGGTTTAGAGAGGCTTCTGACCATAAAAAATTAAAAACATAAAAACTTAGTTGCCTATATTATTAGGCTTTTTTTTAATACTTGTTAAAATTTCCTTAAAAATTCATTCAATAAGTGAACTTGATTTCTCTCTGAGTGCTTAACGATATCTGGCTTCAAATTTGCATTAATCTGATTAAAAAAGAAAAGAAAATCAAACTTTTCATTGACTAGTTTTATCAAGGAAGTTTTGGCAAAGTCGGTAAGGTTTTGGAGAGAATCTGCTCCCCCCCTATTCTCTTGATATCTTCTCTAGACTACTTCCTTTTATACAAATTCTCCAAAATAAATTGCAACACGCTGAAAGGACGACGATTTTAAGGTGTACAAGATTTTATTACAAAGGGATTGGTGGTGGTGGTGGTCAGTTCAAATTCATTAATATATATCTCCAACAGTGTCCCTAGCAATTTCACAAATGTCAAATGGGTTACTGGTTTCCTGTAACCTGATTTTTGTTCTGAAAATTAATTGTCAACCTTCTATGTCTGGCACTCGAGAACTCGAAATCTAGCGCGACATGGAATTCATTATATAATGATAACTCGGCTTGGTGAACAAGCACTTAATGCGCCGCTCCTACTCAATAAGAGAATTTTGCTGGAAAATATCTATCGGTTATAACTGCCACTCTTGTGTATCATTAAAATAAACTCCGTCACTCTAAATATTCCGCCTGGTCCTCGCAGGTGTTAGCACATTCGGTATAATCGCCACCTTCCTCACACCACTTGGAAAAGATCTGAGTTCGAAAAATCTTCATGTCATTGACGTAAAGAATTTTTATTGGATTGGATTTTAGTTTTTCACAACGTGGTTGAGTTAGTTGGTCTCAGGAGAGGGTGGCATGGATTTTGCGGACAGCTCGCTCTATCCATTTTAGTACTTTTACGGTTATTTATCGATGGTTTATAATTATGTTACTTTTACAATTTTAAATGTATTTGTTGTGTAGTGTTATTTTCAATTGTTTTATAATCCATGATTTATTATATCTTACTTGTACTTTAAATAAATCTTTTTATACTTCCGGATGATCACATGGTTAGAGGAGTTCACAAGATAAAGAAAATACAAGAAGCAGCACCGCATTTAGTCACAGTCACTGACCTGAACCCCGTATGAAATAGCATAATAGTCTCAGTATAATCTGTGAGTCATATTTGTAATCCGCTGGCCTTAGGGCTTTTTCAAGGCCATACAATTTGCATAACTGTATGATTTACTACTGTTTTCAATAAAGATATTTGCTGTCTCTCTGAAATTTAATCCTCCTGACATACAAAAGCGAACATTCTCTTATTCTAATTGCTTACGCTTAAATTTATTGTAGTAAGAATGATTAATGAGACTGAAGACAGTTCCTTCTTCACATCGAATTTTATTATGTCAGAATTATAAAATATTAGAACAAACAAAACTGCATACTGCGTTATTCTTCCGTATGCCATAAGATTCAACTTCCGTATTACAATATTTCGACTTGCCCTGACAACGGTTTATTGTGATTGCTAACAACTAGTCGTTCAATTACACGTGTGCTTGTGAAATTAAAAGCATCCTCTACGGAAATGCGACTCCCTTATGACAAAGATAGTGTAATCGTATGAAAGAACAGACTAGGTTGTAATAAACCACAGAGAAAGAATCGGAGAATGCGATACATGGATGGAGCAAGATGAGTTCAAGAGAAGACATTTTGTAAGCATCGCATTTGGCAAATCGCGAAGGACGGGAGAGGCAGGGGAGTAAAGCATCGTGTCTCATATAATGTATTCCTTAGAGGGCTGTGTCGTGTAGGAGGTAATAAATGGGGAAGCGAATACTGAAGTCTTGAATGTGATGGGCATACGTGAGAGGGATTTTTGAAATACGATGGAAAGAGCCCAGAATTAAAAAAAAAAAAGAAATAAAGATAAGTTCGGCAAATGATCGGTTGGAAATTTTCTAGTGTTAATTCGAAATTTCTTTCAGATTTAGTATACGATGATCACTAAGTTTAGCTTTATAGAAATTAATATTCTGATATCCTTCTTTGCATTTGTGTGTTGAACGTCCTAGAAGTTAGAGAAATTTTCAGTAATGCATCTTTTAACGAATGGTAATTTATAATGCTGAAATAAGGCACTAAGGATGAGCTAGAAAGTTTCGCCGTATTCATTGCGATGGAGGCAGTAGCATTTAGCTGCATTCCAAATTAACACAATAATGATATGCCCACCCTTAAATATGCATCTTTTAAATCGCGAATTGTATCTATGAACAAAACACAGTATGCGATAATATATATGGAAAACTACACTGAAGAATTCGTAAAATTTAAGATAATTTGGTAAAAAGTTACCATTCGTTGAAGTAAAACCTCAATACCCATACGTGTCAGTACAGTTGGAAAAGGAGGCCATTCAGTTGAAGTAGAGCATTAGTCAACAAGAAAAATGAAATGGCAGAGCGGAAATATTCGAAAAGTTAGTACCTGTAAGTCGGAGAAATTAGAAAGAAAGAATATTTTCACGCGTCGAAATGGAAAGTTCTACGAAACGAACTCTCGATAATAAATGTCTTTTTTTTTTTTAATAATAATAAAGTACGTACATGACATTGCCGATGCGTGTGACGAACCTAAATTCCGAGCCGTCTGTATTGTTGTGTTGACTGACTATACGGGAGTCGGTAATCAAAAGATTAGTGTTCTGATTATTCTTTGGAACGACACATAATTAAAAAAAATAACTAGTTGGACCATGTTTCTAACAGTAACAGAGGTCCAACTAGATTTCCAATCAACGGATTCATTGCCTCAATTTTAAACGAAGCAGACCTGCAGTGCTTGTACATGTGTTATTGGTCAACTTTTTTCTAATACTGTTACTTTATTTAACTAAAATAAAAGTTTATGATCTAACCTTAGGGGAAGGTTGCCTGAATCGAACTACTTTATTTTGAAGGTTAGTAAATTTTAAGAAAAATTATTTTTAACCTTCCATTAAGCTGTTGCGAGTCTAACGCAAACAAAAAATACAGTAAAATATTTCACCATTTCTGCACATTTTTCGTGAGTCCGTTTCTGACAGGACACATGCATGTGTCCTGTCAGATATGCATGTGCTGTATCATTTTGCTAACTTCACGTTACAAATGAAATGATGCTAACCTGTGCTTTCTTCTACGTGAACCACTCTTTAGTCCTGGTAGGTTTACCTTAAGCCTTTTACTTCGCAGCAATGCTGTTCTATATTGACTTCCTCGGGTAAAATAATCGTTTGAAATGCTTGCTTACTTTGTTCATTTCTTAAATAACTATGATAGAAATTGCAGATTTACCTTTTTTTTTTAAATAGGTAAGGAATCGCAGCTGTTTTTATCTGGTAGATGTGTGCCGAGGTGCGATCATGAGTTGATTCACCGATGGCTTGAGATCTTATCAATGCAATGCACCAAAATTCAGATTCTGTACCACTGCTGAGTCAGTTAGCTGACATTGGTATCGAGGTTTCTTTTATATACTACAAATGTTGTGGAGGGGAGAAATGGAAATTCTGATATTCTTTTTAATTGATCACGTCCACATTTTTGAAAAAAAAAAAAAAAAACAGTCCTGTTTGAGATCAAAGCTACTTCATAGTTGCTTTATTAAAATATGTTTAAAATGCTTGAGTTACTTATTGAAATAAGTTACTCCGTTGGTTTTTGAAATAAAAAAAACGCAACATCAAGTGTTGTAATTTATGCGTTGTATGTTAACATTATAATGTTAGGCAAACTTTAAATTATAATTATATTTTCTGTGGAAAAATTCAAGTTAGCAATATTTTTTTCCATGAGAGGTGCGCCCATCTACACATTACAAGAACGACTTCCTTTTTTCCTGGATTAACAGTTTGAATAAGATATAGTAACCATATGAATATTATATCACTGTTTATACAGCCCTTCTTTAGATTATAATGCAAAAAAAAAAAAAAAAAAAAAATCGCGTCGGTCTAACATTTCTCCGTCATTTTCCACGAGTTCGTTTGAAAATCAGTAGAGCAGAAATATGTTGATCAAACACCATATGTATCAAATATAACTAGCTTGTTATAGACTAATAGTCTAAATTTTTATTTATTCACAGAAAATGAAGTCAGTATTTTAAGATTTGATATATCCAATGTATTTAATCAATCTGAATAATTTATTCAATTAATGAATGCGTATAGTAATTATTTATATTAAAATGAACTAAATTTCATTAAAATAAGTATAATTAATTATTTTGCAAAGGCTGAGTTTAAAATTTAGCTTTCAGCCACTACACCAGGAGTCCAATCTTGGAAACAGAAACTGGTCCACTATCGGCAATTCATCGCTATTTTATATTTTAATATATAAAAATTATATATTTCAGAAATAATATAACTTTAAGTGGAAAATAAGCTAGCAATGACTGTTTCAAATAAACTCTGACTGAGCTATACGAGTTGTCTTGTTGTTCTAATGATGTCTAAATGAAAGCACTATATCACGTGTGGAGACTGCTGCGAACAGCAAAAAAAAAAAAAAAAAAAAAGCTATATTTATGAGGAGCTAACCTATTACCGAGGGCGCCTCCGTAGAAAGGTGGGAAGGAGCAGCAGTGCGTAGCACACGCTTCTTGATTAGACCGGGATTTGAGCCCGTCACGACCAAATACGGAGGATGCGGAAAGGTCAGGGAATGACCACCCCATATCCATGGAGCAATTTGGCCTTAGTTGCTAATGCTCCTAAAAAAAACCAAATAACAACCTATTACCAAGCAAGTAAAACTTTGTAATTTTGATTGCAGATTGCACCTTGCAAGTATCAATTAGCAGCAATTTTCGCATTTTGGTATAAAAGTGTTTTACTTTAGACATCATTAATTGATTACACCACTTTTCATTTATACATTCATGTTTAGCTTGTTTTAATTTTGTTAAACAGAACTTACGGTAATAAATAAGATTAAAATTATATCAATTCTGTTAAAACTTACTTTTCAGGTACCACAGTTACTAATAATAAGAGAAATTTCGTTGTTCAAAAGCAGTACACTCCCGTTTCCAGATGGCCACTGAAGTTATGGCCGACGCAGCCGAGTGGTCAATTAAAGTTCAGTCGTACACACACACACACACACACAATACATTTGAGTGGACCGTAGTTCTGCTGAAATTATTATTAGTAGTAGTGAGAAATGATTTCAAGAAAGCAGCATCAGCTAAAAAAAAACAAAACAAAAAACTAACACTTCCCATTTACCTGTTTATCCCCTCTAACAGTTTATCTGGTCTTCCTTGAATTAAAATTAACTACCTATACAACACCAGATCGTTAATTGTTGGGAACAACACGAATTTCTTTGTAGCCAGCTTGGGTAGGAGCAGCAGTGCGTAGCACACTCTTCTTGATTAGACCGAGGTTCGAGCCCGTGACCACCAAATACGGAGGATGCAGAAAGGTCAGGGTTGTTTTGTTTTTGGTTTTTTAAGGAGCATTAGCAACTAAGGCCATATTGCTCCGGGTCATTCCCTGACCTTTCCGCATCCTCCATATTTGGTGGTGACGGGCTCGAACCCCGATTTAATCAAGAAGCGTGTGCTACGCAATGCTGCTCCTTCCCACCTGGCTACGGAGGCGCCGGAAAGGTCAGGGAATGACCACCGCACATCCCCGGAGCAATATGGCCTTAGTTGCTAATGCTCCTAAAAACCAAATCTTTTATGCGTGTAGTCTGATCAAGAGGGAGAATTTCATCATCAACATTGAACGTGTTCATTCCATTTAAGGCCTTAACCACCGCAATCAGATCTCTTAGAAAATGCCTAATCTCCAGACGCTGCAATTTGCAGAACTGAATCCTTTCCTGGTAAGGGTACTCCTGTTCTACCTTCACCAGTCTTGTTGTTGTTCTCTGCACCCGTTGTATCCACTGATCTACATCCTTCTTAAAATGAGGCTTCCAGATCTGTATGCAGTACTTCAGATGTATCCTGATCATTGCCTTATACCGTACAATGGGATAATCGCCTCTTTATCCATGCTGGAAAAATTCCTGTACATCATTAATAAAACCCCATGAACCGAGCTGGAAACCCGTCTGCACAGGTCAGAAACCTCATATCTGGCAGACAGTTACTCTCAGGTGTTTTTCGTTCTCCATTTCTTTGAGTGTTATATCGCACAGGTGGTAGGTTAATCTGTTATAACTGCTCCCCACATGAAATTCCTTGTTGTCATTAACCATCCTGCCAACCTTTGCATTATATTCAAACTTAAACGTTAAGCGTGATATACCTTCAACAATATCATTAATAAATATAGAAAACAATAATGGATCCATCACTGAAACCTGGGAGAATCCAGTAATGACATTAGTCCATTGATAACCACTCTGTCTTCTGTCACTTAACCATCCCTTTATCCATAACAGTAACTTGCCTTTAATGCCACACTGCTTAAAATTGTACATTATCAAAATCTTTTCTGAAATCCAAGCATAATCTCAAAATTAATTTTTTTTCATTCAGTTCCTTTGTTACTGTGTCATAACATCCAATCAGTTTGACAGACAAGATCTTACCCTTAGGAACTCCATTCTGTGACTGCAGTAAACTGCATTCTTGTCTAAATGGTCCTGCTTTATTTATTAACCTTCTTTAAATACAGATTAGTGATAAATCTTGTAAAAATAATTGATTATAAGTTTCCCTGACCTGTGTGGTTGCGCTGAGCATGAAGAGAAAATTTTTTTTTTTTTTTAATTTTCTATAAGATTTTTTCCCTGACAAAGCAAGGCGCAAATCCAATCAGAACACCTTCCCTTAGCAGTTCTTACTGAGGACCAACCTGCTATTCATCCGGATTCATATAGAACTATGTAAAGAAAAAACCACCCTAAATAAATTACTGAATAAATATAACAATGCTAACTCTGTTTACCCTATAATTATCAAAGGGTGACAATCACGGTTTGATGATGCAAGGCAAAAATTTGCTAAGTACGGCTGCAGAAATTCTGAATCTAATTCGAAAAAAGCACCTCATATATCCATCTCCAAAATCCATCATAATATCATTTTTGGTTACTATAATCTTTGATCCTCGTATTTTTAAATTGTTTTAATTTTGCTATCTCGTATGCATTATCATAATCGTTCTTAAATGCGTATTTATGCACAATTCACCCTCTACATTTTGCATATATTAGCACATATCATTCATAATGATATAACGATGAATGCAGTTTGATATTAAACTAACTGAAATTTAATTTGAATTAAACTAATTTTAATTATGAGATTACGCAATTGAATAAGGCATGTTGACATACTTTTGACGAGTTTCCGAAGTTATCTGCTTGATTATTATGATATAGCAGAGGGCGTTATGACATTTTTAGCAACTCTTTCTCCCTTGTATACGCGGTACATACATACTATTTATGGGATCAATTCCATGGTGAACCTTCTCAGCGTCGGATTCAGACATAAGTCTAATAATAACCTGGATAATAGAGCCTCGTCTTTCCTTTTATGAGAATAAAAATATACAATGAGATGGATTGTAAGCCCCTCAAATGTTTTCGCTTACGGTCTCTTCGCGCAAAATCCGGCCCTAACTTTTCTTAAGTCTTTAAAAAATAAAATGAAGATATTATGGGTGTAAATGAGAAAAGGGAATGAAATTTAGATTTAACTAAATTTACCACTGAGAAGGGAAATGCAACTTTTTAACAATTAAATTATCCAAGCAATTTGTGCAGAAACAATTTATATCAAAAATATTGCTTAACTCTAATAATACCGAGCAATATTTGATTTTTTTTTAAATAGAAATATGGTGAGCCTTTTTCTTAACACTTATTTAGAAAGTGAAAATCTTTTTTTGTTTTTTTTTTCCCCTTAGCAATCAAGATATTTCATATTCATAAATTAGTTTTCTCGTGCTTAAATTTTAGTTTATCTCTTCATAATGGTTAGACTGCTGATTGAGAAGTTCTGGCTTAGAGTTTTCTAGACCTTGCTGCAGTTTTAAGACTGCTCTATCCCTACCACCACCTGCTCACTGCAAGACAGACAGATAAATAAGGCAAACCCCCCAGCCGGTGATAATAGTTTTATCAATTATAGTTGAACGTGCTTTTAAAATGTCGCGTCAACACATTCATTTACCAGATCGCTTTTATGCGTTATGACTATATTTTTATGTAAGTCGTTTATTGTAATAACTGATAAAATTTCATTAAAATTTTCAATAAAAACGTAACTGGGTGTTCCTCTCTAAATTTATTGGTGCTAGACCGCATAAGATTCCAAATTTGGATTCAACTTTTTAAAATCCATGAGATGTACTGTATTTCGGAAGGAAGAAAAAATCAAAACCTAAAAAAAATGTCCAGCGAATTGAGCTTTTCTCACAGAATACGACCATGTCATTTACATGTTTGGTACATTGCCTAAGCACTGTGAAGATAACTTATCTCTAAGTTATAAAAATTTAATTGGTTTCGATAGATTTTTATAATGCCTTAAATGTAGAAATAATTCTGTCTTAACGGCAATCCACTGACTGACATTAGAATCGAGATAAGTTAGTTATTCGACTTTTCATTAAATTAAATATTTGAATTGATTAGTTGGCTAGTTCTTTGAGATAAGCGATGAAGCAGGTTAGGCCATGAGGCGTCAGTATATCTGCTCAGTAAATACAGTCAAACTTCTCCTAACGGACACCTCTCGTTAACGGACATCTCTCTACAACGGACATTTTCAAATTCCCCAACTCACCTCCATTGGTTTTAACGTGTTTGCAGCTTCTGTCTAGCGGACATTCTCTGTAACGGACGCGGACAGGCAATCTGCACTGTTTCGTTTAGATTAGCACTTAATTTGATTTCCCCACAACGGACTGCGGGAGAGCTCACGGTCCTTTTCTAGGAACTTTTCTTCCATGTATTGCCTCAATCGTGTGCTTATTTTCTATTTCCGATTCTCTGAATTTTATCAAGTTTTACGTCGCTGTTCTAAACCCTTTTTCAAGAATTTTAAGGCACGTGTAAAACATCTGATGAATTCAGTGTGTGCAGATGGGGGGGGGATTTTGTCGGCCTTTCGTCTTTTCAGTTTTCAGTTTTTTTCAGTGTCGTGTGAAGTGCACAATGTCTTCTCGTAAACATTTAACTTTAAAAGATAAAGTCCAACTCATTAATGCGTATGATCGGCAAAAAAATAGTGTTAGCAATCTCGCTGCAAAATTCAAAATCGGGAAGACGCAGGTAAGCGACATCCTAAAGAAAAAAAAATGAAATGCTCAAACAATTTTGGCAACACGGAAATTATCAGGTTCAAAAATCATTCCCGAAAACTTTTGGACTTCAAATTGACAATGTTACGTATGAGTGGTTTTGTCGCGAACGTGCTAAAAAAATTCCCATTAATGGGCTTATTATTAGGGAAAATGCTTTGGAGGTTGCGAAATCTATGGGAGTAAATGAGTTCAAAGCTTCTGTGGGATGGCTAGACAAGTTCAAAACTCGGCATAAAATTTCTTGGAAAACCGTAAGTGGTGAATGTGGATCTGTTGATACTGGGGTTGTAACAGAGTGGACCGTCAAATTGGAAGATTTATGTAGTGATTTTGAAGCTAAGGATATTTACAACTGTGACGAAACAGGGTTGTTTTTTTTAAAGCTCTTCCTGAAAAAACAATGAGTCTAAAAAACGAAAAGTGCCAGCGCGGAAAAATTTCTAAGGAACGCTTGACTGTACAATTGTGTACAAATATGCTGGGAGACTTTGAACAACCACTTTTTATGGGAAAACCACAAAATCCTCGTTGTTTCAAGGGCATAAAGTTGAATCTTTTGAATGTTGACTGGAAGTCTAATAAAAAAGCGTGGATGACATGAGATATCATGAGCGAATGGATAAGTCACTTTAACCAAAACATGATTCTTCAAAACAGAAAAATTATTCTTCTCATGGATAATGCTGCATCTCACCCACACATTGAATTGTCCAACATTCAAATCGTTTTTCTGCCACCAAACACATCTGCAGAGCGTCAGCCCTTGGATCAAGGGATAATAAAAAATTTTAAACTTCACTACAGAAAACGTGTTTTAAGACATCTCATTGCAAACATGAACGATGTAAAATGTGCGAGTGACCTTGCAAAGAAAATCAGCATCCTAGATACGATTCAATGGATTTCCTCTTCAGTAAACGCAATTAGAAAACAAACTGTCGTGAACTGTTTTGTAAAGTCTGGCTTCTCAAACGCAAAAATTGAAGTTGTGAACAGCAATGTGGAGCACCAAGAAGAACAAGAACTTCAACATCTATTGATAATGTACGATACTTCAGCTACAAGTGACCCTGGCTAAAATATTAACGACATTATCATCGATATTTTTCAATAAGTTCCTCATGAGGATAAAGAAATGGAAGGAGGTCATTCTGTCGAAGAACATATTAACGACGAACCACCGATGAAAATAGAAGAAGCGCTCATACGAATCAATCGTTTAAAAATGTTTTTGCCGCTGAAGAAGATACTGAAGGACTTTCGATGGTTTCTTCACTCCAAACAAATGTTGAAAACAACATTATCAGCCGGAAGAAGGTGCAGAAGAAAATAAGTGATTACTGTATGTATTTTTCTTAAGATAAAGTCATAATATGCATAGCACAATTGTATGTATATTATTTACAAAAATATTGTGCAAATTCTGTATATAATTTAATTTAATTTTACATTAAACGTTTAACGATTTTTCTTTATCTCTTGTGTATGCAATTGTATATTATTTACAAAAATATTGTTCAAAATCTGTATATATTTTAATTTAATTTTACATTAAAAGTTTAACGATTTTTCTTTCTTTCTTTTTTTTTTTTTTTCCCTCAGACTTCTTGTTAGCGGACACTTCTCTCTAACGGACACATTTTCGTTCCCCATGGCTGTCCGTTAAAGGGAAGTTTCATTGTATGCCTATTTTCTGTAGTCAGACAGTAGAGGGAATAAAGAGTCGTTCTTCGTGGCAATATAGTCGACTCAATATATCGCCGTCTGTCATTCGTTTAGAGAAGTTTTTGTTCGTTTCCTGTCGACGACTGGGGGAATTTTTAAAAGTACTCATCACTCGAATCTGTAGTTCGCCAAATATCAAGCGGAGGGAGAAGGTTTCCCACCTCCCCATAAGGTTTTCCAATCCGCGTAAAATGCAAATAGCATGTGAACAAATATTTCTGCAGAAAAAATATACAATACGTGGATATGAGCAACAAGTGCAGGTGGCGTTAAAATATTTTGCAATTTGTAGCCGCTGTGCTGGCTACCCACAGTTGCATATTAATATTGAACATTATGACTGTTATGAAAAAAAACAATAATATAAAATAATACAACGATAATAAAAGCATATTAATATTGTTTTGAAAATTTTCGACATGCTACGAATATAAACCAAAGATGTGTGTTTTAAATGTAAAATTGTCGGTTCTTGCTCTTATTAGCACATTCGTTGCGGGTGCTAGGCTTCGGCGTCTAGAGTTCACACACACACAAGTTACTCCGACTTTGGGTGATAATCGAAGCAGGGTCATTTTCAATATAAGAGAAAGAACAGAATTTTTAAATGAATAATGCTATTAATTTATTCTATTTTGCGCGTGCCCATACATAAACGTAAATATCAGTTATATCAGCCTTTGAATCTTCCTAGTGGTAACGCTACTTGGCTGTGACAGTCCTTGTGTATCACCAGTAGAAAAAAATTAGAGGGTATTTTTTTATAAGAACTATTATAAAATAGTTAAAGTAGACTAATTTAACCTATTATGAGGAAAAAGTAAACAACCTCGTATAGAAACTCAGAATAGAGCTTAAATTGCAATAGCTAATAATAATTGGCTTATTCTCATTAGCACAGAGCATGCTCAAATTTGATGCAGAATCTAAATTATTGTATCAATTAATCACTAGCAGAATCCAACAGCGTGAACAAACAACTGGATTTGATCATTAAAGATACCTTCATATGAACGTAAGTCTCCTGCTTTCAACCGCTTAAGTTGCCTTAGTTCTGTTCACCAAACAAATATTTACAACTTGATTACAAACTGCACTGAATATTAACTTCCAGGTTCTTCGAATTGCGAATTTTAACAAGCTGTTTGCTCAGAATGCAGTTATTTTTCGAGGGTTATTAAAATCAGCCTAAGAGGGCAAACTAGAATTAGTATGCAACAAGAAATCATTTAATTAATTGATGAGGTTTTTGGTAAGACTTCATTGGTAAGGTGCGATACTTCTGTCCAATATTTAACATGTGTGATTTGTTCAACCACAGAAATTCACGAAACGTCGTGTTTCAGCATTTTTCGTTGTTGTATAGATTTAGATTTCTGCGTAACTGTCTAGCATTAGATGTGGGAAACATTACAACATGAGAATAAAAACAGTCAACTAAAACAAAATCTGTATCTGAAATTTGCTTCCTAGACGAAAACAGGGCAATCCAATCGCTGCATGTTAGAAACCGGTCGTTATTCGACAGATAGCACATACTTCGATATTACTAGGTGGGAAAAATCATTAGAAATCGAGGGAGCCATCATTACCTTTGATGGCGCCACAATTGGATATATAACCTAACTGAAGTCATTTTCAATATCGGTACAGAAAGTGGGTAATGGATAATGGGCACATGGTAGCATCCAGTATTCGCTGTTTTGCTCATAATCTGTAGGAATTTCTATATATCATTCGTTATTTTTCAGAATCGGAGTCTGAAATGTACTAAAGAATTGATTTTAAAGAATTTATTATTCTGCAGCGATATTTTTACCTTCTTTTGGTCAATGTAAATTCAATAATCATAAAAATCGATTTTTTTTAAATAAATAATATTTGTGTATGTGGAGGAAATCTTTCTTCCTTACACTTGGTCTTTCATTCTTTCTTGATTGGACCTGGTTGACAAGATTTTACACCCAATGCAGAGACATTGCCACTTGTTAGGAAGTTCGGTTTGTGTGGGACTTTTGGCTCACTACTAATAAACTTGCAATTCTTTATCTATTATAATAAAATTCACTTCATAGCAATTCCTGTTTTCCGCATTTCTGTTAATTGTTTAGAAATAACCATGTGAATTGCTTCTCTCACTGCATTCGGTACTTTTACTTTACTTATTTTTATTTATTATTTTATTTTTTTCCACATAAAGGACTTCCTCTCCCAAATACAAACTCACACTCAGAAATAAAAATGTGATTATGTCAGGTTGGAGAGAATGTGGGTGACTTTTTAAGAATGGTATTGAACAATATCCTCCAGATGGTAAAAATTTATTTAGAAAATAAAAGATTTTTTAGAGTTGTCATTCATAAAATCGAATTCTGCAATCTGGATCAAATTAATGCCGTTTATGTTCTTTAAATGCTCAAATACTACTTTTATTCCTGCTCCGAAGGACATTTAATAGTATTGTATGAAGTTCAATTAAATGCAAGCAACGCACGTTGATATAGCATCTCTGTTTTCTCGGATGTCCATTGCGTCGTTTAAAATGGACGAATTCGATCTTCATTAACTTTATTTAATACATGAGCCATATCTGAAATCTCCATTTCAACGCATCGGTGTCAGTTCATCCATCAGCAAAGCAATTTCCATTCAATCATTATTGAATCTGAAGAAATAAAAGATATGAACTTAAATTACGTAATAAGTGAATTCAAAATAAAAGATTCGTTTGCTGCTGTATTTCCAAATTTTGAATGACCCTGTAGAATTAAATCGTTTGAAATGGAATATAATCAGGCTAAAACACCCAATGAACTGTAGCAATGAGTTGGTCATTAACCAACTCGTTGCTACAGTTCATTGGGTGTTTTAGCCTGTTCAATTTCACTTATGTGATTTAGTCACCTTTCCCTTGAAGGTACTTAATACTGAAACATCAATATTTGGTTTCCTAAATTCTAGTATTTAATGTTACGAGTTTCCATCTAACTGTTTATTGGTTTTATTGGCTAAACTATTGGTTTAAAGGCTGATCCAATGGTATCTGTTTATAATTTTCACGCCATTTATCTTCCTGTATCCTCGGTACAGGAAATACTAACGTCCTGCTAGGTCTTTATTTAATAGCAAACTATCTTAGTTTGCAGACGGTTATTGTAGGGGGATAGGGAGGGATTGTTCTTTCAACAAAATTCGATTTCGTGACACGTTAAATCGTGAAATGCACAGATGATAAAATGACTAATGTTGAGATTTGCTATATTTATTCCTAATAATACAGTTAATTAGTAATATTTTTTGCAAGCAGTAAGAGTCCAATAATTGTCACATTAATGAAGAAACTTTTTTGAAAAGTTACTCACTTTTTTGCCAGAATTGCTAACTTAATTGCCATCTGTCTTAGTGATTCATGATATACAAATATTTCGAAACGTAAAAATGAAGGAAATCAATGCAAGAATTAGATGCTTACTGCATATCAAAACTTTCAGAGAACAATAATGTATGCCATTCTCTCAAACATAAATATTTCAAAAATTTGCTGGTCACTTTTTTGTCCCTTTGCATTTTGCTTCATTTATCATTCAACGTATGCACGTGGTTAAAATTATATCTTCTTCGACGAGCATATTTTTCTTTCTTTTCCTACATATGAATTCCTCATTTATATTTGGTTACTATGGAATTTAAAGCACGGAGTCATTCTTTAATTGGTTACAACATATAGCAGTTATTTTTCATTTCACGAGAGCATAATGTTTTAATTTTTAATTCGGATAAAAATTACCGCATTAGTAACTTTTTAAATGAGTCTAAAAAGTCGGTAACATCTTAAGAACCTTTGAACTATTTCTCATATGATATTAGACGTGTCATACATATAATTCTGCACATTTCATATACAAATCGATAAAACAATACATATTTGCATATTCATATTACCTTCGCCTTCCAATTAAATTCAGTGCAAGAGTATTATACACAATGTACGACAGCATGCACTAGTAATGCATAGTTATGTAAATTTTAGGTCTTAAGAGAAATCCGAAAAATGCAGTATTGAGATGGGGGGGGGGTTGTACATAATGTTTATCGTAATCAGAAAAAATATCTACAATGAAACCACTTCTCTCAGGTTACACAAAAGAATATAGCGCAATATTGCAGAACACTGCTGTCAAGAGTTGCTTGGATTGTGATAGAGGGTGGTATTGAATCTGTTGTTGGATTTAATATTCCGGGAAACTTTTGTTACCTATAGTGAGGTGATTTATCGCCTTCCGTTGATCTTCTTAGTAGATAAAAGTAAGAATGGAGCTTTAACCAACTATGTATCTTCTAGCCTGGAATCTGAAATTTCGGAACGCCTCAAGAAAGGATTTTTGTCTTGTTCGAAACTCCATTCTAAAAGATTTTTTCAAAGAATACTCATCCAACGGTGCACCATTAACGAAACAAACCAAGTAATGGGCACATGTCTGTTACATATTTACAATGCTATTTCAACATCTGTTCATACAATGTTTTTAATTTTCTGTTTAAATTTTTAATCTGTTGTAAAATGAGATTTTTGTAGTACGATGAGCCCCTGATATCTGAAAGGTTTATACATTTGTCAGTGTCTTACGTAATTCAAAGGCGATACGAAAAATCAAAGGACGAGCGAAGTATTCGTTAAATACGTCACCATTGAGCTTACTAGATTGTTGGCCAGTTAGTAAGCGATTTTTTTTCCTTTTAATAGTCTGGGAACAGTTTTCCACCCTTTTGTGTCATATGTAGTCATGTCATTGCATAACTACTTTTACCAGATTAAAATTACGCAAAGCACGGAATCACACACTTCAGTGCATACTCAGGTCAGAGTCGAAATTTATTACTTATTCGTACTGTAATTTCTAATTTAGAAATTACATGATTTACATAAATTTATTTACTATAAATTTAACTGAATTATCCAGGATAATTCTAGTGGAAAATCTAAAACAAGTAAAAAATTTTAAAAATTAGGATATTTGCTTTAGTTATTAAAATAAAGTCTCTTGAAAGATGCCGGTCCACTTTGCCTGAAAAAAGTGGCTTTCTGCGAATTCCTGTTGTTATTTTTAAGGCCAATGGCATTAAACGGGAGCATGTTATTAGCAGCTTATTAGGTTAATTAGATCAGAAGATCATTTGATTCCCCGCTAGAATTTTGGACGAAAGATCCCTTTATGCCTCTTCAGCTATATTGATAGGATATGAAGAAGTAAGTATGAGGCGAATCAAGTTCGTATGTCACGAATTTTACCAGATTTAGGCTGTTAGATCTTTGATTCCAAGAGGTTGATTCAAACTTCGTGTATGGGACCTCTATAGATGTACAGAGTAGTCAACCATCGGTGAATCTCGGGAATTCTCGAAGTTAAGAGAACTGCGGAAATGAGTTTACGATGGTTTTATAAAGTTAGATGTGGGATAAGCGCCAAAGTTATTGTTGTTATTTGGTTTTTAGTGGCATTAGGAACTAAGGCCATATTGCTCCGTGAATATGCAGTGGTCATTCCCTGACCTTTCCGCATCCTCCGTATTTGGTGGTGACGGGCTCGAACCACGGTCTAATCAAGAAGCGGAGCGCCAAAGTAAAGTTGTGAGGCGTCGCGGCATATATTGTGCCTAATTGCGTTGCGCAATTTAGTCTGTTTTACCTGCTTGCTGAATAAAGGAAAAAAAAAAAAAGTTTCCAAGAGATGAAAACCGTGTAACCCTCGTCAATGACCGACTAACTCGGCCAAGTCTTAAATTTTCATAAAGTCCATTACCTTTTGGTGACCACAAGATTGAGGCGGTAGTGCAACTGGGTATGCGCATATTGAGTAGCATGTCTTATCATAAACTCTGCATGATTTCTATTCTCTTCGACAGGATTCTTTACCTGTCGTAGGAAGAACAGAACTGCTACCGCCTCGTCCCAGACAAGGAAATGATGGCTTTTCACTCATTAATTTGAATTTGCGTATAATTCTTAATATTTTTGCTATGAAAAAAAGTTCTCTATATTTTACTTACTGTCAGTTTATTAACACAAGATTCACCCCCTATACAGCAAGTGGGCTAGGAGGGTGTACAGAAATTTTAAAATATACATTATACACTTTTGTACAAATTTTCAGATCTTTACAATATAATTATTGTATAATAATAACTATTAAATAGATATATACATTTGCTTAATTGTATTCACTTTGAAATAACATAGATCTTGATAATTGAAGAGTTAAATACATAGGTTGACTTCTTAATCAGCAACTAATATGCAGATTTATTTATATTCATTAGATTTAATTTAATTGTTCATATCATCAAATTTCTAATAAAACTGCTCAATTTTCACAGCAATCTTGGTGATTTAGTCCAGTTTGGTCTATAATTTGGCTTCTGTAGGTTTTATTGAATTCAAAATTTACCGAATCAATGGAGAAAGTGTTGAAGTGTTCAATGGTGTTACATGGAGACATTCCTTTTAGGGAGTCCAAGTTTGATAGGTCTTCCTAAGTGGGTGATGGCTTCTATTTCTTCCTCTTGTTAGTGCGACGATATCTCCTTTTGATGGGGCATCAATATGGCGAGTTGACAGATTTTTTTTTTTTTTTTTTTTTTTTGAGGACAGTGAGCTTCCAGGAGGTCATGCCTAAGTTGATTAGGATAATGGATTTCGAGATGGTGAAGGGGTTATCTCCCAGACGGTTCAGCCACTGCAGAATCCAATATTTCATTGACAGAAATTCATTACATCGAGAGGTGCCGACCGGGCTAACCGAGTGGGTAAAGTACCTGCCCGGCAACCCAAAGGTCGCGGGTTCGATTCCCGCCTCGGGCTTGGATCAAAGTACTGCAAAAACCTTGGGAGGTGCAATATGGCTACAGAAACCGATGCGCCAATAACTACCAAAATCAATCACATCGAGAGGTAGATGCAGAGGACCAGATTTCCGAGGCATGTAGTGGTATGAGTGTGAGACATCTATTCATGTATTGTCCAATCAGTCTGGTGTTGTGACAGCCTGCGAGCTCCTGGCGGATAGCCCAGAAAGTAGCATAGGTCTTCTTTGCCTTTAGGAAGTATTCCTTGAAATTTAAGTCTTCATCCCATGTTAGTCCCAGGTCAGTATGAGATGAAACTTTGGGGACTGACTCACCAATAACCGTAACTCGAATGTCATTCTTGACCTTCCTCTTCGTGATTGACTGCAGTGTTCTAAAGTAAGGGCTGAGATTTGTTGCGAAGCTATTTGAAATATTTTGAATATGTCATCCTAATCTTTGTGTTGTTCGCGTCACTTAAGCAATCATGGTATTTAGACAGAAATGGATCCACGGCTGCTGCAAATACGGCACAATAAGTTTCCATGCGGAACAATTCTGTTGATAATGAACTTCGTGCAAAATTTACCATGGGACACATACTGGTGACGTTTAGACAGTGTTTCCCTGCCTGATGATTTAGCAGGTTTCCGGTGATCCTGAAACAGTTATACTCTAGTGCGAGGAAAATGGACAAAATCCAAGCAAGAAGATCTCAAGTGAAGAATTATTATATTCTTCAGCGCTCGATCATTTACTGCATTCCGACTGCCGCATAAGGTTTTATAAAAATACGTTGTATGGTGTGTATCAATGATTGTTTACCTCGTTAAGAACTTATTCAAAAATATTAAGTACGTTGAAGGCAATTATGATTGGCCCATCTTTCATCGTATCTTATCATGGTGCTGCATTATTACACCTGAATTTTTTTTCCTTTCTTTTCTATAAAACTCTTGGCTGCATGTTTTTGCAATGAAATTACTATGGCATATTAAAGGCACTTGCTTACGAGATGATCAGAAAGAAAGTATTGCTATAATTAATTAAATCTGTTGAATAATTGTGTTAATTGGAAAGGAATTCTGAAATTTTTAATAAAAGAATGAATTTGTTTTCCTTTTTTTTCGTAAGCTGCGAACCTGTGCTTAGTTTGTTGCTTGTTCATATAATCGGCGATATGTTCATATAATCACTGCATCATGAATGAACAAAAGGTAATAGCCCATGAAAGTACACGCATAAGAAATTAGCTGATAATTTCTTATTTTATTGTGTGAAAATTGATTCTTAGGCAGAATTAATTCACACACTACAAAGTGATTGGTGTGGCATATGGCGAGTGAATAGGACTCAGTTAGATCCAGAGAAAAGTGGACATCGAATATCAATGCAAACCATTAGATAGCACTTTATTATTACTGTGTTGCTTTTTGTAGTTTTATTTAGTTTTGTTTTTTCCCCTTTATTTGTTAAAATATGTATTTCCAAAATATCAAACTTTCCAGGACCCAAAAAGAAATAAAATTCTACAAATAATTACAATCATAATACAATACTAATTTTACTTTTATATCTTTAATGAAATATATATATATATATTTTTTTTAGTTTAAATCACAACGTTACGGTAACAAAGCTTGTCAAAGACAATGTTGCTATCAGCAAGTTTATCATTGCACAAGAGCTGCATGTTTTAACAATTGAAATATGCGTCTCAAGAGTATAAAGATTAAACTTCTAGATTATAACCAATTAAAATTAGGTTTGTAGTTCCTGGCAAGTATTCTCTGTATGTTTGTTACCTAAAGGAAAATCGCGGATAAGCAAGGCACAGACATTTTTCCAAGTATGACGATAATTGGTCGTGCTATGTGGAAATTTAAAACTGATGGAATTGACATTGTTTTATCGGTGTTTTGGGCTTGCTCGAATTTCGGTGAATTCCGACATTTCTCTAATAGCCAAATCCTCTGCTACACCTTGACGATAGTGGGATATAGTAACTCTGGTATACCCCCCCCCCCATAGGCAAGACGTGGAATACTTCATCTAGCATACAAGAAACAATCACCCAGGTGAAAACTAAAGTGAGTAGCAGCTGTGGTGTCCACATCATACAGAGAAATGCCACGCTTTTTTATGTATAGTTGTCTACCAGCTATTATTGTTCTGTAGACGATTGTCATTCGGTGCAACACCACCACTTTGCTTAATGGAGACTTGAAGTGGTGAAAGCTATGTTTGAGCAAGTTTCAGCAATACCCTATTTCTTCCATCATGCAAAATTAATGATGTATTTTTAAGTTATGATGGGCATCATGGCAAGATCCAATATTCCTTACATTTCGAGGCCCGATCGCAGGCTCGCCGCTAGATAGTCCAGAAAACCGAAACTATTGGTAATCTCCATATTATGCATTTGATCAGCTAGTGTATAAACTCGCTGCCCCTACTCCGTCAGCTAGGAACTAAGAAGTCCCCGTAGTATGTGTGCCGGAGACATTTTCGAGGCCATATTATGCCAATGAGCTGGATATATTCTTGATGTGCGTTACACCATATCCAAAAATTTAATTAATTCATACAATTCCCGTATTCCATTCCACTTTGACACTGCATCATGAATGAACAAAAGATCTAAACGTCCGAAAAACTCCTTCATTTATTTCGCAAATATATACAGTTCCATTATCAGTGATGTCCATTTCCACCTACAATCTAACTAACCCCACTTACAGCGATTTCTAATTTGTTACCACCCTTTTTTGAACCCTTCAGGCTTAATATCTCTCTACCCCCATTCTATTTGTCTCTATTCTTCTATCTCCAATAATCGCTCTGAAGTGTTTTACTTCCTTTATTTGAAATTAACTTTCTCTAGTTTAACTTTCGTAACTGTAAATTAATTTTCTTTAGTGATTTTAATTCTTAACTTCAGTTTTCTATTTGCATGGACACAGCTGGTTAAGATGCGGAAGATTTTGCAATTATTAATGATCTCACTCAGGTTTCTCATTTATCTATCAACAATCCTAACCACACAGCCAACGCCCCTGACATTTTTCTTACCAGAAACCCTTCCGAATACACTATCAATGTTTGTGGTTCTCTGGACACCTTAGATGGCCAACGGAACCTAGTCTCTCGTGGTCATTCTCAGCCTCATGTTCTGTGGCATTTTCAGAATATGAAATGGGATAACCTGCATTATCTCTATTCTTATTTTCATTAGATGGATTGCTGTTTTAAATTTTCTGATCCAAATATTTGCTCAGAGAAATTATTCTTGTTGGTATAATTTCGTAGGAATTATTCCATATTCCACACTTAGGTAAACCTTGGTTTTCTAATAAATGTACCAAGGCTGTTCAGGATAAGAATGTAGCATATCGCAATAGGCTTGTATCTAAATTCGTTTCAATTTCTGCGTACACTGAAGTTCGCAACAATTGTAAACGGTTATGAATCAGTACAAACTCGATTTTGCATAGGAAAAAGAGTAGATCATTTGCTTGATGTCCAAATGTATTCGAGTATTCCGGTTCCCCGTCAAAGTATTGACCGCAATTTCTCTCCATCCATACTTCCACCTCTGTTACAACTTGATGGTTCTGTTGCATTCAGCTAAGGGCAGAGCTGACTTATTAGCATCCTATTTTTGTTCACCGCTTCTATTGACTATTTTGGTAAACTACCTCTTTAATACGCACTGAGTGAGCATATACCCAATACGCTCACTCAGTGCCTCCTATGGTCTTACATTGGAAGGACTTTAGAAAAATACAGAATAAACTTGGCGTCAAGAAAGCTGGAGATCCTAATAGTTTATGCTGCATGTCCTTTCTATAGATATTTCTACGAGCACTCTTCTCCTGAATTGTCATCTGTAATTCTCCTCCCGCTCTCTTTGAAATCAATCCGAATGCGTGTCGCAAGCCGGCAGTATCCACTCACTGTCAACTCCAAACTCACAGAAACCACCCTTTTCTTTTCCTACTTTATCCATTCTACTTCTGATTTCTGGATATGTATTTCCCGACAATTACTTCTTTTCTCAATAATCATGCTGTTCGTTGGGTTAAGATAGATCATATTTCCTTCCCAAAAATTAGTCTACAGAAATTCAAGTCGACCAATACACTATATTAATTGCTATAGTTTCAGCTACCTTTCCTGTTTGGGGTTTTGATAATAACAATAAATGGCTGGAGGAAGAAAAGATCGACAAGGCTGTGCGCAATATTCATTTTGTCTTATCCAGTACTCCACACCCCTAGTGTGAATGAAAGGGAAAGATCCGGAACAAGGCGAGGAACAGAGGTACCGCATCAGTTAACAGCATGGATGACGTGATCGCCATCACTACTGTACGTTATGATTTGTTGCAACGTGTGCAAGCGAGTACCTCTTGTTGTTGAGTTCCGCTGTAGAATTTTGGTTGTTCATTTTGAGCATTGGTTCTTGTAAGCGATGGGGCACTGATGTTCATCAGTGCTAATTAGTTACCCACGCTACAGACAAGTACAATTTGTTTTAGTTGTTTCTCCCACAAATAGTGTCAACATGTCAATGTATCACTACGCGGATTGTGAGAGGAATTTTATTCTTTTATGATGCTTTAAATCACATGACACTTAAATTTGTCCTGGTTAATAATTCCTTTCCCTTTCGTATACGCGTGCATGGCTGTATCGCTATGGTCTCATGGACTGATGATGGCCATATTTTTCTATAACACTGATCCGCGGCCTAGGAGAGCAGTGCTGTATGTTCTGTTCGCAGTAGTTTTCCACTAGACGTCATTGGGTATGTGCAATTTCTTGACAAACTATATGTACGACCATCCTCAATAACGTTCTCGAAACATGCAGGGATTAAAAGTCAGCATCATCGATCATTTAATTATTGTCGTATTTAATAATTTATAACAGTATAATAAATTTGGAAAAATTTCATTACTGCTGATGTATGATGATAAATGGGCATAGTTTACAGGTTGCTGATTGGATAGAGTTAATTACTTTGGCTTGTGTACCGTAGAATCTAAATAACTGGTACAGTCTACAACTGTATATTATCTTTCCATAATCATCTTTAAATTAACTTAAATGTTCTTTGAATATTTCTTTCTTTCCCTATCCTTTTTTGCCTTGATTTATCTTTCCTTTTCTATCCATCTTATGTTATTTGTCTACATTCCTTCTGAAGATAGTCCCAAAACATTGATTGAGTTTTGACGTTTGGTAGTTGTATTTCGGATTACTGTTGTTACTGTTAAAAGCAGACTTCCGGTGTTGGATATTTTAGAAGTTGGAAGTTTTCAGAGAAGCATTCTCCAATTCAGCAGTGCACCACAGTCTTTTCTCCATTCTGCATTCCTTCGTCCATATTATTATTCTCTTTATGAGATGTCACAAAGAATTACTGCGTCCGTAATATTTCCTTTGTCCAATCAAGGGCTTTCTTTTAAAAATTCCTAGACTAGGCCTTTTATTTCAACTTCAGAATTTATTGTTAAATTGTGGTTGATTCAGGATCGCGCGCTTTAAACTGCAGAACCCAACAGACACTTATTCTCCATTAACCACGAACGTTTCTATTTAAAAAAAAGTTTTAAAGTAAAAAAAAAAAAGCAGAATTCGCGAGCACGTCAAAGAAATAACGAACTTAACAGTGCGAGAATTTTCCGTCCTGGGGCTTGAAGATCTCGGTGCTTCATCATTAGCAGAAACCAGAAGATAGGGATTGCAAATTGCAGACGCTATTTCCGGACTAATTGTTTCACTTCTCCATTCTCTTTTTCCCCACGATCTCTTATTTCTTTCTTAATCACCTGTCAACGCTGGCTCCCGCTGCGGTTTTTTTTTTCTCTAATTTCTACTCGCTGTAGTTTCCTCGCGGTAGTCAGATGAAAGTAATACTTTTTCTATGCGCGGAACAACCCCCTTCCCTCCCTAACTTCTCCACTTTACAGTACAGACTAGAGGAACTCGCCGATTTCAGGCTGATAAATGGTTCTATATCAATACTTTCTTCTGTTTTTCCTTCCCTTCCATTCCTACTTTTCTTTCTCTCTAAAAGTTTGTCTTTCTGTGTTATTTATCTTCTACAAAATGTCGCAAATTTCCCTGAAGTTTGAGGTACCTGTTAAAAAAAAAAAAAAAAAATCTAAATTTGATATATTAGTAGGTTAATGATGCTTTTTGACTATAGGTGGGTTTCCGGTAGTTGAGTAGCAGGCGGGGAGGATATTGTAATAAACTAAATCCTGCAGGAAATATGCAAATAAAGTGGCACAGTTACTTAATATTTTTATCGAGTTTAATGTTCCGGCTTTCGTGTTCTCACCAGGAAATCCAAAGGGCTGCTCTTAATAAATGGGGCACATAATTGTAACGAGATTTAAATAATGGCATTAAGAATATGAAAGGAATATTAATAACAATTCGACAAAATCATTTGTGCGCATGTGTGTTTTAAATTAAAACATTCCCTTAAGGAACATTAAGGGGATGTTTTATTTAATAAAAAAAAAAGCATTCATTTCATAAATTATGATGCGATCTTTATTCCTGGAATAATAATAAATCAATAAATTTTCTTTTTATACTCCTGGATGGCCACAAAAAAGGTCGGGTCTGAGGAATTGGTGTCGGCACTGGTTTTCAGACCTCTTCGAATCGGTTTTAGGATATTTAGATATCTGCGTTACAGATAAGCATTTTCTTAGGGGATTCTGTTCTCTGATGCTGCCGCTATATTATATCGTTTTTTTTTTTTCTAGAAGGGAGTGATCATGATTACGGGTCTTCATTGGTTCAACATACACCGTTGGTATTTTAACGGCCATTTTTATTTCCTGTAAATAATGCACTTGAGAGCTTAGAAAAAAAATCTCAGAAATAGATATGGTATAAGACTCCATTTGTCAGAATGATGCAGACCAAGGTTTGTTCGGATATCAGTTTCTGCATTAGCAATGACGTGTATGCTCACAACAGATGTAACTTGCTTGTAGAGAAAACAGCGACATATTTAAATTTTGAACCATTCATTTGGCGGGAATAGGCTAAATACCCTTAACAGAAAATTAGCTTTGGATAATTTTAATTTTTGGAAGTTACTACTTCATCCGACTCTTAAATTTTGATTTATTTAAATAAAAGATTAAGAGTCGGCCATCTTGATTGTACGATTAAATTTTCAACGCTTAAAACCGACACCTCGCAGTTTCCGTCATTTAATTGTAATATTGTTTAATTGACTTTATGTACGTCATAATTGCGGCACTTATTCTCTCAGTGACTTAAAATGTTTTCATTGGTTTAAATTAATTCTTAATTTCATTTAACAGCTTTATTTAATTACATATTCACACTTAATTTGCCCATTAATTTTCTTGATTAGTAAATCGTCTTTTGTACCGCTACATGAAGGTTTTATATTCCCCATCTCTTGAGATTTTTAGATTATCCCCACAGCGACGGACAGAAAAGAATGCAAAAATTCTTTTCTTTTGCATTACCAGTGGGCGAAGAAAGTTCTGCGGAATTGCAATTGAGAAAACATTCATAACAGACTAGAGGAAGAATAAAACAAAAATATAAAAAGTACATTGAATATGTATATAGAATATACAGAAATGGAAAAAGCACAGTGCCGCTTAACCATTTAGGCATACATGCATATGAATGCGTGGACACTGAGTGTATGTCTACTGACAAGCTTTCATTGTCTTCACTTTGTCTTTTTAGCTCTAAATGATCTGTTGTATTTCCATACCGTGTTTAATTACATTTCTAGTACATTGTTCTTTTTTCTCTCCTACCTTCCATTACTTTATTTGTTTTATTATTTAATAGCATTTTAATGATGACCCTGTTTCAGGGCAGAATTTCTTTTACTTTTGTTTTATTGTTTTTATTAATCTTTTATTATTATTAGTGTGTGTTTTTTTTAAACTGTTTCTTTTCTTTTTCTTTATTTTTTAAATTTAATTTTATTTATTTTTTGTATTGGTTTCCAATCGCATTCATAGGCAATTGGCCTCCTTTCTGGGGCTGCAGGGTACATAAATTAGTCATTATGATAGTCAGTACGCGCACAGTTGCGGCCCGCCTCCTGATGGAATGATTGGGTATTGTGAAGCAGTGTTCCTCGAGATTACTGCATCCTTGTAGAAAAGTGGCCAGAAGCAATCAAGTCACGCACACCTTGCAAACATAACACTGCACTTATTTCTGGAATTTTACAGAGTTCTGTGTCATTACAGATTACCACGGCTCAGTTCAACTAGCATTCAGGAGTCTCCGTGCTTGTATTATGCGCCCTGCACTGATATATTTAAAATACCCGATAAATTAAAATATAATTTTATTATCATTTATGCTTTATTTAATTAAACGTTAATTTTAGAGGCGCATTTTTTGTACGTTTTGTTGATTATTCGAAAATCTGGATAGTTCGATTTATCGTGGCCCTGCTGTTTATAGTCACAATAAACGGCACTTTCATGTCGTTAAGAACTCTTATAAATCACACTTTGATTTCATCAAAGAGCATAGCCTAAACTCATAGAATTCGCATCAACTAAGTCGGTTCATTTAGCATCGATATTAGTGCTAACCAGGGATCAGATTGGAAATCCAGCTTTAATTCCCTCACTCAATGCGGAAAAAGTACATCACGTGATTGATGGAACTCGGAAGATACATTCATTAGTTTATGTAATTAAACTTTAACGGGAAAAAGAGGAATGGAATGATGTTCCTTGCAGAAATCCACTTAAACCCTATCGGTAGCCTTAGCTGACTTTGATTCATTATTGGGATCCTAATTAATGGTCTCTTAATCTTAATTTACTCCCTGTCGGGTAGAAGGTCTATTGTACATAGAAAACTCGATCCCGAACTGTCTGCATTGAAGAAGAGTGGATAAACAGCAGTAGCAGTTATAAGAAAGACTTCATATTTCGTCTTACCTGCCAATGATAACCATGGTAACCGCAGAATTGGTCATCATAGCAGCCTCGTACCATTATTCAACCAAAATACACACGCAAAATCTATTAAAAATTTCGGTAATGAAATAAATAAAGGCGGTAATTGTGTGTAACGTAACTGAGCGTGAAGCAAAAGGTAAACGTCCATTAAGCAAGACATAACAGCGAGTGCGAGCTCTAGCGTTCAAGGCTTATGATGTTCGAGGAGTTGTAACCTTCGCTTTGAAATGTGGTGGCTTCCTAATAGGGGAAGGAAATCAAGAGATGCTTGCCGAGCAATCAGAGCTTCAAGATTACCGTGGGACCAGCCTGCATGGATAATCCAGTGGTCGATTCTGTGCGGTTAATTAAGTAACTAATGGCTTGATACGTGCTAGAAAGGGCAGCTAAAAGTTCACGAGGATCAGCGCTTACTACGGGCACGCCAAGCACTTCCTTACGTAAATAAACCAGGGATGCGGTTGTTTGCCTAACGAGACCGCACTCGCTCCTTTCATAACGAACTGAATATTTCTTCGTCTTCCAACTTGATAGTCTCGTGAGCTTAATCGACCCCAGCGGAGCTCTTCAGCGGAAGCGTATTATTCAAATGTGACGAATGGCTAATGGAAAGTATGCAGAAGTCCGCTAGCAGGCTAACCGCTCAAAGTTTGAATGCTGAGGATAATGAAGATATAACTGCTGGACTTTGGAAAATTGCATCCCAATCTTCTGTAATGTTTGAAATCCTGCCTACCAAAAGTTTTACAGAATTTTCTACAGTGTGTATTTCGGACTTACTCAATCATTTTATATATCTGACTCGAAATATATAGTATTATGTTGCTTGTTTAATTAACTTGCTGTAAACCCTAGTTTGTGAAGCAGTGGTTATCGTTTTAGATGATTTTTTAAATAATTTGCAGCTTGATTGGCTTTTATATCGTAGAGGGTTCTTCACGCAGAAAATTGTTTAGAAGGGCGTGTTCAATTTTCGTCATCGGCTAAAAAAAAGATCTTTTCTAATACCATCCAAATAAGGCTGGTACTGAAAGAATTCCGTGTAAGGCAATTTAGAAACTTTCTAATTCAGTAATGCGCAACCTTTTCTGTGGGGGGGTCCATTTAAAACAAATATATTCTATATCCGCGAGCCACAGGAGGAGGGAACGAGATATTTTCTTACACAACAAAAATCAGAAAATTTATTTGAAACTTTAAATTGTATTTATGTTAGCAAAGTAAAAAATAATGCAATAATAGCTTAAAACTGATACAGGAAAACAAAGTATTTTTAAATCATCAATAAGTAGAAGCCGTACTTTCACATCTGCATTTTTTGTTACATAGCAGGCCACAACTGTAGAATCAACACTGATGTTTTAACAGCAACAATTTACGTTACTCACGAATGCAAGAGATTTCTCTATTTAGCGTAGTACTGATGTAACCAGCGTAAAACGACACCTGTTGTTATTATTAACATTTATTTTTTTCGGAAATTATTGATTTTATTACCTTTGATACTTAAACTGACTGACTTAAACTGATTTCTAAAGTAACAAACATTTATATAGTAATCTATTAAAAATGAAGTTAACATGTGGAGTCTGAAATCTAAGTAAGCTCGTGTTCTTCGATAATTTCGTACAGATACTATATGAAGGATTCTAAGTAAATTTAATGTACCATAGAAGTTATTCGTCATTTGATGGTCACTTCTTAAGCGGCATCGCTAATTTTGGACGTTTTGAGCGAGGAAAAGAAATTCAATTTCTCAGATATGTGGTATTGCCATAGTTGTTACCATTCAATATTGTGTTATTCGATGCTCAGAGAAATAAAACTTTGAAATGAAAGGGCGCACTGTTTAGGAAACACAGAATTAATATATAAAAGTGGGCCATCATTTTTTGCCTCAGTGGGCCACAACGGTAAGGGACAAATTATTAAAAGATGTTTAAAAATATTACGTTGTAATTTAAAAGTCCAAATAATATACGCGCCAGGATTGGGATCTCGAATTTCGAGAAGCAAAAGTTTTTAATAATAAAAACAGCGATATAAAGGATTGGAGAAAATTTATTAAATAATTATTTGTTTCGTCGTTTGCTAGAAGCAACTAGTGGTAGAAGTGGAATTTCTACTTTGAAAAGTTTTTGAGCAATGTGACAAATAATATCATTTTGTATACACAATGATATAAACTTCAAAATTTAATGATATTAAAATACAGTATCATAAGAGCAAACAAAAACAAAGTTCAAAATATTCAACTGACGAAAGCAAATAAAACAAACATAACATTAAAAAAAAAAAAAGAAAATTGGCTATATCAAATGTAATAATGTTGATTTTAAATCATTGCACGTATTACGAAAACGAATTATAAAATTAATACGTTCAATATAATGAAACAATGTTACCTGTATGACTAAATAAAAGTGTTTATTCACCACAATTCTTTACATTAAAATTTAAAGAACTCTCCAGATGAACCACGTGTCATTTCAAAAATATAATAGAAACAGTGTTATTAAACAAAAATATAACTCGAACTAAGTTAAGTTTAAATGCATCTGAACTTAAATTAAATGCATAACGTGCTAAGTTATCACAGTATCTGGCACACATGGAAATGTGTGTGGTGGGGGTGGGGGGGATCGCTATTCGAATTCTGTCCAGAAACAGAAGAATAAAAAAAGACAGAACCTTTTTCACGCTGTAGTCGAGTTTTCGTTTTGGTTAATATTATACTGGGGATTGCATTTCTTAGCAGTAACGCACAGCGAAGTGATTCACGCTACGGTTTATGCCGTGCGATAATAAAAGAAGATATCTTTGGATATACATAGGGACCACGTTTTCAAGGAAAGTAGGATTGCTTGGAATAATTGCATTTCCAGTTCGGTTCCGAGATGAAAATCCCACTTGTGGCAGAGTCCATTGAGACCAATAAACTCTGAACGTGGGATATCCGTACTAATGAGTTTCGAATCATTACACCGTGGATAGGTGAGTGCATTTTAATGGTTCTGCAGGACTAAACACATCAGGAGACGGGACAGTACTAAATTGTCTGTTATTGGAAATGATGTATTATGCATGCTTCGTCATTAATAATTTAGAACAAGCACTGGTGATTTGTATTATGTTCATATCATTAAACGTTTGTTTATTGTGATTGTTTTTTATGCAGTTTTCCCTGTTTAACTATTTATTCTATTCACTATAATCGTAGAAAGTGAATATAGTTTCTCGAATATTCAGTCCAATGGAATGGGGGGAGAGCTAGGGATTAGTCGTCATGAGAAAAGAAAAGGAAAAAATCCTAATTTTTAGTAAAAAAAATAATTAGATGGAAAGGGTCAATGAATGAACTGTGTGCAAACTAACTACCAACTTGTTTAAACAAAATTTGAACCATTCACTTTATAATAAGGTGTAACCGATATACAAAGGAGTAACTGGTTTGTAGGTTATTTCTGAACATAAATGAAGTGCTTAATTTTATTATTTTATAGTTTTCCAAACTCTATTTTGGCAAGCAGGTTATGGCGCACATTTTTTTCAATGTTTTTTTTCCACTTTCTATTTGTAATTTCTAATATTTTTGGCAAATTGAATGTTTTGCTAGTACAGATCGTGGTTAAACAGATCATTGTATAAGAAATGCAATCCTGTCTCCTCTAAACATTTTCCCCATTGACGTTTTTTTTTTTCTTTTTTTATCATAAACGTAACATCTGAGCAATTCTCGTTCGAACTTTTCTGAAACATCGTATGTACACAGGCACTGTGTTTACTTTGCTCTTAGGCGCCTCCTTAGCCAGGTGGGAAGGAGCAGCAGTGCGTAGCACACGCTTCTTGATTAGACCGGGGTTCGAGCCCATCACCACCAAATACGGAGGATGCGGAAAGGTCAGGGAATGACCACCGCATATCCCGGAGCAATATGGCCTTAGTTGCTAATGCTCCTAAAAACCAAATAACAAACAAACAAACTTTGTTCTTGGAAATTGCCTTCGTTGAATAAGCAAAAAGGATCTAAAATTACGTTGATAAAACGAATAAGCTCATTGTTATCCACAAGCGTACCGATATTCTTGCAAAAAAAAAAAAAAAAAATGAAAATAATTCAAATCTGTTAATCGTCAATAAGCGTGTGCGTTAAAATAGCTCATCAGGCAACCACAGGTCAATGCTGTTCCACGGCTTTCTAACTAAAAAAAGACTTAACTAGAAATAAGAATACTCCAAAATTTAGAATATTCTTATTTTTAGTCTAAATCATTACAGTTTATGCAATGTAAATAGAGAAACATCATGCATATAAACCGATTTTTTTTTTACAAGGAAACCATCAGTTCTGGCGTAAAAAAATCTGGTACAAGAAAAGTCTGTTATTATAATTAGCTATATGGTGCAAGGAAGCCCCAGGCTTATGCTGCACCAGTCAAAAATATATATTCCCGAGAGAGAGAGAGAGAGAGAGAGAGAGAGAGAGAGAGAGAGAGAGAGAGAGAGAGAGAGAGAGAGAGAGAGAGAGAGAGAGAGAGAAGAATGATGATATCCAGCTCAGGACCCTGGGTGTGCCAAGCCTATACTCACCAGATCTGAGCCCCTGGGATTATTTGTATGAGCGAGAGCAAAGTCTCTCTGTTTTTTGCTAATTGGAAAATGTCAGTAGGAGATAGTTGTGCAGATTCGTTAAGGGTTTTGCTAATGTACTGCCAGAATTGAATTTTGGGTCTCCCTAGATTCCTAAGGCCTTTTGTCGGTTTGTAGAGAACAAGCGGAATAAAGTGAGCTGCTGGAAAATGTCTAAGTTGTAGTCCAAGCCATCTCAGTTGACTTTTTTGGAGAGCCGTCACCAAAGGTTCCTGAAGACTTTCTTCTAAAATTGCTGCATTGGTAATATGGTCCCTCCAGGAATACCCTAGAAGAGTTCTAAGGCAGGAGGTGCCAAAACTATTGATAACGTTGGAAGCTTTTTTGGTGGAAACGTTCCAGGTTTGTGCGCCATATAGAAATAATGACAATTAGTGCTCTTAAATAATATTATTTTTGTATCTGTAGTGATTAGAGGGGATTTACATATTTTATTTAAAGTCCAGTGAAACTGCAGAGACTTTTTTTCTTTTGGTAATATCATTTAGTGAGTCACTTATAAATGCACCTAGGTATTGAAAATCTTTTACTTCTTCTAGTCTATCAGTTTCGTTTAATTTAATTGATCCTTCTAATTAGTTGATGACAACTTTTTGTTTTGTTGCTGTTGATTTTTAGTCCAAAGATTTCTGTCATTTGGCAAAGCATGTCGAACTGTTTTTGTGCAGATGCAATGCTGTCGTCAATAAGCACGATATCGTCTGCAAAACTGAGATTCTGGAAAGGAAATTTACATGAAGAATCCTCTAGATTGATTCCGAATTCGTCCCCCCCCCGTTAGCCTGAAAATATAGTCTTTGGTTATTATAAAGAGAAAGGGAGCTAGGTTGTCTCCCTGTAGAACTCCTGAAGTGATGGGAAATTTGTCAGTTTTTTTCACCGTTGAGGACTCTAGAAAAATAATTCTGGTATGCTGCAGCTATTGCTTTAAGAAGAATTTGTACAGGATTTCCGTAGAATTTTAATATTTCAAGCATCCTTGACCTGTTAACTGAGTCGAATGCTTTGGAAAAACTTTTAAAGTTTAAAATCGGTCGAAGATTTTTGTCTTTCGCTCCTTCAAGTGACCTTCTAATACAGTGGACATGTTCAAGAGTACTGCGGTTTTTGAGAAATCCAGGTTGATTCGTGCGGAGAAGAGGAATAATATGGGGTCTTATTCTATTTAATAGCGTCCTGTTAAAAATACGATTAATAGAAGTGTAATTCCTCTGTAGTTTTCGGGTCTTTTGACATTACCCATTTTTAGTATTCGAAAATGAGAATGGAAAATTCTCTTCGCAAAGGAAAATGAGCCTTCCTTCCATTGCGAAGGAATATTTCCAGTGGCCAGGCTGTATTGAATATGTTTGAGTTGTTCTTTAAGTTCGGTTCCTCCATACCTTTTGGCTTTGATGCCATCAGGTCCTGCTGACTTCCCGTTTTTTTGTTGCTGTATTTTTTTTTTTTTTCAAATTCCTGTATGGTGAAGCTGTTACAACTGATCGGGAGAACGTTCGGGACTACTATATTGGATAAAATTTTTGTGATTATGGGGATTACTGGATTTAATAGGTTTTCGAAATGTTTTTTTTTTTTTTTTCATTCTTCTTATTTAGTTTAGAGGGCTCTTTCGTCACTGCCTCTGATTCTTAGTTTCCTAGGTTTTCTTTCTTTATTACTTAACGATCTGGCTATGTTGTACATTTCTCTCATTTTATGAGTTTTCTGAGTCTTCGAGTTGCTGACAGTAATTCAGAATTTGGGCTTCTTTATCTGTCTTAAATGCTAAATGGATTTAATTATTTAATGTGTGTATCCTAGTTAGAAGATCTTGAAGTTCTAATTTATTAAGTCTTTGATTGAGATTGTTCCTTTCTTCAATCAAGGCGATTGTAGATGGGGACACCCATTCTCTTTTAGGCTTCTTGGAGTTTGTAATGCCGAAAGTTTGACTTGCAGCTTGTTGGATGGAGTTTATTATGTTATCACAGTTGTTTAGGTTGTCTGTTAATGCTTCTTTATTTGAGAGTGTTCTCTATTATTTGCTAGCAGGCTTGGGTGCGTTAAGGCGAAGTTTAATGCGAGCACTAACGAGTTTATCTCTACACTGTTATTGGCTCTGCAGTTTTGTACTGATCTTGACCATTTACCGTTGATTAACAATGACCTATTTGTGTTTTTGTTCCATTTGGTTGTTCCCAGATCCATTTTCTTCCAGGTCTATGTGGAAATATGGACTGTAGGGAGCATTCAGCATTGAAGTCGCCACTGAGGAGATGAAGATAATGGATAGGCGTGTTGGTCATGATTTGATTTTTTTTGTAAAATCTTTATTTCTTCAGCCATTTCTGTGAGTGGTATATTCCGGTAATAGTTGCTTTTGGATTTAAATTTAGTGAAATTGAAATTATTCAGTTTGAAATACTATGAATTGAAGAAAGTATATTATAGATTCTGGAATTGACAAGAATTCTAACACCTCCATTGCCAGATTTGTCAATCGGTGAGTAGATAAGGGTCCATTTGCTGTCTTCTGATCTAATTTCGTTCCACTCTAATTTTGTTTTCCATACTCTAAATATGACATTAAAATTGACTAATGTCCAGTCTGGCTGGATTAAATCTTAATTAGTAGTAATAAAAACAGTTATTCGTGTTGCAACTTGATCTTTAATACGGCTGTGTAATTTTACATGGCTTCTAGCTAATTTACGCTTCAAAAGTTGTTTCATTTCCATAAATTTTATATGTAGTCAGAATTACATAATAAATTTACAATATTAACAATAAAGACGCGTCCTTAGTACACATTCAATTTAGAATATCATAGGGGTTTTCGAAGTCAAAACAGCCTTACTAAATTCTGGTTATCATACAGTATTTGAAACAAATAATAATCGAGAATTAATTATAGAATTCACCACGGCTCTTAATAAAATAACAGCTCGGAGAAAGCAGGCAAATTTGAAGGTTTATTTGCATATCTCGGAACAATTATGAAATCCTATACGACTTATAAATGACTTTGCGAGCTGCTGTTCCTCTCCAGAAAAAGAAAGTAGTTTTCTGTTAATTTGGCACTTTGTATTACGCTTCTGCCATTTGTACGGTGATAAAGTGTTTATTACGCTTTAACTTATTCCAAATTCCTCTAAATGGAAAGCTGTCTGTAACAAACGTTTTCTTAGATCATTTTGCATAAACCGGTATTACCGTCTACGCTTAGATTACCCGACTTTAGCCATGTAGACTAGATGTATATATTTTCATAATTGGCTGCAAAAAGTTTTGGGGAACGGTGTGCGCATTATCGACTGCTCTACATAAGGAAGCTAATGCCCATTAGTAGACTCTCATGGCCAATTCAAAAAGGATATAAAACGGAACTGAATATCTTTTCCCCAAGTTGTGAGAGGAAACGACCTTCTTAATATCATTCTAACAACGTAACGTTCATTATTTCTCAGTTAGAATATCTACTAATGCGTAAAATGGCTAAATTACAGTCTGTGCTTTGGAATTCCCATAGCCATAAGCACACGAGTTTTATATTTTTGGCTGTAATGCTGTTTATCTACGCAAAGTAAACGGTAAAGATGCAAATTAAATGCTTTTGTCTTCTCGTTTCATAAATTTATGACCACGGCCATATCTCTAATGGAGTTGCACATTTCCTGTGTCACGCGGCTTTTCGGCCCGAAAACACTGCAGTCGGATCGCCAAAATAATTAGAAATTAAAGTATTAGTAAAAATCTCTGGATAACATTTGACTGATGACAGCGGAGAATGCTTGAGAACTCTTCAACTCGGTTAACGTTGCTGTTATCTTGATAGGTTTTATTGGTAGTGTATTGCTGATACAGGGAAAATTTAGCCACACTACGAAAAGAACAAGCATTGGAATTCTACTTCTTCATAAATGAGAATGGTCTAATGATTATTGGCATAGTGTTACTGATTTATTCGACGAATCTTTTCCATCTTTAAAAGGAATTCTTTAAAAATGTTTTAAAATGAATCAAGATGACTGCTAACCTACAAAAAAGTATAATTTTCACCCGTCACGTTAATCCCTCGTGGAAACTGTATGATGGGAAAGCACTTGCATAATTTGGAATCAGATGTCTCCGGCATATGAAGTTTAATGTAAAAAGAATTTTGAGTATAAGCGCCATGCCGAAAAAGAAAGGAAAGTTACATTCTCTTATGTACCAATAACATCTAAGTCATCGCATAATGAAAACGATATCCAATGTACCTTGTTAAAAATTAACTTTGTTCAATGTATGTATGTGTGTGTGTGTGTTGAACTTGGAATTTTCATTAGTTCTTGAGACGTGTAAATAGGAACGGCTGACGCTCCTCGGGCGTTCACAGCGCGCGAGATTCGAAACCGCTTCTCGCAGATTAGCGGCCATTTTGAGAGAATATCGGGTTATGAACTTTGTTTGAACAAAGTTCTGTTAAATAAATCGGACCAAGACCTCTGACAAGTGGCTCAGGGCGAAGATTCGTCGTGCCAAATTAGCTCCCAACGAAGGGTATAAAGCGGCACAACAATTGCTATGATTGTCAAGCCTGAACTTAATTCTGCAGAAGTTCTCATTTCAAACATGCGTCGGGAACCCTCGACCTTTCAGTATCAAATAAAATCATAAAACTTTAGTTTGAGAGTGGCTTTGTACTTATGGGTAATGCTTTCAGAAACGAATTATAGCAAAATTATTCTTCAGGAAACATCGAATATTGCTATTTGGGACAATTCCAATTAAGGCTGTGAGGGGTTAGCTTTAAGCAGGCGAATGCAAACCCTATAATGGAAACGGCAGATATTAGAGTGTATGAAAAGCTCAGTAGAACTTAGATTGATAAAAATTGCTTGCACTCACCAGGATAAAAGAATTTCTTATTCAGCAATACAGCACCTTCAATGGAGCCTTGGTGGTTTTGCAAGCGATCAAAACTCTGTCAAAGATTCTATTACGTATTACTGGATAATAAATGGCATTATTGCGGATATTGTAGATAATTCGTATTAATGTTTATGTACAATCTCCTCGAAGAAAACGACTCGTTCAATTTTTATTAGAAATGCTTTCCGAGTAACGTGTGATGTTTGTATTCCTCTCTTTCGTGAACTCTATTGATCTTAGTGCTCGTCCCCGGTGTGTAAACAGATAATTTATATATTTATTTAACTTGATTTCTCGAATGGGTAATATTTCTTGGTGTTTTACCGTAATATTTACCTGAGGGTTGCTGAACAAAACCGCATAATTTAGGTATATTTGGGCATTCCTGTGCACTGCCAGTTTCACTGATCAATGTTGTCCCAAATGTGTAAGTGATAAAGGAAAAAATAAATAAAAGAAATATTTCACGTGTATGTTTTCAAATGAATCTCCCTATGAATTCAAAGTAAATATCCAAAACCCTGCAAATTTATATCAATTATTTTTAGTCATGCAAATAAGGCTGTATCCATAATTTCAGCTTAAATAAAAAGAAATAAATATACATAATATTTTTCTAATAGTAAAAACCAGTGTTTTTCAGGAATGTTATCTTTAAATATTATTAAGCAGAAAAGATATTTTGCAAAGTACAAAAGCAAGCAAGTCTAAGAATCTGGAATTTAACTGGTGGTCGAAGTCAGCATATTTCATTTCATGCATTTGAAGTATTTGGGCTTCCTCATTCGCACGACGTGTTTCTTTCGAAACAATAAAGAAATTCGATCTCCTTGCAAGCCCTGTATTGTTAATGCTGTAGCCTTCACAGATCCGACACTGCTATTTCGGTTAGTCGTTGTGTGTGTGTCCGTCCTTCGGTGTAAACCGGATGGTAGAAATAGGATTAGGAAGCTCTGCTAGCGAGCTGTGCTTTCGCCTTTGACGACAACTTCCTTCATCCTCATAAACGGATGCTGTTAAAGCTGATTCGGAAGATAGGAGATTAAGCAAGTGCGTCCATACAGTTTCGTATTAACAAGATAGTTGAGATATTCGTGTTTACTCAGGTGTGTAACTCTGCATTCATGAGGGATTGTGTTGCTCTTGAGAATTTCAAATTTTGTGGGTTTTTAAAAATATTTAGAATGCGGATGGCATACTGCTGGTTTTCTGGTGGCCAGAATTCGATTCTTAAGATGCTCCCAGCTAGGCTAAAGTCACTGAAGTGGAAATACAGCAAGCGGAGAAAAATTTCAAAAAATTGAAAGTTGTTAGAGAAGTTTGACTTTGGCGTGTCTCTTTCCGCATCTGTGAGGAATATACAGGAAAACAAATTGTGTACGATATTATAAAAGGTGAAGTTTGTCTTCACAACGAGTTGCACTAGTATTGCACTACTTTCAAACAAATATCAACTTCCATTTATTAAATAACTACATACAGTCAAAATGCGAGTGATACTTGAATTACAAACAACTGCAAGCTCGTAGTGTTAATGCAATGGTTTTTCTGCTCTCAGTAGGAAAAAAAAAAAAAAACCGTTCATATCGAGTGCGATTGATATTGCACTACTTCAAATAATAAAACACGGGCGAGTTCGTTATTTTTGAAAGGAATCTTAGCGGTGCATCGCCGACCCGGCAGTATCAAGGCATTTTTGTTTATGCACAGCGTCGATGAAAGTATTTCAATTGGCAATAGAAATTACTTGAAAGCAATAACCAGTATTAGCCACAAAAATGCCGCTTATGAGTGGTTTGTGGAAGGTATAGCTGGTGTAGGTGTACGTAACGCTGAAGTGAATTCAGTTGGTAAAAAGACAGTTGAACACGCATTGGGAATACTGTTGGAGACACTGAAGATCCACTACTATCCAAATTTCGACATCTTAGATCTGACTCTAAATACAGTTTTTAGGCACCACTGTACGGTCACGATAAATTATCTTCAACTCGCGGTATATACCAATCAGTTAAGTCAAGATAACATTTTTGTGCTTTTTATTGTTATTTTTAATACAGCCATATGCACAGCAACGGTTTAAGTTGTCAGTTGTGTTTTAGTGACATTCAGCAATAACGGACGTTCCCCCCCCCTTAGTCTGAATCGTGGGTTTACTGTATTTTAATGTTTTGGGGGAAAAAAAAATGTGTGCGCCGAGCATTCATAGCGGAAGTTACGTGAAACATTGCACGTATACCTGTTCTATACACCTTACAACGCTCACTATTAGTCTTCGGTATGTTAAATTATAATGTTTTTCCGTAATTTTTTTGTGAAACACAGTAGAGAAGGACGAAAGAAATATTTTGGTTTTTAAATTTTAAAAATCGTACTGCTAGAAACTGAGATATAGCGATTTAAAACGTAAACGCGACACGAGTTACACCGTTGCCGCGCTGTAGGCGTACTGATTGCGTCATGCGTCGCTCATGCCTGGTACAGAGTGGTGCAATGGTTGGAGGGGGCGATGACTCATTTCGTATCGCATTTTCGTGGCGAATTTTGTAAATCCACAAATGCAAGTTACTCCCATGTGAAAACTACTTGTGGCGCGCCTAAAGAAGTTTCACTTCAACAATGCTACGTACATTTTCGCAATGACATTCCGGACTGGTGCGACAAAAAAGAACACCAAGTGAAGGAGCTCAAATAAAGGTTCTTATTTTTATTCAAAGTAATCACCACTTCATTGAACACCTTTATTACACAGAACCGCTTTCTGAAGAGTCGTTGAAGGCGTCCAAGCAGATGGTATTCAGTTCAGTGGTTACGTTTTTCTTTATTTCCTCAGGTTCCTGAAATCTCTTCTCTTTTAAGGGCAGTTTTCACCTTGGGAAAGAGGAAGAAGTCTGTTGGTTATAGATCAGGAGGTCAGGATGGATGATTAATCTGTACAATGCTATTTACGCCAAAAAATGTCTGCACAACAAGTACAGATTGGGCGGGGCGTTGCCATGCAACAAGGACCAGCTGCATTTCTCTCAAATTTGCGGCCACATCTGGGAAGTGAGCTGTAATAGTAGTTTCTGAAGCCCCTGTACGTATAACGCTGCATTGACTCTCTCTCCTCTTCAGATACAAATTCCTTGAATCCCACCCCGTTTGCCGAAAAACAAGATCAGCGTCGTCTTCATCCTGGACTCCTGTAAACGAAATGTTTTGGGCTTGTTGATGATTTTGAAGTCCACTGCATGCTCTGACTCTTCTATTCTGGGTTTTACGGAAACACCCAAAATTCATCTCCAGTGACATATACAATAATACAGTCGATGAAATTAGCACTGTCTTGACTGGTCTGGATGAAATCTTCGCATGGTGGCTCTCTTCGTTGGTTCTACTCATCAGTGGGGCTGTGCCGCAAAATTTTACAGCATAATCATCAGTAATTCAGTCTTGTGACTGGCCAGTTCCTCTGAGCTGTCTCAAACTTTCTCTCCTGTGTCGTTTTTTTCAGTTCCTCAAAACTTCGAAGTCCTGCTTCATCCAGCAACTTCCCGATGAAGGTATTTTTTCGGTCTTACCGTAGGGCGTTTTTCCTCCACACTGCCCTCCATGATATTCATGATCTTATTCTACCTAGAATTTTCCTTTGTTCTTGGACACATTTAAAGAATTCCATATTTGACACTTTTTCAGTCCATGTAATTTTTTTCATCCTGCGCCAGCACCACGTTATTATCATTATGTCATTATTATCTTCTACCTAATTTCCTGTGACAACTTCTGTGTAATCAAGGACAGTTTATTTTTGAAAGATTGTTTTGCCATTGCAATTCTGGTTTGATTCTTTGACATGAAATGTCCTGTGAAAATAACTGCACCAGATACCTAAAGTGATCTACCTGTTCTATTCTTACTTCATCGATCTCAATTCGCAAGGGAATTGGCCTTTTACCAGTCATCATCATTGCCTTTGTTTTCATCACGGTTATCTTCATTCCATACTTCAGCGCTTTCTTATTTAGTCTTCTGATCATTTTTTGCAGCGTAGCAGGGCAACTTGCTAGTATGGCATGATCGTGTGCAAACTTAATAGCCTGTACTTACTTTTCACATGTTTTAACCCTCCCTCCACTTTTTACTCCCAGGTGCCTCCTTTATTATCACTTCGGCAAAAGCATTAAACAATCCAGGTGAAAGTAAGCATCCCTGTCTTTACTCCCTTTTTAACTTTAGCTTTTTTCTGTCAGTTCTCCACTCGCTCTTTCCATTTTGTCTTCTATATAAATCATAGATCAGTTCAGTAATGTTCTCGCATCCAATTTTCTCAAGAAATGGAAACAGTTCTCTCAGATTATTCTATCAAACCTTTCTCGTAATCCACAAAACACAGAGGTTTCTTCCCATGTTATACGAGGGGTTTCCGAAAAGTAAGGTAACACTTTTTTCCCCCCTTAATAATGGTGAAAGGAAATGAGATGAAACGCGGTGGACAGATATACCCGTTAATAACGTTCAAAAAGACCGCCAGTGCAGTGTTGCGGTACTGCTGCCTCACAGCAAATTCCAGTTGCAAAATGGTGGCTACCGTGCGAGTGTAGTCCAAAACAGGTGTTTGTGAAGTTATTCTCTTTTTGCAAGCAAAAGGGTTTTCACCAAGTGACAGTCACCGGGAACTGGTTGCTGTGTATGGCGAAAAGGTGATGACAAAGAAGCAGGTGTGTTTTTTGTGCAATGAATTTAAAGCGGGCCGTATTGACATTGAAGATCGACATCGGGCGGGTAGGCCATCATTCAGCAAGACAGAAGACAACATTTCGTGCATTAAGGGCATCGTTCTTGAAAATAGGCGATTGAAACTGCGTGAAATTGCACAAATAGTGAACGTGAGTAAGTCGATTGTTCACGATGTCCTTGGTTTTCGAAAGGTGTGCTATCGCTGGGTTCTCCTACAATTTTCAGAGGAGGACAAAGCAAAACGCATGGGAATGTGTCTGGAGAACCACTTGCGATACAGCAGACGAAACGTGGGTTCATCGCTTTACCCCGGAGAGCAAACAAGACTCCATGACGTGGACACATTCACAATCTCCTGTGCGCAAAACTGTTCCTAGTGTCCGAGAAGTCATGGCCATAGTGTTCTGAGATCGCCAAGGCGTTCAGTTGGTGGATTTCTTGCCGAAGGGAGGAACAATCAATGTACAGCTTTACTGTGCAACGTCGGAAAAACTGAAAGCCAACATTCGACGCAAACGACCAGGACTCCTGACAAGCGACGTGATTTTGTTGCAGGACAACGCAACTCCACACACTACCCACACCATTCGTGAGTGGTTGCGCCGTAATTGTTGGAAAACTCTGTCACATCCCCAATACAGCCCAGACTTAGCGCCTTCAGACTTCCATCTGTTCGGCCCTCTTAAAAAACACCTTTCAGGATAGCATTTCACCACGGATAACGAAGTTCATCAGGCGGTGAGATGTTGGTTACTGCGTGTGGGCACGGACTTCTTCAGTACTGGTATTGATTAACTCATTCATCGTTGGGACAAGTGTATCAATAAAACTGGAGAAGTAGTGAATGCTCACTTATTTCTTGGTGTGTAATTTCAACTTCGCATTATTAAATATCATCGAGAGAAAAAATGTGTTACCTTCCTTTTCGGAAACCCCTCGTATATTTTCTCTCCCAACACTCAACGTTCCAATAGCATCTCTCGTCGATCTGTCTCTACGAAAGCCGCACCGTTAATCATCTAGAAATTGTTCATTATCACTCTCCGTATGGACTTTATGATAACTTTCCGCAGAATCTTGGATACAAGAGTAATAAGATTTATAGTTCTGTAGTCTTGGCATTCTGTTAGTGTCATCGCCTTGGGTATGGGAATTATGATTTATGTGCAGGATTTCTCTGGCCAGTGTTCATCCATGTATATCTTCTTTATCAGTTAAATAAGGCTTTCTTCAGATTTTCTCCACTGTATTTTAAAACCTCTGCGGGTATGTTGTCAATTCCTGGTGCTTTGTTATTGCTAAGAGACATTAGGTCTGTGTTAAATTCATCTTTAGATATTTCATCCATGTTTTCTCCTCCATCTTTTGCTCTTTGATATTCAGTACTGTCATTCCATTTTCATCCCGCATTGCTCTCGTTTGAATTCCGCTACTCGTTCTTGTTAACTCTGATTTTTCTATTCGCCAAGTCCATCCCACCTGTTATTCGAGCGTTTCAATCTCGAGACAGTTCTCTGCCCACCACTATTCTGTTGCCTTCCGACATTCATTATCAATTTCATTCTTAATTTTTTTTTTTTTTTTTTTACCTTTCAGTCTCCTCCTTTCATCTATTTTCTGCAATAGAATATCTGTGAGCCAAGGCTTCTTCCTAATTTTTCCACTCTTTCCCAGTGCCTCCGATGCAGCTTTGAAAGTCATCTGCTTGATTAAATACTGCTCTAGATCGTTCCATAGTCTCCTCAGTAGTAATATAATTGGTCAGATCTTGAATCATTTTTTGCACTCTCTTCTCCAAATTTCTCAATGTTCCATCCCATGAATGATTTCTGATTCAGGCGCTTCAATTTTACTTCAACATTCATCTTCACGAGTGAGTGGTCTGAACCTCCGTCCGCTCCCAGATAGGACATTGCTTTCTTCACTTGGGTATGGGAATTATGGGAATATTCACTTGGTTACGGTATCTCTGTTTAACTAAGATGTAATAAATTTGGTACCTTCGTGAGTCGCTAAGATTGTTCCATATACATCTTCTGCGCAGTGGTGCCTTAAACCAACTATTTCTACCATTAGTCTCTCTTCTGTACAAAACTCCACTAAGCGTTGACCTTTTGTGCTTCTGACACCTAGCCCAAAGTTCCCCACAATATTTGCCACGGCATTCTCTTGATCTGGTTTTTCGTATTAATTCCAACTGTTCATATGTCTCCTCAACTAATTCGTCAGCACTATTTGAGGTGGCATATAAACTTGTATAATTACGGATTTGTCGCAAATCGGATCATGATAAGTCTGTGTCCCAACGATTCTACATCTACCAGTGCTCTCCTAAATCTTCTTGTCATAATTATTGCCCTCCTCCGTCCGCCACTACTTACAGAATGCACAACTTTATAGTTTCCACTTACAAATTCGCCCACTTCACTCCATCTTGTCTACACCACTCCAAGCTACCATTCCTGTTCATTTCTCTTTTGACACTCTCCAGATTTCCATATTTCAACATTGTTCGTAAGTTCCAGGCTCCGATTTCGCATGATGACGACCTGGAAAGCCCTGACACTTTCCCTGCCGGGCCCTACATCAGCATTCTGTTGTGCTACGATGATTTCGTAGCTTCCAGATCTTTCAGACTTCTCTAGCTGACTCATCATTGGATTACTTGGGATATGCTTTCTTTATAGAATTGTTTCCCGTTGCTTTCCCTGTCCCGTTTACGAGCGCGCGCACACACACACATTCAATTAGATTTGCATTATTTAATTTTTATAACTTCAGTAAGGTGGCGCTATTATCCCTCGTCCTCCCTCAATGTCTAACTAATGCCCAATATTTTCAATTAACAATTCTTGAAAATTTCTTAAACATTTTCATGTTGACCAGCACAGACTTAGTCCCCTAAGAATAAAATTTAAATTATAGCTAGGTAAAGTTAAGTATTTACGCTATGCTGCAGTATAGGCTAACAAATTTTACATAGATCTTCCTCTTTCTTAAATGCAGAATTTGACGAATCGTCTCTTTATTCGTATCCAACTTATCAGTCATCATTCTGCGGATCAAATAACTATCTATTTTCACCATTTTCCGAAATTTTGCAGCTCTGTCCTCATTATGCACTGTACAATTGCACATCTCTAAACAGAACTGACTCCAAGAAATGGACAGGCTATTCCCAAACTCTGCACTTCAACTAATAAATCAACTCAAAATCGACTGTCAGGAGTTGGTTTCTGGCAAATTCTACAGAAAAGAGATAGCTAACCTGATTAAAAACTGCTGAAGGCACGCAGCTCCATAAATGCCAGAGAAGTGTCTGTAATATTATCTCAAAATACAAGTGAGAACTGCGTGCCAAAGCTTTCCAGTTTGTAACTAACTTATTATAATAGCATCTGTAAAGTTGAATTCCTGCCACTAGCCATAAGGCCGTGTTGGCTTGTCTGTATTTTTGGCAATAAATTATTTATTTCGAGAGGTTGACTGACGGTCACTTCTTGGGTTATCGTGAACATCCTCCCGTCCGTCTTTGAACCGCTGAAACCATGCAAATACAGTGGCACTACTTAACGTTTCATCACCATAAGCAGTTTATAACATTATTTCATACATTTCTGTTGCATATTTTCACAGTGTAAAGAACTTTGATTTTTGTTCTTTGCTCCATCGCAAAATCGTAAAAAAGAACGTTAACGCTGCTGGCGAAGCTGGTTGTTACTAGCAACCTGTCAGCCAACAGGACAATTTGAACCATCTGTTAGAAATAATTTGAACTACATCATACTACCGTTTATTTTCAAAGTCATCGAACTGACAGCATCAGTACCAGTCCGGGAACTTTATTGCTACACCTCGTGTAAATTAGTTTTATTTAACTCTTCGACCGTTGTTTTTCCTTTCTTTTGCTTCCCCAATGTCGATTCAGATCCGTAATTTGTGGTACAACCGGCAAGAGGCTGATTCTTCATGAAAAAATAAGTCGAAATTGCAGAATAATTTTATTTTTTCATATGAGGCTTCGTTTTAGAAAATCGACTTTAAGTATTAGTTGAGTAGGCGTGCATTTGGCTAAGACACCGTTGAGCGGATCTCGATACCGACCACTATTTACTCTTATGTTTACAGTGTCCAGTGCGTACTTTAACATAGAACATGTAAATTAAAATGAGACACAATATTTCCTTTTGATAATTTCGCTTTACAAGTTTCAGAATTGTTGGAAATGTGTCTGTGTTAGAAGAATCTCTGCTGACTTAAAGTGAGCGCCGAGAAGTGCCTGCCTCTTTCAAAATGTCCCAGTCCTTTCTCATTTCCGACAACAACGCTCCGAGGAAGAAGGGAAGTAGCCTTTATTTCGAAGCCCACTCCTCCGAATCAATGATATCTATTTCTAGTAATAGGAAAATACGCCTCCTTCTCCTATCCTTTCAGCTACGGCATTGATTGAGTGCTACAAGCTATCGAGGTGTGTCACTGCTCCCCGACAGGCGACATCAGGTCCGATGTTCGCACGCGCAGTCCGACGTCACCAAGCTGACATCTCTCGTAAAGACGCTCTAGCGTGACATTAATCTTCTGCAGTTGTCTTAACTTCACAGAAGTCGTAGCGAGTTAGTGTTATCTATTTTTGGAAAGAAGTATTTTTACGGATATTAAAACCGTGATCTTCGGCTAGAACGTGTAGTTTATAAGCCTTTTAACAAAGGGGGGGGGGCAATTTTTCGTTGGTGCGAAAAGTGTTAATGACACAGAATAGAAAAGAAAATGGTCGGACGTGCTGGGTTACACTGCTAAGAGAACATCATCCTGTGTTATATACGAGTTAAACCTCGTATTCCAGATCTATCATCCGACTAAACAGTTCCTGAAATGTTACGAGTGAAACGTGGAACAAATATCTGGTACATTTCGATAAATTAGTTCCTATTAACCTGAAGTATTGATTTATTCATAGGCGGTCATGAAATATATTATGCAATACTCGTTTGCATAACGTGAAATATGTTATGCAAAACTGGCGTCACTTGTAAAATGATGCAAGACAGAAAAGAGTTTTGTTAAATGTTATATAAAGGTATAATCTTGGTAATTAATTGAGAAGGGGATAACCATATTTAGTTTTCGTTTTTATTACCATCAAAAAATAAAAATCAATAAATTTAATAAAAAATCGAACGCCCCTGAAATGCATTGCATACATTAACGAACTTGCTTTTCATTCATTTTATCGAGTCCCTTTTAGAAGCCGGAGGACACTCTGCTTGGGTGCGTTTCTGTTGTTGACCCACTTAAAGGTCATATATTAAGAGATGGCACAACCCTCGTGTTGAATCGGAGGTTTTCGAAGATGCAAAGCACGGTTATATCTCCTTTCAAAAATCCATCATCAAAAGTCTATGTGGAGATCAGGTCTGATGAGAGTGGAGTCCAGAAGTTTCTGGCGCTTATCTTCTCTGTGAATGTCTTAAAGGGAAGACTGCATACTGATTGTCTTCATAATATAGGTGAACAAGGGATGCTGCCCTATGAGAGCATGAACATAAAAGCGACAATTATATTACATTTCTTCTCTTTATAAATACTAATGCAAATTTTACTGTGTATATTTGGCACTCTGCTGGCGGTTTATTTTTTCAATAAAAAAACACTCCATTACAGTTTATTTTGACTGTGGCGCGCTATTGTGGTAGATATCCTTGTAAATGGATATATACTGCTTTCCTCTCAATTTTACAGATATTGAAATTTATCTTTACGCTTTTTAAAATTTATTAATAAAATAACATTTGAACTAATCCGTGCCATGGGATCCTTGAAAATCTTCATAAACCTCTAGTGGATAGGTGAACCTGAAACTCAACAAGCCCTGCCATAGAGTAAGATATATACAGGGTGTTTCAGTTAAACGTTTCAGAACTTCTAAGAGGGGTAGGGTACATCCTGACAACTCGAAATCATATAGCAATGTGGGGTCGGAAATGCTTTCCTGAAGCGGTGTTGTACACAGAAGCACCATAAAAAGAAAAGAGACCGTAAGTGAGAAATCGTTTTAATAATACATGAAAAGAAGCAAAAGGTACATGGATTAAAGTAAGTGTTCGAAGTTTCTTCCACGGGCTACAATGCACGCCTCACATCTCCGACGCATGGACATCCGAACATTCTGGAATACTCCAGGCGAATTTCGAATTTCTTCGGCAGCTACTGCGATCCTTGCAACCAGCTCCTCAGCATTGTCAACAGGGGTGTCATAAACTAGCGATTTCATATGACCCCAGAAATAAAAATCAAGACATGATAAGTCGGGTGACCGAGCAGGCCAACGCACGGGACCACCACGTCCGATCCACTGTTGACCAAATGTGACATCCAGGTAGTTACGAACATCTCCGCTATAATGGGCAGGGGCTCCATCGTGTTGGAACCACATTGTCTGTTGCGTCGATGCAGAAATCTGTTCATCTCTCAAAAGTTGTGGCAATACTTGCTGCAGAAAGATCAAGTGGATAGGTCCGGTTAGACGACACGGTAACAGGTAAGGTCCGATGAGGTGATCTCCCATAATACCGGCCCATACATTGACCGAAAATCGAATCTGTGCTGCACGACGTCGTATTGCATGCGGGTTCTCGACCGCCCAGATATGGTCGTTATGCGTGTTGAAAATTCCTTCCCTTGTGAAGGATGCCTCATCGGAAAACAACACTTCAGCAGGAAAAAGGTGATTTGTAGCACATTTTCCAAGGTACCACTGTGCGAAAGCAATACGAGGTTGAAGAAACTTCGAACACTTACTTTAATCCATGTACCTTTTGCTTCTTTTCATGTATTATTAAAACGATTTCTCACTTACGGTCTCTTTTCTTTTTATGGTGCTTCTGTGTACAACACCGCTTCAGGAAAGCATTTCCGACCCCACATTGCTATATGATTTCGAGTTGTCAGAATGTACCCTACCCCTCTTAGAAGTTCTGAAACACCCTTTATACAAACACGTTGTAATAATACGATATCGCAATGTTAAAACATTCTGAGAATCATTTTTTTTTTTTTTACGCTAAAAAAACAGCTGAAATTTCGGAATGCAAACCCGATCATCTCTGCAGCATCGTTAGCCTATTAAATTCATCGGGACTATAAAACGTTTTGCATTCTCCTAACATTGAACCGATATCCAGGTGTCTCTATAATGCATTTTTCTGTTTTATTTATAAACAATATTATGGTAGGTCCCTTGATTTAGAGGTGCGCCAGTAGACATACCCATCATTTATAAGTTTTCAGAATATTATATCGTTATAAAATGTACGTGAGAGTCCTTTTTCTAGTTTCTGAGAGTACATTTCCTTTCATTGTCGACCAGTAGAGCTAATTGTGCAAAAGTATTCAAAAATTTTATTCCACGCCTAAGTTATGCTCAAATGTGAAACACAACAGTAACTGAGACTAAATTAATTAAATAACCGAAGTTATACTTCATAGTTAAGGAGTTATTTATAGTGGAATAATTCAATTGTTCATCGTTGCTGTTTTCGCAGTTGATAGTTCATCGTGAGCAGGTTTCTGAAGATACAAGCTACTAAACTCTAATTACCGAGGTAAGGGAACGTTCTGTTTTCTATTAAGAGGAAAGCTCAAGCTGAGAAGAGAAATAAAGGGCTTGTTGTTTAACTCACAATCTTAAATATTTTAACTGGCCGCTTTGAAATGTAATAACGCAAATTGTGTTTTGATGGAATTAAGCTGTGCACAGAACAGCTAGTAGATCTACTATCAGGAAAGAAGTAGAGCATTAAACAGAACACGTACCAAGCTATGGAAATAGAGAAATGCTAATCTTATTTTTTTTATTTAACGCTTTATTGATCATTACTCTTCATAAAAAGTTGGCTAGATGACTGACACTTTTTATGTTGTTATTATTATATGATTATTTTATAATAATCTTGAGTTCGAAAATGTTTCGATAACACAGACTTAAAGGTTAGATTATCCACTGTTAAATTAAACAGTCGATAATTCCTTAATATCCGATATTATTATATATATACGAAGCTAAATGAACATTTTTATGAGGAATACCATCCATGGCATTGTACATAACATCCGTTCTCTACCAGAAGAATTGTTTGGCATCATTGTGGCCTTTCATATATGGTGGTAAGGTGCCTTACCACCACCATATATATCGAAGGCCAAAATAAACGATCCACTATTCAGAAAATAAGGTTTGCAATCAGACGCGGACCTATGGTTTTGGCGCCTTTGAGATACTTTATTAAATATTATAATAAAATTTTAGAATTTCAGTCCTCCAGACGTTGGCGCCCCCATGCCCTGCTTACCATGTTCCGCCGGCCCTGTTTGCTATTCAGGTTATGAAACCTAAGTAGTAAATCCTGTTTCCATATAGCGGACTGCAACCAGTTTAAAATCTGTGGGCCCTTTGGACCACGACCGTCAAATGCTCTGTTATATTAATAACTTTTCGAATTAAAAGAGTTGTTGTTGTGACGGTGCGTTATGTACAAGTAAACCTCACATGGTCGGAGGAAAAGTTTCAGTCACCATGAGTGGCTGCATCTTGTCTCCTACGAGGAAGGGAACTCTGTCGTGTGCTTTCTCCTAGGGCTTGCAATGTCTTCCAACAAAATTTACCCAAACAATCTACAGGGTATTCAAGCACGATGTACGTTGCAAAACCTTCTTAATATAACTGCTATATTGATGCTTATGCTGAATTGCATCAGAGCAGAGTACAATTCAGCAGACGCAGTTCTGTGCTACCCTTGGCCCATTGCTGCGTAGTCGGATAACTGATAACAGCACGTAACTCTCCACACACAGACTTCCTTCCCCCATTTAAAATATCCCTGTTGGCACTCGGAACCAATTAGAGGTAAAACAAACATCTTTCCGATCCCTTTTAGGTTTCCGATCCTTGTGGTTTTTTTTTTTTTTTTTTGAAGATTCTTAGAAATTATATATATTGCCTTTGTAGAAAAGCTATCAATTCCTGAATCTGATATACGTATAAATGAGTATATAACACCGACTAGTAATAAAGATATAATTGATATTATGTGTTGGACCGTGATAAATAAAGACATACATATATGCGTATTAGGTGGTAGATGATTTTCATCAACCGGTGAAATACCACGATTTTGCTTATTGGAGGCTTGAAGTGGTGAAACCCATGTTTAGTCTCTAGAGCCAAGTTTCCGGCATTCCCCTTCCCCCATACTGCTCCTTCAACCCAGGCACGGTACTAAGTACTATAGGTTTTGATAACTTTCGTGTTTGGGGGTTTCATAAAAAAAAAAAATAAAAAATAAGACAGAAATGGATTAATCAATTTTATATATATACAAGTACACATTGACCGAAATATACGGATATAAAACTAAAAGAGATATTCATACTAACAGTAAAACATTATTACTACCTTCGCTGCAAACATGGATTAACTGTGTCATAAATTGTATTAATTTTCACGAAATTTCACTACAATCGAAAAATCATAGGTGGAGCAATTACGATCATAGCATTAACTTCGAGGCACATTCTCTCTCTCTCTCTCTCTCTCTTTTTTTTTTTTTTTTTTTTTTTAGAAGACGAAACGGTAAACATGCCTGCTGAGTTACTTTGTAAATATCTGTTCATTATTTAAAATGAAGTTACTATCTGTTGGACCAACATCCCTTCTTTCCAGATTAATTATAGCAAAATCAGCCCTCCCAAATGTTTGTTAAAATAGTTCAAGCATTTTTTGTAACTTTATTGCCTATAATGCTACTCAATCAATCTCATAATTATTTATTACATTGTATTAGCCTCTACTGTAACCCCCCCCCCTGGCTTTTAGCCGTGAAGGGAATTGTGTACGTCGTGTGTGCGCCTTTTGTATGCAATAAAGAGTTCTTATAAGATACTTTTTGAGATATGCCTATAGTAGTAGTATTAGTAGTAGTAGTAGTGGCACTTGATGCAAGAAAGCAAGTGCAGGAGCTTATGCAGCATCAGCCAAAAAAAAAAAAAAAAATCACACCATACCCTCCAAATGCCTGTCCAGTTCCTCCTTAAATTTATTTAACCTATCAACTTCCACAACGACAGATGGAAGTTTGTTCCAGCAATTAACCACCCGCTGGCTAAAGGCAAATTTCCGCACATCTATTCTACATCTATCCTTTCTTAATTTGAACTTATGTCCCCGTAGGTTCGTATTCTGAACAAGTGGGAGGATCCCATCAGAATTCAGCGTGCTCAACCCATTCAAGGCCTTATAGACCTCAATCAGATCACCGCGCAGGTGCCTAGTCTCCAGCCACTGCAATTTGCAGAACTTAAGCCTCTCTTGGTAAGAGGATCCCTTCATTCCCCTCACCAATCGTGTTGCTCTTCTCTGTACACGCTCAAGCAAATCTACATCCTTCCTAAAATGAGGCCTCCAGACCTGTACGCAGTACTCAAGGCGTGGCCTGACCATTGCCTTATACAGAGGGACAATCACCTCCTTTTCCCTGCTAGCAAAATTCCTATATATCATTGACAAAACCCCATGACCTGCCCTAGCAGCCTGTCTACATTGCTCAGAAAACTTCATATCTGACTGCACAATTACTCCCAGGTCTTTTTCATTTTCTACCACCTTAAGTGTAGTACCACACAGTTGGTACGTTTCTCTGGGGTTACTTCTACCCATATGCAGTACTTTGCATTTGTCAAGGTTAAACTTCAGTTGCCACTTCTTAGCCCATCTGCCCAAATTATCTAGATCCTGTTGCAGTAGCACACTGCCATTACTGTCATTAACAACCCTGCCAACCTTCGTGTCATCTGCAAACTTCGACATTAAGCCTGATATACCTTCATCAATATCATTGATAAATATACAAAACAACAGTGGACCCAACACCGAACCCTGTGGGACTCCACTAATAACATTAGTCCACGAAGAGCAGCACCCATTGATTACCACCCTCTGTCTTCTCCCACTTAACCATCCTTTTATCCATTGTAGCAACTTACCCTTAATACCATTCTGCTCCAATTTGAACAGTAGTCTTCCATGCGCAACAGTGTCAAAAGCTTTCCTGAAATCCAAGTATATGATATCAAAATTATTTTTTGCATCCAGTTCCTTTGTGACCACATCATAATAACCAATCAAATTTGTCAGACAAGACTTTCCCTTAACAAACCCATGCTGTGTCTGAATTATTGCTGCAGTCTTGTCTAGATGATCCTGCAATGCATCTTTAACCAGTGACTCCATTATTTTACCCGGAACAGAAGTCAAACTAACTGGTCTGTAATTATTCGTGTCACCCTTCGAACCTCCTTTGTGAATTGGGGATACATTTGCACATCTCCAGTCCGTGGGAACCTCCCCTGAATCCAAGGATGCTCTCATAATTATGGCTAAGGGTTTGCTTAGTTGCTTTGCCGCCTCCTTTAATATAACTGGATAGATCCCATCCGCCCCAGGTGCCTTTCTTATGTTTAACTTCAACAATTTCTCCTCCACTTTGCTCTCAGTTATTACAAAATCATTAAGCACACTGCTACAATTTGATAACCTTCTTCCATTTTCAAACTGTAATGATTCCTCACGTGTGAATGTAGATGCAAAATACTCATTCAGTTTGTTTGCTATCTGAGCAGGATCATCAACAGTCGAACCATCGATGTCAAGTGGACCAATCATATTCAGCCCCTTCCTTTTAGAGTTTATATAAGTAAAGAAATCCTTGCTGTTTTTCTTAGCATTTTTTGCCAAAGATTTCTCGTAATCCGCCTTTGCCTGCCGAACCTCCTTTGTGACCTGATTACAGACTAGCTTATATCTGCTACAGGCTTCTGCGTCGCCTGATAATTTATATGCATCCCATGCATTTTTCTTCTCTGTCACGAGTCTCATTAGTTCATTTGATAACCATTTAGGCCTAAACCTTGAACAATATTTCTTCATCGGTATGAAAAGTCTAGTAGCTTCCACGATTAATTCCTTGAATGCTTCCCACTTAGAATTTACTGTTTGTAACATCGTCAGTCGATCCCACTGTACAGAATTTAAAAACTGTCTGAGACCACTGTACTCCCCTTTACGGAAGCAAAAACCCTTTCCTTTACCCCTGACGGTAGTTACCTCTTTGAGTAAATCCCACTTCAGCACACTGTGATCACTGCCACCTAGTGGTTCCTTTATCTGCAAATTCTTAATACACGAATGATCACTGCTGATAACCAGATCAAGAGTATTACTTTCTCTGGTTGCCTCTCGAACATGCTGCTGCAGAAAACAATCATCCAATAAATCCACAAAAGTCTGACTAGTGTGTGAGTGACCAACCCACAAGTTCCAGTCAATATCTGGGAAGTTAAAATCCCCCATTATAAGACATTCTGATTTACTGGCCCACTCTATTTCTCTGTACAATTGTTCATTGTACTCATTCGAGTCATTAGGCCTATAACACACTCCTACTCTTATCTTTGCTTTTGCAGTGCTTATGTCACACCAAACTGACTCAACAGTGCACTGTCCATCTATATCAACTGGATGCACTTCTTTTGATTTTATGTTTTTCTTAATTAACAGCATAACACCTCCTCCCTTCCTGTCCTGTCTATCCTTCCTGTACACATTGTACTCCCCGAATTCCAGTTCTGCATTCCTTATATCTTTGTGACACCACGTCTCTGCTATCCCAACAATATCCGAAATAATGATTACACTAATCACTTCTTATTTATGCATTGATAGGTTGGAAGTTAAGTCCCCCGTCGAAATAAATACCAACATGTAAAGATGGTAATTAGTTTCTTATATATATATAATTAATTGGTCAATTTTAGGCTTATTTAGTACGCAGATTCGGATCATTACTTATCACGATCCAACAGTACAGTATCAATTATATCTTCGTGACTAGTGAGTGTTTATATACACATTGATAGAATATGAAATTTAGGAATTGATAGCTTTTCTACAAAGGTAATTATGTATGTCCTCCGATCGTGTACTGTTCAATTTCTACAAATGGCACTACGACCATTAATGCAATAAGTTCCGTTGCAATTGATAACAGCTGTAATTGTGTGACCGCCTGCCTAATATTGAGCCACTATCGCGCGAATAACAGCAGCTATTCACCTAGGCATTGACTCCACTATTTGTCTAAAGATGTCCATAGGGATCTGCTGCCTGCAAGACTTTGCACAGTGTCGGAATAAATGACGGTTGCCTGTCCATACGCCTCATTATCCGTTCTAAAACATCCCACAGGTGATTAATTGGATTGAGGTCAGATGATCAATTAGATCGAGTTCAGGACGCCAATTAAAATTGGGGATATCCTCACTGTGTTCCTCGAACAACGCGTATACAATGCGGGCCCGATAACATCGTCTTGGAACATCCCGTTTCTGCCTGGAAAAAAATGCAACATGGCATAGTGCAGATGACCTAATGATCACCAACACATCCCAAGTGAAAATTTGGTTGGTATGCAGGAGAGGGGGGGGGGGTGGCGGCTAGTTCTTGCCAGCAAAACATGCCCCATATTAAGCAACCACTGCTACGTGCATGGACAGCGGGCACCATGTACGATGTGTGCATCAACTCGTGTTGCTTTCACCACGCACGAAGGCGTCCGTGCGCGTTGCATTTTCATTTCATTTTCATTTATTGAGTATAGCGGTCCCTAGTCAAAAATATCTGGTTAATCTGCTACACATATAGGTATGGTAAATTATACAAATATTAACAATATTCTTATGTACATGAGACATTGTACTTATCATTTAATTCAATTACCACATAAAGAACCAACACAATGGTGATAATCATCCCGACCTCAGCTACAGCACAACGAGCTGGACAAGCAGGCTACAACAGCAACTATTGAAGAGACACTCCACAGATGAAAATCGCATCCTGAGACTGATCATCGCCGGTAACAGCAATCCACCAGCAGTCATAGAGCTAAAAAGAAATTACTCATATTAATCAGAAAAACCAAGCAGGAAGATTTTGTAATTGCAGGATCAAATCCAAAAAAAACAACTAAGGCTTCTTGCCAACTGTGTTGGCAGAAGTGGACACCAGCCCATGAAGGAAACAGTACCAACATCCCGCAAACTTCTGCAAAGAAATTTCTCTGTTCCTATATAAAAAGTAGAATACTATTCCATGTAAATAAAAGGCACAGCCCACCAATTCATCCATTATTCAATCTTAACTCTTCCAATTCCAAAAGAATATTCCTTCTCACGAGAATTGAATTCGAAAGGAAATAAAAGTTTCCCATGGCTCAATCCCATTCGCCAGATGAGTTTCATTATCAACATTATTCAATAAATCCAAACAATTAAAAACAATACGTTCCCATGTTTCTAGATCACCACACATACAGTTGCGTCTTTCTACGCTTCCAAGACTGTTCAGTTTTGCAAAAAATGATCCATGATCCGTTAAATAACAATGTCCAACACAGATTAGGTACTAAACAGATCGGTTTAATATAATTTGCACTGTTAACATAAGGGAAAAATGTGAATGTTATTCTTCCTTTTTTCCGAACAATTCCATCTGTTTTGCCATTTTTGTAAAAGGAGGTCCCAAATCCACTTCTTTTCGTTTCTCAAGTCATTTAAAGTGTTAATTTCGATGCCCAGCAATTAAGATTGTAAACCTCTTCTCAAATAAAAGGTAGCCGCAGTAGATCTTGCGCCAAGAATTCTTAAATCAATCAATACATCAAATAAAAGGATAGGCTTCTAAACACTAACTGCAAATCAAGTGGCATTTTGCCAGCTAACACTTGCAAAGCTTCTGTGGAAACCGTTCTGCAGGCCATAACTATTTTGAGTAACATAGCTCGATGTATAGACTAGAGCTTTTTGATGTTGCTTACTTTGATTGCATGGCGTACCCAGATTGATGCACCATACATAATTTTTTTTTTTTTTTTTTTTTTTATGTAAACCCCAACCACGAGAGGTATTAGAACCTATAGTACTTAGTACCGTGCTTGGTGATCAGTGCGAGTACCAGCGCATATTATTCTGTTCAAGTGGGAGGACTTGTCTTTAATGTCATCGGATATCCAACTTCATGTAGAGTGGTTGCTGCTTCGGATGCCCCTCCCAAGTCTGCGATAGTTGTATTCAATCAGGATATTGTGTTGTGACCGCCGTTACTGGGGAGTGTTCCGCGAACGTTGTTTGTGTTTCAGTGTCATTGATGGAATTTTCCTTTTGCCTGGTTTCTGCATACTGCTCTCCTGCGGAAGATTTTCAAGTTTCATTACATCATATAGATAAAATTTGCTCGAGGTTTGCGGAGCGTGGATTGATTCTGGCGGCTGATTTGAATGCTAAATCTGGTTTTTGGCACAGCGGGGTGGTAGATTCTCGGGGTTCTCTCTTGGAGGATATGATTTTGCTACATAATCTCAGTGTTCAGAATCTACTTGGTAAACCTTATACATTTTCTACATGCAATGGAGAATCAAACATTGATGTAACTCTTGTTTCCTCGGGGTATGATGGGAGGATTCTGAGTTGGGATGTAAATCCGGACATGGAAAACAGCGATCATAACGCTATTTCGTTTTATGTTGCCCCTGAGCCGGTACGAAGGAATTTTAGTATTGGAAATTTAAAAAGATTTTCTATGGACAAGATAAACTGGGAAACATTTGGAAATTACTTGAAATCTATTTACAATGATGACAATGCAATATCTTTGAACGATTTTAACGCTGAGGAATTGGTAGCTCATGTTGAATATCATCTTTATCAGGCAAAGCTACAGATTATAATTAGAAAACAATTTAGAGTGGCCCCGGTTCCTTGGTGGTCTCCGGTTTTGACTGAGCGAAGATCTCAGGTAAAGAGAGCCAGGAGAGTGCTGCAGCGAAGTAGACATTTGTCAGTGGAGGATGTACAATTGCTCAGTGAAAATTATAAATCATTGCGTAGAGTACCATAGGGAAATCGTCCCTGCTAAGATTGAGAGTTGGCAGAGTCTGGTCAAAGAGGTGGTTAATTCAGATCCTTGGAGACTGATTTATAAAATATCTCGTGATAAACTTCTACATGGAGAAATTTATAACACTGTTGTGGCCAATGGGGAGGAAACTGACAACTGGTATGATACCGTTGAGCACATCGTCAGGGAACTTTTTCCCGAGGACAGGTCAGAGTTGGACACAGAAGATCAATCTACAATCCGGCTGGATAATGCTGAGTATGTCGGTTCGTCGGAAATATGTCTTTTTTTTCCCTCCTGGAACTTGGAGTAGCCATTGCTAAATTGAATGTTAAGAAATGCCCAGGACTTGACTTGATAGAAAACAAAGTTTTGATAAAATTTTTTGACCTTTGTCCGCATATATTGTTAAAAATGTATAACAAATGTTTGATCGAGAGAAAGTTTCCGAGATCTTGGAAGATTGCTCTGCTTAAGATCCTGCATAAGCCTGGTAAGCCTAAGGGGGATCCTCGATCATACAGACCTATTTCTCTTTTGGCTAATCTTGGCAAGTTGTTTGAAAGGTTGCTGGCTCCTCGAATTGTTGATATGCTGAATGAAGGTCATGTTACCTCGGATTGTCAATTTGGTTTTAAACGGGGTCACTCAACTGAGGAAGCTATTTTGACATTAATCAATTACATAAAATCCTCTCCTGAGAAGTATGTCTTGGTTGTGTTTGTGGACTTTGAGGGTGCTTTTGATTCTGTGTGGTGGGAGAGTGTGTTAACATCCTTAAGAATGTCTCGATGTGACAGATACATATATGGAGTAATTCGTTCTTACTTCTGTGATAAGCAGGTGAGGGTCTGTGCAAAACATCTGATGTTTGGAAAATATATTTCAGTCGAGGGTGCTCGCAGGGATCTGTTTTGGGTCCTATATTTTGGAACACAGTTTTGGATCAGTGGCTGAATAGGCCTAGTGCCTCAAGATGCCTGCAGGTGGCGTACGCAGATGATCTGGTTGTTGGAGTTCCCGGTGGGTCTAGATTGATGCCGGAGCAGAGAATATGAGATGTTCTGGAGGACCTTTCTGAGTGGGCCTCCTTAAACAAATTAAAAATTTTATCTAAGAAAACTAACTTCATGGTGTTTAAAAAACATTCTGAGTCCGCCCAGAGTATTGTTAAATGGAAGACAAATTCCTTTTGTGTCTAGCACTAAATACCTAGGAGTTATTCTGGATGATAGGTTGGGATTCCATTTGCACGTATCACACCTCAATGATAAAATCAAGAAATTCACGTCTTCGGTGATTAGAATCTCCAAAAAAGAATGGGGACTTAACAAACGAACGATGTCACTGTATTACAAAACTATCTTCCTGCCAATTGTTGCTAATGCGGCTGGTGTGTGGTCGGGATCAGTGATTAAAGTAAAAATAAAAAACAAACTCATGTCATTACAAATATCTATGTTGTTGGCCCTATTGATGCCCCGAGGATGGTACCTACGGCTGCGCTACAGGTAATTGCTGGATCTATTCCTCTTGATCTCTACATTGCATATCGTGGAATGTCATATGCTATGAGAAAGGAAATCCCTGCTAATTATTTGGACATTTCCATCAACCTGGATGCCAGTGTTAAGGAGGAGAAACTTAGAATCTGGAATGAACTAATAGAGATTTGGAGGAATCTGTGGATTTCGTCGGAGGTGGGAGTAATAACTAGGAATATTATTCCTGCTGCGGACTTTGCTACTTCTAAAAGAGTTTCGTCATGGTTTTGTCCTTCAATGTTCACCAACTATGTGCTGACAGGACATGGGTCCTTTAGAGACAAATTATGTTCATGGGGTCTGGAGCCAGATCCGTGGTGTTCTTGTGGTGAGGCGGAAACTTGGCTGCATACACTGTTTCATTGCCCATTTTATAATGTTGAGAGGCGCCGTCTTTTCGAACTGATTCCCGATCTAGCTGAAAACGACGTGCAGGAGTTGAACTGAGTGTCTAATTTTCAGGCATTGCAGGTTTTTGCTGCTGCAGTGTTCTCTAAGAGATCAATTATAAGGAACCTATCAGAAAATGAATTGGCAGTGTATGTTGGGAGTTTTGCTTGATTGCATCTGGGCTTGGGAGCTTCAGACCTGGAAGCTTTGTCAATAGTATTGCACTTTCTCTTTTGGGTGTAGAAACAGGTTAATGTTTCTAAGTGTTATTGTTAAGTTAATGTCATTCTAAGTGTATTATTTGCTATTTACATGTAAATATTTGTATAATGTTGCTTTTGTCTCAACAAGTATACATTGTTCTTAGTTGGAATTTTTTTTTTTTTTTTTTCGCTGGCCTCCAAGTTTGGGCAGCCTTGGGGGCAGGATTGGTGGCACCTACCAGTATAGCACTACTTCCGGTAGGTGCGGGATTTGTGCATTACAGCACACTCCGAGAATGGTTGATCCAGGTGTTGGTTAATCCCTGGTGGCGAAATGGCCTGAAATAACACTCTTTTTCAGGCCTGATTTGCAGACGTTCTGAGATTTTACAGGAGTAAAAGGTGGAGATGGGCTTATGTCTAGGAGCCACCCTTCTTATCAGAACACACACAATCAAATGTACAGAAAGACTACAGTATATATAAGAGTATGTATATAAAATCTGTATATAAATATTGTATATAAATTGATTAATGTATATTAGAGAATGTATATACAGTTGTGTGTTAATAAAAAAAATAAAAAATAAAAATAAAAAAGTATCGTGCTTGGGTTGGAGGCTGAGAAGACGAAAGAAGATATTTGTTGACATTGGACTTGAACTTCTGTAGACTGTAATTTTCAGGAAATATGTATGAAGGAAGGTTGTACCAGAAAACGGCAGTTGAATGAATAAACGAGGAAGATGAAAAGTTGGTTCTGTGAGCTTGAAGTTGGACAGTAAATGGATGATGGCTGGTGACAGCACGTGTTCGGACCGTTTTGAAAGAGAGCGGGAATTACAGAAGCCAATTCAGAAGAACAGTACCCATGGAAGTATCTGTAGAAGAGGCATGCAGCAGAAAGAGTACGTCTATGAGAGAGCGAGTGGAGAGACTCTGTTAGAGATGAATCATTAATTGACCTAACTGCCCTCATCTGAATGGAATCAAGAAGTCTGAGGGAGGTTTTGGGGGCACCACCCCAGATGTGGGAACAATATTCCATGGCAAGGCGGATTTGTGATTTATACAGAGTGAGCAGCTGTTTGGAAGAAAAGTAACGCCGAGAGCGAAAGAGAAAACCAAGTTTTTTAGATGCAGAGGAAGCAATATTTGTAATGTGCTTGTGCCAAGAGAGATTAGAAGTCAGGGTAATCCACAAAAGATATATATATCATTTTGCCTAGAAGTCGTAGTGTCACTAAAGATAAGCATAGGAGCAGAAGAATCCATTTTGCGAGATATAAGACACGATTGAGTTTTAGAAGGGTTGAAATCAACTAAGTTGTCTTTGCCCCACTGCAGAATTACCTGAAGATCGGCATTTAAGGAATTGTTAGCGGATTTTTGGAGAAATTGAAGCTGATTGAGCAGGACAAGGTTTCTCAAAATGGAAAGTGGAATGCAATGTGCTATCATCGGCAAAACTATGGATAGGATTTCCAGTCGATGGAAAGTCATTAACAAACAAGAGGAAAAGAGTGGGGGAAAGAACTGAACCTTGGGGGACACCGGCATTAGTGGAAAAGTTAGAAGACAGAGAGCCACCTACCATCACCCTCAGTGAGCGATCACAGAGAAAACTGGATAACCAATTACTAAAAACAGTTGGAAAACCATAAGATGGAAGCTTGTTTAGAAGACCTTTATGCCAAACACGATCGAAAGCCTTTGAGAAGTCAAGAGAAACTACTTGTTTCCCCGAACCTTTCCATTGAATTAGTCCATAAATGGGTAACATAAGCAAGAATATTACTGGTGGATCGACACTGACGGAATCCATACTGGCGATCGTTGATCAGACTGAAGGTTTCTAGGTAGTTTAAGAGTTGCGGTTAATTGATTTCTCCATTACTTTAGAAAGAGTAGAAGTAATTGCAATGGGACGATAATTGGATGGGAGGGATTTGTCACCCTTTTTAGGAACTGGCTGGATATGAGCAAATTTCCAAGCAGAAGGAAAAACACCTTTTGGAATAAAATAAATAAATAAAAATTCATTTATTGCAAATACTGCAAGCCCATCACAGCACATGGCTAGGGGCAGGTAAAAATACAAAGGGAATGACATAAAATAGAGTATATGTACATAGCAGATTTTATATAGATATTAATAATGGCTAGGAATTTTAGTTATGAATTTAAAAAATTGCAGAACAGGACATTTGGCTTTCAGTTGCAATTACTGGGTTGGATTATTTTTCTTCATTTTATCGAATATCTGACTCCTGTAGGCTTCAGAGTAACCTGTTGCAATCAATGTTGTAATGATTTATGAGGTGAAAAGATGCATTGGGGAACATTCTGTCCATTTGTTTGAGCCTGGAGAGGTTGGATTTGAATTGCTGTTTTCTTGAATTTTCCTTGTTGGGGACAGCTATTATATTGGCAAAGTTTGGTGAATCGCATGCAGAGGTGATTAACTTTGCAAGAAGCATGACTCCAGATTCGTTGATCATCTGTTGCAGAGGCTTTGTTTTTAGGTTTTTATAAAGCTGTTGCCTGGGTATTGTATGGGGAAACGAAGCTTTCTATTGAGCTATCTAAGAACCCAATATTCTAGGGCAAGGAATTTCTTGACGGTTACTTGAGCACTAGACCAGATTTCGGAAACATAGGATAGAATGGGAAATATGCATCTTTGAACATGCTTAATGACTGTTTTCCTGTCTTGAATCGCATTAAAGGAGAATTTTTTATCAAAAACAACTCCAAGGTCTTTGTGAGCGTAAACATTTGGGATTGGGACATCTGCAATTTTTATTTCTATGTTGTTGTGTTGTTTCTGAAGGAAATAAGTAATTTGAGCAGATTTGATCGAATTTATATTCAGATTGAGATCTTTCAAGTATTTGATTTCACAAATCTGCGAATTCGCATCATTGACAACTTTGCGAATATCATCACTGGATTTGTAGATTATAAATAACATTAAATCATCGGCATATGCCAGTAGATTTGGATTTTCTTGTAGAAGTGGTTGAAGAGATGCTGAAAATATAGTACTGGAGAGAACGGCTCCTTGGGGAATGCCTGTTGAGGTTGTGACGAGAATATTGTCAGTACTAGTGGGGAAGAGGAGAAGCCTGCGATTTAGGCTGTATTGAAGATAGGAAATAATCATTGTGTCAACGAGAAAGTGATTTTTTAGTATTTGAAAAGCTTTTTGAGATCTAAACACCTTTAAAATAAGAAAGTGAAAAAAGGCGGCAAAGAATAGGAGTAAGTTCGGGAGCACAGGTTTTGAGAACAAGTGGAGAAATACCATCGGGACCTGGAGCTTTTTTAGCATCAAGATTCGTCAAAATCCTTCTGACACCCTTTTGACGGAAGACCACAGGAAGCATTGAATGGTGCGTGTTGGGAATGGTGGGAGGTGTTTTTACCAAGATCATTAATACATGAGTTGGAAGAAAAATGGGATGCTAGCAGGTCAGCTTTATCCTTGGCTGAAGTGGTAACAGAACCATCTGGTTTGGAGAAGAGGTGGGAGCAGAAATGGGCAAAAGTTGCGGCCAATAGCTTTGGCAAGAGGCCAGAATGCTCGGCTACCATTAGGGCAAGAAGCAAGTTTTCTATTCTTAGCCTGTTCAAACTCTAGTTTGGACTGCTTAACAATTGTTGCTAGCTTTGGTGTAGGCAGAAAAAGAAATTGGAGAATTAGAAACAAGCCAATTACGATATGCAACATTCTTCTCTTGAACAGCCTTAGCACATTTATTGGAAAACCAAGGTCGAAATTTTAAATAGGAGGAGGATAAAGGACGACATTTTAAAGTGGAGTGTGGGATAAAGGATTCCATTCCTGCAAGAATGATTTCACTGACACGATCTGAGCAGACGTTGACATCAGAAGTTTTGAAACAGTAATCTGACCAAGGAAAAGAAAAGAGTCTCGCAGGTCATCCCATTTTGCATTCTTGTAATGCCAAACAACACGAAGTTGGGAATAGCCATGAGATAAAGGTTCCATAGGAGAAGAGACAATCAACAAGTTGTGATCTGAAGTGCCTAAAGGACCTCTCGCTTCGACTGTTTACTTAGAAGGGTTGTTTGTGAGAAAAAGATCAAGCGTATTGGCTGTATGATTAGGATTATCCGGTATTCTTGTAGGTAAATGAACAATCTGTGTAAGGTCATTAGTAATTGCAAAAGCCTCAGCATCTCGACCAGCTGGGTCGGTGTGACTAGGAAACGCAAGCCAGCTGTAGTTGTGAACATTAAAATCACCAAGGAAAATTACCTAATAAGATCTACTAAGAGCCAATTTACCCTTCAACATCATGATTTTAGTTTTGGATATAGTGATTGTCAACCTATGTACATTGCACCATTTGCATAATTCTTTCAATATGCAATCAGATCTCATTTCAAGCTCCTTTGTGGAATTTCCCTGCACAAGTATTACCAAATTATATGCATAAGCTATTATGTACGAGTGGTCAAATTCTCTCTTGAACCAAGCTTCCAAAACCATGTTCCACATTAAAGGACCAAAGACATATCCCTGCGGAGAGCCTCGAGTCATACAACGCGTAATTGATCCAAAATTCGACTTAATTGTTACTGTGCGATCCCTAAAGTAATCTTTAATCATAGCGAAAATAACATTTAGCCATGCGCAACATCATCAGTACACTGTCGACGTGTTTGCACCAGGTATTTGCCCTCATACAACCAATACACTCGTTTCCAGTCTTTTAGTGTTCAATCAGCGTGTTGTTTAGTCCACAGCATTCGCTGCCGACGATAACCAACGGTGAGGAGGGGTATCTCTTGGGTCACCTGCTGTGTAAACCCATACGTCTGAGACTGGTGTGCGGCGCAATTGTCATTTGTCCTTGCATTTTCCATATTATAAATAATAAATAAATTTTCTGTTTGTACTCCAGGACGATCAAACGGTCAGAGGAGTTCACAAGATAGAGAGAATACAATAAACAGCACCGTATTCAGCAGTCACGGGCTTGAATCCCGGTCACTCAAGGCACGTGTACTTACGCACCCCCGCGCCTGACCACTAGGCTACGGCGGCTATATATTGCGATGTCAGCTGTCGCATAGGGACCTGTCGTTGATCCCGTACAACGCACTGCACCCTTCACTCACCACAAATATCCACCTTGCGTAATCCTTTAGTTTTGTCAACGGGATGTGGTTTGACTCGCTCCACATCATTCTTTTTACATCTTAACCACACTGTACCGAGAGAAACCGACAAGAAATGTTCCCGATATGGAAGCGTCGACGCAGGAAATCTCACAATCATGCCCTTTTGAAACTCTGTGATATCTCTACGTCCCATGACTGCTGCTTTATCCCTTTGACATGCCTGGACCAGATGCAAATTGCCACTGCTCTAGCGTACGATGGTGTTCGGCCTTTTATACTGCGAGCTGTGCGGCCCAGTCCATTACAGATGGGATGGTCACAATTCAGTGATCACTAATTGTATATACAGTAAATAGGTTAAAGGAACCATGTTGTCTATGTGTGCATGTAATTAAGAGCAAAGTTAATCATTAATATTTGGTTTCATATGAATAAATTTTGTCTGATCTGCAGATAGCGATTATCTCGACGATGTAAACTGACTGTAATATGGAGGATGTTTTCACGTGATTGATTAGTGAAAATATTGATACAGAATTAACATAACATTTTCCCATAAAATGAATATTGAAACATTAATTTCAGTAGTTAATAAAAAAAAGAGAAAGTTGTTAATTTATGCAATTTTTTGGTGAAATCTTTTGGAGAATTTATTTCCTGATAAAAATTACGTCAGCGTCTCAGTCGGTGTAATTGTTCTGAGTTCGCTGAAACTTTGACGTGCACGGGTGGTATCAGACGCTTTCCCGTAATGAGCAATTTATAATAATTGCCGTGGATTTTCTTTCTCCCTTTTCACTCATGTCGGGGGAAAAAATAATAATGAAAGCTTTTAGCTGAATTATCACAAAATTATTCTTCAAGTGTATGTTATCATTCAGAAATTCATGTTCTCCCCTTTTAATAACTGTTGTAAATATAGTATGAACTGATTCTCTAATATACGAAAGGCAATCATAGTTCAGATTTCTGATTTGATTTTTTTTTCCTTGTGAGTCTTATCTTGTGATATGACTCGCAATGTAATAATGTGTAAACTTTGATATCTTAACTTCTATAAGAAATATAAATAATGTGACTAGGATGCGGCTCTTTCGTCAAGAACTCTGATCTGTTATCGCTAAAAATGGCCAATTCAATGATTCATTGATAAGAAAAGAAACGAAAACCGTAGAACAGTAATGGATATAATTATTCAGATGAGATAGCCGATGGAATTAAGGAAAATCTTAGGTGAGCTTGATGAAATGGTTAATAACGTGCCACGCCCATCCGACTCTGAACTTATCCCACTACCACTATTTTTAAGATAAAATACTACAGCACTGTGACACTGACATCTCCATTGACAAAGTAATTTGATCAGCACCAGGCAATGATTAAGAGAACTGATATAATTACTTTAGTTTGTAACCAAAGTAATGGATATGATGAAAAATTCAACGCGTCATTTCAGCAGGAGAAAAAGATTCGTTTCTTAGACAGTTAATAAATATGATTTGTTGTCGGCAGTGCTAATGTAGACATCAAGTTTCTTAATAATTATCTATAAAGTATTTAGGGGCAAAGGCTTCATGCTACGAGGTAGAATGACTAACATGTAGATTAGTGCAAATGCATAATTTTAACATGGCAATCTACCAAAGTAGTTGAATTAATTAATTAAATTGGCATCGTTTTGGTTATAACTCATATTGTGACTGCCTTCACAACGAGTTGCCATGGTATTGTACTACCTCGAATAAACAACACTTCACATATTGTGAAGTTATACTTCATAAGTGGTTTGTCACTATTGCAACACCAGGGTACCTGCCCACCCACCGAAGAGAAACCAACAAGCTTTGAAACGGTGCCGTCTGGGTGGCGGTATCCGCCGAAAATAAATAACAATAGTCTTCTCCACTGGTGAAGTGTTATTTATTGGTAGTACAATACCATGGCAACTCGTTGTGAAGGCAGTCACAATATGAGATAACCAAAACGATGCCAATTTAATTAATTAATTCAAATACTTTGGTAGATAGCTATGTTAAAATGAGGCATTTGCACAAACCTACATGTTAGCAATTATCTTCAATAAGTATTATTTCGATAACATTTAGTTTTAAAAAAAAACTTAATGAGGATTTTTTTTTTTGACTGGTGTATCTGCAAGTTAAAACATTTAACTTTAAAGGAATTTAACTATCCAAGCTGTGAAATAAGAAGTATGGAATAAAACCTCGGATTATTCTCGAAACTTATAGCTCAAGATTAACTGACATTAAGTGAATGTAACTAAAAATTAAGCCCTTATTAAGAAAAAAATTAAATTTTTGGTTTAACCAAATATAAAGTAATGAAAATATATGCAAAGCATATTTAATTACTTTATTGCATTATAAAATTATATACCTAGATAGTAAAGCTTTTGAAACCGTCCCTCAGGAAGATATTGGCACCGCTGGTAAAATGCCACCTTAGATTTCAGAGTGACTAAAAGATAGACGGGGGAATTGTCAAAAATGATTAGCCTTCAGAGAGGATCACAGTAAAAAGTGGGGTCCTCTCCTGCATACGGACCAAATTTTCACTTGGGATGTGTTGGCGATCATTAGGTCATCTGCACCATGCCATGTTGCATTTTTTTTCCCAGGACAGAAACGGGATGTTCCAAGAGGATAATGCGCCATGTTATCGGGCCCGCATTGTATACGAGTTGTTCGAGGAACACAGTGAGGATATCCCCGATTTTAATTGGCGTCCAGAACTCAATCTAACTGATCATCTGACCTCAATCCAATTAATCACCTGTGGGATGTTTTAGAACTGAAAGTGAGGTGTATGGACAGTCAACCTCATTTATTCCGACACTGTGCAGAGTCTTGCAGGCAGCAGATCCCTATGGATATCTTTAGACATATAGTGGAGTCGATGCCTAGGTGAATAGCTGGGTCCCCTCCTATTTCTGCTTTTCATAAATGACATACATTAATGCCCAGTACCAATAGAAAGTATCAAAATTCTCTGATAATCTGAGTGTTGAATGGGTAGTTAACAATTCGAGATAGCCGTGTTAATTCAAAAAGACTTGGATCAAGTCCAATAGTCCGAAAAATAGCAACTAAAGTTTAATGCTTCTAAATGTAAGGTTATGGGGACTAGAAATCCGGGAGTTACGCATATGTTGGAAGGGGAGGAGCTAAAAGTGGTTCATTTCAAAAAATAATTAGGTGAAATTTATATGAAAATTTACCATGCAGTGTAAAAAGGTGACTAGGAAGGCACATGGTGTCCGGTATATATGCATTGCATATGATAAGATTTCCATCATATCTTTGCTTAACATCTTGAAGAACTACTTCAGGATCTACGATAACCTCCTCACTGTACTCAAAAAAAAAAAAAAAAAAAAAAAAAATTGCAGGAAAGACGGCTCCTTGTTGAGCACAACGGTCTCTCACGATCCTTTACTGTCTTCAGAGGGGTTCCACAGCGTGGCGTTTTGTCAGCAGCGCTGTTCGCAGTGGTTTTGGAACCTCTGTTAGCAAATTTCCGAAACATGATATCGTACGCTGACGATCTGAAATTCTTTATTCATTCAGATCAGCTGGAGCAAGCGCTCTCTGTCCAAAGTGCTGCAACAAAACAAATCTCTCAGATAAGCACATTCCTTCAATACATTGGTCTTGAGCTAAATGCCGAAAAATCTGCCCAGGTGACCTTTACAAAGAGGAGACGAATAAATCCAATGCAAATCTCTATAAATGGATACCAAATTAAACTTGTCAACTGTCACAAGGACCTAGGTCTGGTCAGGGATTCGAACTTTTCAAGAGCTCTTCAAGGAAGCAAGAAACAAATTCTTCGCAGCCCTTTGGTCTGTTCGACAGGAACTGGTTGGTTTCGGCAATAAGAAACTAATAACCGGTAACTTTTGCGACACCGGTGGCACTCTACGCATCCGAAATCTGGTCCTCTGCCCTTCCGATCTACTTGCAACATTTCTTGGGGACTGAGTATTGGCTTCTGCGATCCCTCAATAGGACTTCAGGACATCGCCTTACTATGTCTAGGGGTATACTACATTCGCTGCACGGAATTATCCCTTGGAAACAAATCATTGCCACTCGCAACATAATTACCCTCTCCAAACTCATTTCGGGTAGACCGGATGCTCCTAACGTCGATAGCCTTGTCATCCTGCCCACGAAGAACAGCAGAATAACTAACCGGCAAACATCTTTGATCAGACCGACCCTCAACCAAATCAATTCGCTCAGCTATATGTTCCCAGCAAACACGATTGAACTCCTCTACGACCTGTATATCAACCCTGAGACGATTTGCGTCGACAAAGCCTACAGATAAAAAGTTTTAGCTGATACCTACACAGTCCTTCAATTTTAGATATTTTATATCACCATCGCTTTACGTGGCTACTGTGTTGGAGGATGATATGCGCTCCTTCTCCTGTACCTGACAGCCTGCAGCATCTTCCCGGAATCTGCGCTCCTTCCCCCTGTTCCTGAGAGCCTGCAGCATCTTCCCGGAATCTGCGCTCCTTCCCCCTGTTCCTGAGAGCCTGCAGCATCTTCCCGGAATCTGCGCTCCTTCCCCCTGTTCCTGAGAGCCTGCAGCATCTTTCCGGCATCTGCGCTCCTTCTCCTGTTCTTGAGAGCCTGCAGCATCTTCCCGGCATCCCTGCACTCTTCTTGGACAGACGCTCAACGTATTTAAAGTAATAAGTCGGACCTAATCTGTCTTAACTTCTGTAATTAATTATTGACTTAATCTCTGTATATTTTATTTTACCCAATATCGATATTGTATTCACTTTTATAATTTTGTTACCCTCCTAGAATTTGATTGCTGTCAAGGGGTAGATGTAACTTTTCTTTACCTGATTAAATAAATAAATTATAGAACTTTTGATATAGGGAGAAGGATGTCATTGTTCCTCTGCACAAGACGATCGTTATACTGCAATTTGGAATCTTGTATTAAGTTCTGCAACCTGCACCTAAAAAAATATGTCAGAACTTCTGGAGGAGGTTTGAAGAAGAGCAACCGAATTATTTAGGAGTGAAATCAACACACTTATGAGGAAGAGCTTAGACGGTGTGGAGTGCAAAGCTTGGCAACTAGACATCTAAAAGGAAATTTTATTAAGGTGTATAAGGTTTAATAAAACGAATGAGGAAGGCCTTTCCAACTCGTAGGTGACCAAGAGCAAAGAAACACAAATATAAAATGTCTGCGAATAACAGATTTTCTTAGGAGGTTTAAATATGGGCTTTGGGTTGTCAATCACTGGAATATGTTTCTTTCCATCCTGGCATAGAATACTGTATTGAGTCTGGATAATTTCCAAGTGGAACGGGATGGCTACTTTATGGGATTGGGAATAGTGCGCATAATCTATTTTTGTTATCTTTCTTTTTTTTTATGTGAACCATTCTATTCCGCAGACTGTGTTAAAGGGTTTCACACAAACATTTCTAGGCGCCTCCGTAGCCAGGTGGGCAGGAGCAGCAGTGCGTAGCACACTCTTCTTGATTAAACCGGGGTTCGAGCCCGTGACCACTGGATGCGGAAAGGTCAGGGAATGACCACCGAATATCCCGGGAGCAATGTGGCCTTAGTTGCTAATGCTCTTAAAAACCAAATAACAAACAAACATTTCTGAAATAAACAAAAATTAATAATAATATTCACATTTTCCCCATTTCCCGCCTCTGTTCTGAGAAACCAAATTTGGATTGGAATCCAGACTTATACATAGGAATAGGTCTTGATATTTATATATTTATTTTAAGTTTCGAGTCTTACGAGAAGTAAATTGGCATCTATTGTATTACTTCAAATATCCAGGCCTACACTATGATTGTAGTAGTGTTTCATGTCAGGGCATGCCTACATTTGATACAGATATTAAAATACGAGTAAAATGTGAAAATAGAAGGCACTTTTGTTGCTTCCTTCGTGGCTCTGCGGATTTTTTTTTCAACACTTGAGGAGATACCTGCACACTGAATGCAAAAGTTCAGTCATCCATGCTTGCAAGCAGTTCATGAAATAGCCAAGTGGTCAGGAGCCGAGTGTAGTAGCACACGCTCTTTGAGTGGACCGGGGTTCAAGCCTGTGACTGCTAAATACGATTAACATTTATTTGTATTGATTGATTTATTATAAACTCCACTGACCTGGTGGTCGTGCCGGAGTATAAACAAAAAAAAAAAACTAGTAAGGATATGAAACTTTTATTCTTACCGTAAAAGGAATACTTTCTTATTATCATCAGAGGCTTAACTAGGATATGCCGAAGATGGCTCGGCCCACAGGCGCCGATTAATTGTGGGTGCCATATGGGTTTCAATACTTAAAATAACTGGATGTTTCATTTAATTTTAAAATGTGTGTGGTACCCGTTATTATTAAAACCAATGATTATAAAATTTAATTTTTTTATATAAAATATATTTTATTCACCATAATTTAATAATAATTTCATTTTATAATTTAATTTCATTTATGAAAACAAAGGCGCTCATTTCTGATATTCCAGGAATATTGGCCATAGTGTCAAAATTCCTAGATATTATTATTATCAATTTATTTCTCTGTTGAGGAGACACCCCTGGGACAGCCATTGGCTAGAACGGTGTGAGTTACATTTTAAGGTGTGTAGCGGACCCCATGAGCAAAAGGTTACAAAGTCCATGGGACGTTCACCCTGAAAGGTTGAATACAGAATTTTGAAATTCATGATTAATTGATTTTCTGATAGAATATTTAAAATTTTGACATCTAGAATACTGAGAATATAAAGTTAAAAGGGATCAAAATTAAATGCAGCTTTTGAGCTGAGTGGGTGTGCAGTTGCACAAGACGATAGCAGTCGGCGAATACTTTCAATCTGTAGGCTTTTCGTTACAGAACTTTTCCGGTTCAATTCTTAGTCGATTGAAGATTTCTGTTGTGTTTGCTGGAAAAAAGCGACTAGGCTGTCCAGGTTTTTTAAGTTGCTTTGAAGAGGATGTCTTTTTCAGCAATCCTGGTAGCTCTCGATGAGAATGAAACAAGCCGTCAATACTGGGCGCGTCTAAACTTCCTGTTAGCAATTGGGTTAATGTGAAAATGTTTCTTGTGTTAATTATCTGTTTCCAGGGAGCAATGCTGAGATTGGAAAGTTGGATGGTCTCCAGCTCAACCATCTGAAGAGCCAGTATTCAATACTTAGGAAAGCTTTCAGGATGTCCCTGGGGCAGAGGACCAGATCTGTGAAGCTTACAGTGGGATGGGAAGTATACATTTCAAGATATCCTTTTTAACAAGATCTGGGTTTCTAATGCCAATTAACTCCTGTTTGACAGCCCAGAGCATATGTTTTTGTTTTGATGTAATCAAAGTGCTCAGAGAATGTTAGTCCCTCATCCCATTTTAGGCCAAGGTCTACGTGCGATTTAACCTTTAGGACTTCGCATCCGCTTACCAGCATACAGCTATTGTTCCTGCTCTTTTTCTTTGTAATTGTCATCTGGGCAGATTTTCTTGGGTTTAAATATAGTCCAATACAGTCGAGGTAATTCTCCAGTTCATTTATTGTGTTATTGGCTTGTTGATTTGTTTGCTCAACTTGTTTTAGACCTTTAGATTTGACGAAAAACTTCGGGTCATCAACATATGTAATAAAGTTGTCTTTATGGGATGAAAAAATTGGTTCCAGAGCTGCAGCAAGTTATACCGCTGGTTATCATAATTTTGAAAAGGCACAGTACACATTCTTCGAAAACGTTTCTGTGAGCCTGTCCTGTGAAAGTACATACTAAGTGTAAGTGAATACATTGTAAAGGAAGTGCACCAGAATTCTTTTGATACGAACATTCATAAAAAAAAAAAAAAAAAAAAAAAAAAAAACATCGAAAAATACGTATAGTCTTTATGCAAAGTAATTCTTTGGTGTTTATTTTAAATTATTACACAATTAAATCGTTATTCGTGCTTCTGTCTTTCGTTCAGAGCCGTAGGAACAAATAAAAGTATTAAACTTTACGTTTGAAGGAAGAATTTGGAAAGGAAAAAAAAACAAACAGGGAAAATATTAAAACACTGAAGGTCGTTTAAGCGAGTAACGATTTGTTATTCATGCAGAGCAGCAGAACAAAGGATGATGGCACATGTGCTGTGGGGTATTTATTGTTATTACCTCGTTGCAGCAGGAGGCTGAATTATTATACCATTATGAGGAACACAGCGTGTTCTGTAATAAGGAAGTGTCACATGATGTGTGAAAATGGTGAATTATATCCACTTGTGAAAATACCTTCCGAAAGTGCCACTACTTGTCCCCACCGTCTGGCCCGAAGATAAGCGAATGGCGATTTAATAACCCCGTCTTCTTCCTGTCTAGCATAAGAACAAGTCGCGTATTATTTTAGTTTGGCTTTTAATTAATTTTCAACGATATATTCTATTTTATGCGCTCCCAATCCTTCCGACGTTCAAATAAAATGACAGAGTGGACGGAAAATGCATGTAACATCGCGTGAGACACTTAATGTCTTAAGAATGTCCGTTCAAAAGATGCATCGTAATTCATAAGAACCTACTCGCCACAAGTAGGCTTATCCATTGGACAAAAGGCTTAACAAGGATTGCGTTTGTCATAATACAAGGCAGTATAAATGGCGAAAATCTGATGTGACAAAGTTTGATTCATGTTATTCGTTTTCATGAAGTTAAAAATATAAAGAAAATTGAGTTTTTCTTTCCTTGTAAGTAGGAGTTTAGACTACATCCAGTTGATATTTCCTGTTCTGCGTTTCCTTATTTACTCAAGTCATTTCGTATTTCAGTTTCACTGAAAATCGAAAATTGACTGCAGTCGTTAGGCAAGTTAGCTACTACCTTGCGCAGGCTTAATTTTCATATGTCCGTTGAAGGCACACCTTTAGTGCCTTCTTCATATTGTGAATCTTGTTGACGTGCTGCGCCAAGAGAAAACGCTGGTTACTATACAGATAGGTTTATGAACAGATTTCCTAAGGCCCTACAAAAACAGTGAAGAAATGAAGGAAGAAGATCTCATAAAAAAAAAAAAAAAAAATCTGTTATAAGTAGTCTTCAGAAATCGAATCAATTTCATGTAAAAGTTGGATGATGAAAAATTGGCCGTGAGAACGTAGTGAGTTAGAATTTTTGCTCTAAATCAATCAATATTGACGTTTAGTCGATGTTTCGATGATCTACACTATAATATTTTGATATTCATGTTTTCTCAGAAACCGTTTCGGAAAATGGAAACGCGACTATTAAAATCGCTCGTTTATATTGGAACATTCTTGCTGAAGGGTCTCGTGAGTGAACAGTTGGTATTTTCACCGACCTTTCCGCACTGGGTGGGCAAGACCTGAGTTTGAATCCCGTCAATGACGCAAGGAATTTTTATGCATCTTTTTACACAAGGTGGCTGATTTCGTCTGTTTTAGGCGAGAGTAGCATGGTTTTTTTCCCGGAAACTCGGGTTTTTCGTCGCAAGCAACAAATCGACCACAGAATACTTTTAATTTACGGACATATTATATAAGACGCAGTGTGGCTTAAGTTTTTCCGATGCGCCTAAAACCCTACAACAACCAACTAACCAACCATTGCTGAGGAGTGAGTTCGCTCCTTTTGTAAGATAGATTATATTCATATTGTGTAGTAGACTTTGTTACCTAATTCTTATTAGCAAGAAAGGATGCTTATAAAATATGGACGAAGAACAGTATGGGTAACCACTGATAACACTTCAGTCGCTATGTAAGCGTTTCCTTTTTGTTGATTCACTGCGTCATATCTCTCGAGTTCCAGAATAAAAACCTTGACTTCTTGGGAGTTGGGCAGTATAGTGTCAGAGCTATCCTGTAAAGCTCTTCAATAGCTAATATCATGTTTTTCTTCATTTATAAGATTAACAGAACTCATATCAAAGAGTGTAGCGTAAATACTGTATAATGTAGTATAGATTATCTTTCTGCAGTTAATTGCAGGTCACTTTAGGCAATACTATTCTCCTCATTTTCCGCCCAAAGTGCATTACCAATAGTTGGCTTCATTTCAACGTTCACAAGCGTGTGTTTTTTTTTTTTTTTTTTTTTTTTTTTTTTTATCTCTCTCTCTCACGACGAATTTAGTTCCATCTCTTTCGACTGGTCCTTGATTTTTGAAAACTATTCCACAGTGGGCAATCGTGTGTGACTTTTATCGTGTATAAGTTATGGGGAGAACTTTTCTCTCAAATGGTAAGCGGATGCTTTGGATAAGAGGAAAATCTTCTCTAGTAATAAATGAAAGTTTTTATCACTGGGAATGCTGTCCACTCTATACTAAATGTATTTTTTAACAAGTAAGAAATTTTTATTTTTCATAAATTGCATTAGTGGTTTATTTAAAAAACGCTAGATCAAACAACTTTCTTGTTATGTAATGTAATAACCATTTTCCTGGCATAATGGCTGGAATGTATTGTATACTTGAGGTGTATATGTTATCTACTACAACTAAGCAATAGAAATAGCAACTGATGCAAGAAAACAAGCTTACATAGCATCAACCAAAAAAAAAAAATAATAATAATAAAAACCCTACACAGTTCATCCATTCGTACACTCCAAGAATATGTCTAGTTCTTCCTTGAATTTATTCACTTCTAGAACAACAGATGGAAGCCTGTTCCAACAATGAACCACCAGCTGGTTGAAGGCAAACTTCTGCACATCTACCCTGAAACCATCCTTCGTCAACTTGAATTTATTCCCCCTCATGTGTATAATCTCAGCAAGTGGAAGAATACCATTAACATTTTTACACAACGTGGCTGATTTAGCTTACTCAATCCATTCAAGGCTTTAAACACCTCAATCAGATCTCCCAGCGGGTGCCTAGTCTAGAGACGCTGCAATATGCAGAACTGACTCCTTTTTATAGTTAAGAGCACTCTTTTGTTCCCTTCACCAGTCTGATTGCTCTTCTCTGCACCCGTTCCAGCAGATCTACATCCTTCGTGAAGTGACGCCTCTAGACCTGTATACAGTACTCAAGATGCGGCCTAACCATGGCCTTATACAAAGGGATAATTATCTCCTTATCCATGCTAACTACATTTCTGTATATCATTAACAAAACCCCGTGAACTGTCCTGGAACCATGTCTGCACTGCTCAGAGAATTTCATGTCTGACTGCACAATTACTCCCCACGTCTTTTTCACTCCTCACTACACTGAGGGTAGCACCACACGATTGATAAGTTACTCTGAGGGTTACTGCTAACCATGTACAGTACTTTGCATTTGTCAGTATTAAATTTCAACTGCAATTTTTCAGCCCATCTACCCAATTTTCCTAGATCTTGTTACAGTAGCTCACCCTGATGACTGTCCTCAACCACCCTGCCAACCTTTGTATCATCCGAAAAATTAGACATTAAACCTGATATACCTTTATCAATATCATTGGTAAATATTGAAACCAGAAATGGGCTCAGCACTGAACCGTGGAGAACTTCTTTAATAATATTAGTCCACAAGAGCAATGCTCATTGATAACTACTCTGTCTTCTTCCACTTAACCGGCCGTTTATCTATAGCAGTAACTTTCCCTTAATGCCACATTGCTCTAGTTTGTACAGCATTCTTTTAAGTAGATTGCATATATACCAGCGGAGTAAATAATAGTGCACAGTAGCGGATATATTACTGTAAACTACTATTACTATAAATTAGTAGATGTTTATCGTTGTACGTCTACCTCAAAAATCAAATTTTCAGCGTTAGAAATTAATAATTACTCTGCGATGCCCTTTTATTTAACATGCTCATTGTGGACGGTGGTTGCTTGGTCGATTAGAATTAGGCAGCAAAGATCATTAGATTTTTCTTAAGAAAAGATCATATAATATATTTTGTTGTTTTTCTGGATGAAATACTGAAATTTGAAGAGAAAAAGCCTGCAGTTATTGCTCATTTCCGATTAACTTTTTCCACACGGTGTGGAAAAAAACGATTGTAACTGCATGTTCTAATGAAGTTCCAACTAGAGCTGACGTTATTTATGGTCTAGTTTGCGAAAAACTGTTGCAAAGACCTAAAACCAAGAACCCACAGAAAAAAAATAAGTTATTTAAGGAAAGAAATTTGACTTGGGTCCATCCTTAAGATTGGTTGATGAATAATTTATTAACTTATCTACTGTCTGAAATTTGGTGTGTTTTGCGGTCATGCGGCATAATAAATACTTATATTCTGTATATACTTTTTGTGGTTATAGCCAAATTGAAAAGAAATTTTTATTCAACTTTCAATTAAAATTCTAATTATTTTTATTAATATTGGGTATATTAATCTGATACTCAACGAAAACACTAGTATTCACGTTGTTTTATTTTTTGTTGATCTCTAAATAGCATTTTAAAAAAGGCCCTTACGTACTCCAACAGTTTACACTAACAATTCAAGGATGTCATTTTCATCATATTTTGACACAATGGTGTTATGATTACAAACTAAAAATGAAAAAACAAATCTGACATATCATAAAATGGTTGGTTTGTCTCACCTTGTACAGTGTGTTAGTGTCGCTTGCCTACTAATGTTTTTTTTTTTTTTCAGATAGCTCTCGGTAGCCTCATAAAATTGGTTTCAAAAATTCTTTTGCATTATACATGCTTTCCGTGTTGTTTCTAATCTCTTTAACATACCATATTGCTTAAAAAAGATATATTTCTAAGTACTTTCCCATCTTCTTTGTCTGCGACTACTTTATGTTGTTTTTGCAATTCCCCATTTACATTCACAGGGTGTATAGTATAGCCTTGCACTGTAGTGTTACCAAGAACCAAAAAGAAAAAAGCAAATAAAAAAAGGGAGAGGAACAGCTATTTCCTATAAGGAAGTAGAAGCAACCATTATGAAGAAGCATCTTATGCATTTTGTATATCATGCAAGATTCATCATTCTTCCCTGGGATAAAATTTAAACTTATTGCACTACACTCTTCCGTCGTCCTGAATATTGATATAAACATGCTACGTCTTGCGTGTTTCTTATCGCTCTATAAGCGACCCAATATACATGAAAATTGTTGAAACAAAAACAAAATTGAAAACTCGCCTGTCATTCTTTGTATGGTTTGATTCATTTACGGTGCAGAGAGAGAGCTCTATACGAAATTATTTCTTTCATTTAGTTTGCGGTTGGATTTGGTTTCCTCCTTTTGTAATTTAATATTCGTTCTATTGAACGGTGAACTTTTAATCCTCCCGCTTAGTCCATTAATAAAATTGATAACTTCGTACGCGGTTGCATCATTTATATGGCCGACGTTTAAAATAGCGCCATAAAGCTGATAGTACTCTTTAAATTACCATATAAATGACTCGAGACTTCCCTTTGTTGATTTATTGTAAGGAGCTGCCTCGGCGTGAAATAAAACTTTATGGAGTTTCGCGCAACTTTGAATATCTTGAATATTGTATCCACTTATAGACGGCAGATTTCTTAAGGTTAAATGGTTGAGTAATAGGAGAAGTATATGGATGCCATTATAGATAACTGTCTTGCCAATCACCCCCTTCCCCATACACACTGAGTTACTTAATCCGCTCATTTATTTATTTTTTTTTTCGAAGTTTTATTTGAGAAACAATCATTATCATTTGGGGATCCTGTCTTGATTAGTTTTACCTGAATGCTACTTTTTACCTGAAAGGGGTTGAAGTTCAACCCGTTTCAGATAAAAGGGGGCTCATATCTGGTGAGTATGGGCTTGGCACACCCAGGGTATTATCCAGGACACACTCCGCTGGATATCATCTCTCTCTCTCTCTCTCTCTCGGGGTAATTCAGAAATTTTCTGTCTGGTGCAGCATAAGCCTCAGGCTTCCTTGCACCATATGGATAATAATGATAATAATAAAGTTCAAGTATTGACTTCTTTAATTGGAAACCAGTGCCTGTTAGTTCACTGACTCTTGTTCAGAATGCCCTTAATGTTTCCATCAGAAAGCGTGGGCTGCATTCGTGGAATACCGAATGCAAGCCTAACTGCTGTCTTATGGAATTTACGCTTTTGACTTGTAACAGCACCCTAGGTGACGTGGCCTTTGAAATAGATAATTTTAACGAAAAAGCGTGAATGAAAAAGTACACTGTTCCTGAACTCCTGTAATTCGGCAGCGTTGAGATGGTTTGTTCCGGATCATGGAATTTTTCATATCATCAGAAGTCATTTTGCTTCTAGAATGGCAAAATGGGATTTTTAGTTATATTATCTTCTCTACATACTCATAAAATAGATAAAAATGAGCTTATTTTTTAATCATACTAGAATAATTAGATAATATAGTCTACACTGAGTTTGGAAGTCTGCTAATCTAATTATATTCCTCTTTTAATAATTATTGTGTGCATTGAGTCCAAAAATTATACCATTTTTTTTTTCCATTTCATACTTTTCGCAAGGCGTAATAACATAAAAATCGGATGTTTTTTTCTGTTACGATTGGGAAAACAAACTTTAAGAAGTGTTAAAGATTCACAACGCAGTGTAATGTTAGTACTGGGCTAGTCCTAGAATTAATGTTGGGTAAAAAGGATAGCAAGGAATTTCCTTTCCTGGATCATGCCCCCCTTTTGGGAGGGGATTTGGGGTACTTCATGATTTTTTTACATCCGTGGTGAATTTGTTATAAAATACAGTAGTGAAGGAAAATCATTACGGAATTTAGTCAAAGGATATTATGCGTCTTTCTGGGTGAATTTAGGGATCAAATTAAACCATGGGCGCTGTATAAAGATTGCCACACTGGTGTTGAACATTTTTTTTTTTATTTTTGTGCTTTTGTATGGGCGGCTCCTAGAACAGAAGTTCATCTCCGCCTCGTTGCTCTGTTCAGTTTTTATAGACTCTGTAAGGGTAAGGCCGGTGTGTGTCTTATAAAAATAAATAATATTTTTTTTTTTTTTTTTTTTTTTTTCCAAACCGAATCCACACAGGAATATCCCAGATTGGATGAAGATAGATGAAAAGGAAGGGGAGAGAGGGAAAAAGAAAAAAAAAAAAAAAAAAGCTTTTCATCCCGCACGGGAGAAAGTGATAGGAAAGAAAAACTGTGTTTGTGAGCTTATGTGTGTGTGTGTTCTGTAGTGTGATGTTGTGTTTTGGCCTATTGGCTACCTGGAAGGAGTGAGCACCTGGACGATTCCTCCAGGTACTCGTCCCTAGCAGAAGAAGGGCAAGGCCTCCCCTACTATCTGCACGCCCTCCTCCCTGGGGAAGAGTTCCCAGGGAAGAAAGAAAAACTTGTATAAGATGAAGAGAGGGAAGGAGTAAAGAGGAGAAGGACTGTTCCGGCCCAGGAAAGTCCCAGTCCAGGATGGATAGCTAGAACAACAACGCAAACAAATAAATAAATAAATAAATAAATAATAATAATAATAAAAAAAAAAAAAAAAAAAAATTAGTGTGAGAGAGGAGCTTTCCTGGTCTGGGGAGCCCCAGCCCAAGTCAGAACGCGGAAAAAAAAAAAAAAAAAAAAAGATTTAAATCCCACAACCTGGTCAAGGAAAGGAATAGAGCCAGGATGTCAGCAAGCAGAATGATGTTAAAGGGGAAAAAAATAACAAATAAATAAGAAAGAAAAGAAAGAGGGTTTTTTTTTTTTTTTTTTCAAATTATCCCACACGGGGTGGATAGGAAAAGGCTATCAGGAGAGTGCTAGGGCTACTAGTGCTAGCTGATTATGAGAAGAAGAGAGAAAGAGTAAAAAAAAAAATAATAAAAATAAATAACTAGTTATTGAATTGCAGAAGCTTCTAGGATGATCCTCCTCCTACGCTTGAATACGTCTGCCGCAAAGTGCTGTAGTGCACCTAAGTTCCTTTTGGAATGGACAAGGAGTTCTACTTGGTCAGGAGAAAATCCCAAAATTGCTGCCTGGAGTTGTTGTCTATGGTCCTCGTAGATAGTGCATTCAAATAGTAGATGTTCCCAACTCTCGACAGACCCACAGAAACAGAGGTCAGTATTTAGCAGACCTAGTTGGTGGAGTTTCTGGTTGAGAGATCCATGTCCAGTGACCAGAAAGGATGTTTCCATGCTGATTGAGAACCACTTGTTGACCGCTTTGCTGGTTGCGAATGTGACATCCGGTATAAATTTTTTCGTAACAATGCCTTTTGTGGTCGTGTCCCATCTTGTCTGCCAGTAATTGATTAGCTCGTTATAGCAACGAGCTCTTTCCTGTTTGGTATCACTGTCCAGGTTGAGTTCAATATCCAGTATTTCAGTTGGGATTCTTTTCTTCAGACGGTAGGCAAGTCCTCTATAGATAAGGAATAGATCCAGGGGGATGTTTCCAGATATTACTTGCAATGCTGCAGTTGACACAGTTCTACAAGCACGATGGGTAGCAAGAATAATGCTTCTCTGGATGGAGTTAAGCTTCTGTTTGATTTTGCAATTGGTCGCTCTGTGAAACCATGCTCCTGCAGCATACGTGGCGATAGGTAAGAAAACAGCTTTATAGTATAACTGTAAGGTACGCTTAGAGAGACCCCAGTCGCTTCGGGAGATTCTGATAATTGAGGCAGAGAATTTTCTGATTTTGGCATATAAATGTTGCAAGTGTGGTAAGAAGGATAGCCGGTGATCAATAACGACCCCAAGGACCCTGGTCTGTGTCACCAGGGGGAGCCGTATTCCATCTATCTTGACCTGAGGGGGCCGCCGAAGATCCAGTTTAGTTTTAAAAATCATCATATTTGTCTTGTGAGGATTGATGTGCAGTTTGTTAATCTTAGCCCAGTTGGTAAGGTTAGTTAGTACTAGGTTAGCAGTATCTTCCAGAGCAAGTCTTGAGTGTCCGGAGACAACAATGGTAAGGTCATCAGCAAATGCAATGACCTTGGTGCGTTCAAATGATCTGCTTAGCCAATCTTGTAAAACTACATTCCAGATCAGGGGGCCTAGGACAGATCCTTGGGGGCAGCCCCTAAAGACTGGTCTGGTGACGTGCTGATGTTTTGTTTTCACCATAACTGACCTTTCAGAAAAGTAGTTTCTAGTTAGCCAGTAGAGTTGTGAGGAGCAGTTGGCTAACCGGAGACGCTCCAGTGCACTCTCCCACCAAACTTTGTCAAATGCACCCTCAAAGTCAACACAAACAGCAAGCTCATACTTTGACTTAGATGTTTCTAGATGAAGAACCAGGTCGAAGAGGGCATCTTCGCAGGAGCGGCCAGGCGTGAAACCGTATTGTGCTGGGGAAATAAGATCTTGTGATTGGAATAAGTTGACAATCCTCAGGGCCATGAGGCGTTCCAGGATTTTGCCTAGGTTGGCCAAAAGAGCAATTGGCCTAAGGGATCTTGGCTCCATTGGTGGCTTGTTTGGTTTAGGTATAAGGCGGAGGAGTGCTTCCTTCCAGTATTTCGGAAATTTTGATTCCAGGAGGCATTTGTTATACAGGAGTAGCAGTAGGCTGGGTCTTAATTTATAAAATCTTTGTATAAACATATACTCAATCAAGTCGGGGCCTGGACATTTTTTGGGATTAATTTTCATCATAGCTGTTTCAAGTTCTTGTGGGGTAAAAGGGTTAGTACTGTTGGATGCTATATAGTTAGCATTGTTTCTTCTGATTGTCATATGTTCTGGCATATCTTCTGATACGTCATCTGGGGGGAAAAGCTTATCTAGTATCTCGTTGACTGAGTCTTCCCAGTTGGTGGTTTCCCTCATAGCAGTGGCAACCGATCCATAGATTTCTGGGACAAAGGTTTTGTCCCTTGTGATTTTGTACAGGAGGCCCCATGGGTTAGTATTACCTGAGTCTCTGACAAATCCAGTCCAGGTTTCTCTTTTGCGAGCAGCAATAGCCTTGGTGTATTCATTCTTCTTTATCAAGTAGGCAGTGTGAAGACGTTCGACATCAGGGGGAGGCCAGTCTCTATGGCGTTGGTATTCCCTCCTGGCACTGTGGGTGTCTTTCCTGAGTTTGCTTAGTTCAGCTGTCCACCAGGCACAGGGTCTTAGCACGATAGTCTTTTTCCTAGCAGACTTGTACGCTGCTTTTGATAAAGAATTCTGAATCTTATGTCCAAGGTCAACTGCTGAGATGTGCTCCAGGCCCTGGATATTTGAATCAGGGAAGTCATTCTGGATGGTGTCATCAAAAGCGGTCCAGTGAACTGTTTTCGTGGAGAACCTAACAAAGTCCGGGGTCCGGTTCGTGGATGTTGAGTCTTTCAGGTTCAGGCAGAGGTTGAATAGGATCACCCTATGGTCACTGAGTGTCCAGTCTGGAATGATAGTCCATTCGCTGACTGCTGTCCTGAGATCCTTGGTCGAGACTGTAATGTCAATGTTGGACTGACCTGATGGACTGCAGAAGGTTGTTAGCTGGCTGGGCTGATTGTGGACAGTAAGATTCCTAGACAGGATCAAGTCTTCCAGGAGAAGTCCTCGAGGGTCTGAAGCCGGGGAGTGCCAAAGTGGGGATTTTGCATTAACATCTGAGGTGATGACGATAGCTTTAGAGCCAAGAAGGTCCAATGCGTGCTCAATATAGTGGAGTGACTCTTCAATATCCATAGATGGTGGGCAGTATAGAGATATTAGATAGAATGAGTGTGAGTAGAATGTTATCTGAATACAGGTTGCAAATTTTGTGCATAATCCATGGATCACCAGTACATCAAGATTTCTATTAAGCACTACAATACAGGATTTTGGGTCCTTTGTAGCAGAGTGGATGACTTTTGCATGTATGGAGTATCCCACAATCTTATCACTGTTGGACATCGGAGTTCTGGAGGCATAGGGCTCTTGGATGGAGATTATATCTATTGCGTGTTCTTCTGCTGCTCTTCTAATTTCGTCAGCAACTGCCCGAGACCGGTGACCATTTATTTGCATTATTCTAAGTTTTGTAAAGGGATTCTTGTTCCTAGAGTTTACTGAGGCTGAATATATTCGGAGTGGTTGTGGTGGTCTATCATCGACTGACTGTTTCTGTAGGAGGGTTAGAACAGGTTCATCCATCAGCGGTCCTTAGTCTTGCCAGGTCGAGGGCTCTTTGATATTCTGGGCAGGCTGCATCTCTGACCGAGTGGCCGTGCTCTTTCTTTCTCCTTTTGCAATTAGCACAGCAAGGACTTTCATCCCTATGTGGGCATTCAGCAAGCACATGTCCACTGCGGGCACAGTGTCCACATGTAGGAGAGGAGTGTGTGCAATGCTGTGCTGAATGCCCAAAGCCAAGACACAAGAAACACTTTGTTAGTACTGTGAAGGGTCTGAATCGGTGAGCACTACAGCCCAGGAAGAATCTATCATGGGACATGATGTACTTGAAGAGTCTGGGGGACACTGTAATGACGCGATGTGATGCTGCAGATGAGCGAGCCTTCATAGAGAACCTGTACACCATCTCTTGTTTAATCTCTTCAAAAGAGATGTCAAACTTGTCAAGGTTTTTGTTAAACAAGTCCTCCAGTAGTTCTGTATCAGTGATGGTATTGGGCACGTCATAAACAAGGACTGATGGATCGGTGCATTTAGGCGGGTTGCTGGACAGGCCAGCTGCCTGCAGAGCAGGTGCCATGGAGATTGAGGTCAGATCTTCCTTGTTGGTGGCTTCAAGGAGGACCCCTCGATTGCGAATAACACGTAGGTGTTGAACAGAATTATATAACATTGAGTTTCATTGGGGAAGTCTAAAAGCAGATGGAGATTATAGTACAAAATGTCCTTTTAATTTCAGTTATAGCCATCCAGTTTAAATGAGAAAAATAGAAATAATCTCCGTTTACTGTTCTCGTGATCTAGCTGCATGAACCGAGAAGTCACGGTGAACTGACAAACACTGTCCAGTGAAGTCCAGTGCTAACTTTCTGCTTTATAGACACTTAAACGTTCTGTAAGTATGCAGATCGAATCAGCAATCAGATTAAACTCTAAAATGCCATGTTTCGCATGTGAATGTTACAGCCGGCTGTTAACCGGCAATATACCATGAAGTAGTTGTCACGCAGAAAGATCAGTAGGTTAAACAAATATTGAACGCGACAGTTTGGTAGGCCACGAAAGGTCGGTTACTCTTATTTCGCATCAAATTAGGATCAAAGAAGCGATTTATGAAGGCCAAAACTAATTTATCTTCATACGCACAGTTTGATGGAAAGATGGCCACAATCGAAACAAAAGCATCGATTGTCTTCAAAAGTTCACAATTTCTTAGGGAAAAATAAATACGTATTGTGAAAGAAGCGTTTAAATTATGCTCGATAAATTTTAAAAAGTAAGGATATAAGTTGAATATTAAGATTAATTTCTTGTATTTCCACATAGATTGATTCCAGCAAAAGAAACAGAAGGTAGGAAAAAACACCACGGAAGGTGGAATGTTGACACAACGGCAAATTGCTACTATTATGACATATCATCACTAAGAACATGGTCACCGACTTTAAACTTGGGTTCTGAAACTTTTGGTCTTTGAAAGTGAGGCATTTGGCATAATGCATGAAAGAAATTCCACGAAATGTGCATATGAAACCAAAAGATTTAGGATTTAATCTAAGAAATCTGATAAATATGCATAAACGTTCATATTCATTTCTTCTCTTTCTCCCCTTTAAATAAATTTTTATGAAATGCGGTAAACTTGTTTTCTTTTTTCCAAGTTTGTAGAAAATCCTTACATTTACAAAACAACAAAAGAAATAAATAAAAGATGAATGAAGTCTTGTAACAAATTTAGCATGGATAATATGGCAGCGTTAGGTGGGTCGGAAAACTGCTAAATTGGGGGGATTCGCAGATTAAGAGATTAACGGTAGCCGCAAGCAGAGGCGAAAGTGATTCTTGCACTGCTTCTGTGTAATGAGCAGCAGCCGCCTAGAGAGCAAGTTGCTGGGGACTTCAAGAGCTGTTGGGAGTCATCATGAAACAAGTAAATACATGGGCTGTGTTAGGGGTAACTAAGGGTAAGAACAAGTGCATGTATACTTGCATGTACACTAATGCTAGAAGTATAGTAAATAAAATTGATGAATTTGAAGTGCTGATCAAGGCATCAAGGGCAGATTTTATTGGGATAGGAGAAACATGATGTCACACAGATATAAGCAGTGCAGAATTGGAATTTGGGAGTACAATATGTATAGGAAGGATAGACAGGCCAGCAAGGGAGGGGGGGGGGGTTATGCTGTTAGTTAAGAAACACAAAATCTAAGGAAGTGCATCTAATTGATGTTTGTGGATAATGCAGTGTTGAGTCTGTTTGGTGTGACATATGCACTGGCAAAGGAAAAATGAGAGTAGGTGTGTGTTATAGGCCTAATAAATCTGATGAGTATAATGAGAAATTGTGCAGAGAAATAGTGGGCCAGTAAATCAGAGTGTCTTATAATGTGGGATTTTAACTCTCAGATATTGACTGGAACTTGTAGTGGTCACTCGCACACTAGCAAGACTTTTGTGGATTTATTGGAAGATTGTTTTCTACAGCAACATGTTCGAGGGGCAACCAGAGGGAGTAATACCCTTGATCTGATTATCAGTAGTGATTCTTCATCCATTAAGAATTTGCAGATAAAGGAACCACTGGGTGACAGTGATCACAGTGTACTGATGTGGGATTTACTTAGATGTAACTACCATCAAGGGTAAAGGGAAGGGTTTTTGTTTTCGTAAAAGTGACTACGGTCTCAGACAGTTTATAAATTCTACACGGTGGGACCAACTGATGATGATACCAAGGGTGAATTCTAAATGGGAAGCCTTCAAGGACTTAATCTTGGGGCTGTTAGGCTTTTCATACCAATATAAATTATAAATTATGAATGGGTATTGATCAAAAAACAATTCAGGTAATCAGGGTAAAAATACATTTATGTAAAAAGTAAACAAAACAGCGACTAGTCATAACTGACGGAAAACTGCCTTGCTAACAGCAGTCGGGAAAGTAACGTCCTCCCAGACCGTCTAGCGTTTTTGTCACTCACCTTGAGAGTTTGTGGTTCGAATCCCTTCGAAGACTGAAGGAACGTTTAAAGGCTGAGTTTCACTTCATTGATGTAGAGGTTAGAATCAGTCTATTACTGAAAGAATCTAAAACTTGTAGGTTTCGCGGTGTTCCTTCATGATTTTATTCTTTAATCTAAACATAAATAATTTAAGTTTAGTTAACTCTATTCTCAGAGCAAATATAGTCAACTCTATTTTCACTTAGGTTGTTATTTCACGAAAAAGGAAATAACTTAATTATAACTGCGTATTGTAAATAATTTATTTAAAATGGTAAATGGCATGAATTTTAAATTAATAGCTGCTTGAAAAAAATTCTCTTTCAAGGTGAAATTGCGTATGGAATTCAAATACGCATAGGTAGGTTATCTTTATAAAGTCTTTCATTTGTGATTGTTGTTTGGAGAACTAGAATCCTGCAAGCTGCAATTCGCTGTGGTTAAAGTTATTTAAATAACCTGTAACTGAACCGTCATCTTTGTAACTCATTGTTTTTCATGTATATGGGTAAAACGCAATACATTTTATCTAGGTACCTTCCTTACTTTGGACAAAAAATTATGAAAGAAATTTTTGCCACGCTAAAATCATTTTACCCACTGCAAAATACGCCCTACATAAGGTATAGTATATATCCCAACACATATTCATAAATAAAACTCGTACGATAACCTGTGTCAAAAGAAGCATGCCATGTAAATGGATAACATGAAGCCACAGAACTCAGTGAACGATGAATGACAACATTAGGCTGATGTGGAGCGTCCAGGCCGTCGAAACTGACGTTGAGAGCTATCTAGCCAAAGTTTGCACTTCGCAATACGCATGTGGAAATAGATCCAGCCGTTTTCGAAATCTGTGGTATTATCCAGGGAATGTATTCTAGGCCGGACAGTATTAAAATGAAACTGTAAGATATAATGGAAGTCTTGAAGACAAAGATTTTATTTGTACTTATATTCATTTTTGTGTTACTTTTTTTTAAATTTCTGTATGTATGCAAATTGACTTTAAAGAATAATTTATTTTAACATTGCAAAAAATCTGTTCCATAATTTTTGATACAGTTTTGGCCAAATTAAGGAAGGTACCTACAATGTATTGCATTTTAAGCAGCCATGAGAAATAACGAGTTACAAATTTGACAGTTAATTTAAGTTATTTTTGATAACTTTTAACCTAACTCGATTTTTTTTGACACGTAAAGAATTCACGTTCCATGATTTCGAGCTGACCTATTTATTATATTAAAAAAGCGATACCCTTAGCAAAGCTAAACGAAATATTCATTTAAGAAAATCATTATCATAAGTCATATTTAAAAAGTGGACACATGCAAAGAATTTTTCAAGTAGCTGTTGCTGTTTATGCTGTAGCCTAGTGGTCAAGCGCGCGGGTGCCTAAGTACACGTGCCTTAAGTGACCGGGGTTCAAGCCCGTGACTACTGAATACGGTGCTGTTTCTTGTATTCAATCTATTATGCGAACTCCTCTGACCGTTTGGTCGTCCCGGAGTATAAACAGAAAATTTATTATTATTAATATGCATATCATCCCCCATTTTAAATGCATTATGTACAATAGGCCTTTATTTTCTACAACGCTCGTATGATGAGGCTTTGCCCAAAGTTTTTTGGATGGCGCATTTATCATTTTGGATGGCGCATTTTGGAGGCGCATTTATCATTGTGTAAAAATCACCCCAACAATCTGTGTGCGCGGCTCTTTCCTAAGTGAACAACAAGGGCGCACAATCACGACAGATATTTGGAAAATTTACCACTTACACTTTGACTGGCTTCTAAGCTATCAGAATAAGGCATCGGTACCATATATTATTTGTACCGCTTGTTCGAATGGATTATAGGACTCGTTGAACACAGGGAAAAAAAAGTTGACGCCGTTTGACATGTAGTGGCGCCTCGTAGCCAGGTGGGAAGGAGCAGCAGTGCGTAGCACACGCTTCTTGATTAGACCGGGGTTCGAGCCCGTCACCACCAAATACGGAGGATGTGGAAAGGTCAGGGAATGACCACCGCATATCCCGGAGCAATATGGTCTTAGTTGCTAATGCTCCTAAAACCCAAATAACTAACTAACTTTGATATGTAGATCCATAATATGGAAGGAGCCTGGTTTCATTCACATTAAAAAAAAAAAAAAAAAAAAAAAAAAATAACAGTAACGATGATGATTGTTACTTTTTTTAATGTAATAAAACTGGATTCTTAGCAAAGAATAAGAACAAGATTGTTTATTCAATCTGGATGCAGGAATGAGACCAAATGCCTCATCATGAAATGAGCGTATGCCAATTTCCGTACCTCTACTGTATGGACTACGTACTTTAGAAACCAAATGGAGTACGGTAAAGATGCAATTGGTGGAGACCTGTAAACTTCGTCCTTCCCTGAGTACACACCCGACGAAAACACGAGAGCCAGAGTTTTTTTTTTTTTTTTTCCTCTAGATAAGCTGAATGGCCTCATTAGAGATATAGCCTAGCCCTCTCCAAAGATAAAATCGACTTTCTCGCCTCAATACTAAAGCAGAAACACTTGGTTAAGAACATCACAGCGTCGTGTCTCAATTTCGAAAAAGAAACAAAATTTCGCGGACATCGCTTACAATAAACAGTGTGCTGCGCTACTACCATAATTCATTGGGATTTTTAGGGAATTGTCACTTGTATACATTATGTGTGAATGGAATCCCCTTCATCGATTCCTCACAGCTAAGTTTCGAAGCTGTTCTTTACCATAACGGAAATTAGGTCATCCATCCCCATTGTCCACTCTGTTCAACTAAAGGAGATATACTATAACATGAAGACTACACGAAGCAATTTAATACAGCACCCTTCAGTAGAATGAAATAGAAAAAAAAATCAGGACGAATTCTTAAAGATCTCCTCCGGAGATAATTAAGAATTCGTCCAATTGTTCAGTTACTTCCATGAGTTATTTTTACGTTTTCCAGCCTGCACAAAATGCAAATCAGCAAATAAACGCATTTCTATGAACTTAGTATGCTGGCTCAAAGTGGTATTAAAATTCTGATGCACCGTAAAACCAACAACAAGAGGTCATTAGACATAATCAATGACATTGCTTCCTTGACATAAATCTATTCGGCTGACATATTTTTTAAGTCAAAGTAAAAAAGCTAAAAATAAATTTTTACGTGTATGACCAAAGATTAGTAGAAGCATGTAATGCAAGAAAGCAAGCGTACGAGTTTATGTAGCATCAGCAAAAAAAAAAAAAAAAAAAAACAAATTTCACACATCCATTGCCTCAAAAAGTTTGTGTCTCATTGAATTTATTTAATTTATCAACTTCCACAACGACATGGAAGTTTGTTCCAACAATTAACCACCCGCTGGCTTAAGGTAAATTTCTACACATCTATTCTACAACTGTCTTTCCTCAATTTGAATTTATGTCCCCTCAGGTTTGTAATAGGAGCAAGCGGAAGAATCCCATCAGAATTGAGCGTGCTCAACCCTTTCAAGGCCTTATACACCTCAATCAGATCAGCTCGCAGGTGCCTAGTCTCCAGCCGCTGCAATTTACAGCACTTAAGCCTTTATTGGTAATGTCAAACTCGGAGATATAAATACGATTCATTGTGTAGTTAGTAATGATAATCATACCACACTCAATGGATATAAATAAATTTAAATACATTTTCTGTTTATACTCCGGGACGACCACACGGACCGAGTAGTTAACAAGATGCAGAGAATACATGAAACAGCACTGCTAAATACACTGCTGTTGGTCCCGGAGTATAAACAGAAAATGTATTTATATTAATTGAGGGTGGGATGAATATCATTCATTTTCAGGCGATAATTTGTGCAGACAGAGCTAATTTAAAAGAACTCTACGAATAAGTCAGGTTTGCTATGTGCATCGTCAGCTGTTATAGAGCAGTTTGATTGAACAGCGGTTATTCGCTGTTTAGCTCTCACGTTATTAATAAAATTCTAGACGTTTAAGGTTGTCTGTCATCTGACAGAACAGATTGAACTGAGTTTAATCAGTAAGTCGTCTGAGATGAATGCATTAGAAATCTACGGACCACAGAAAAAGCTTAAAAATCGATTCGACTCTCTGATTGGATATAAATGAAATAGTCCAATCAAAAGCATGTTCCTTTTTTCACTAATAAAATATGTTGTTTAATGAACAGAGGTGGAAAGTTAGCCAGTTTGTCTCGACGTAACGAATGAATCTTTTAATGGCAGAGATGATGGTATCTTCGCGGCAGCAGCACGGTATCAACCCTTCATTTGTGACCAGTCATTTTTTTTTTTTCAAAATTAGTTTGTTATTGTCCTAATCTGCATATTTGTATAATCCCTTTTAGATATGAGGTAAGGGACTATCATTATGATGTGAATTCACTGGAATAATCCAAGATATTGCAATAAGTTCGGAATCCATAATCGGTAAAGCTTGATTTATTTGTAATGATTGATCACCTTGCAAGATCAAGTAAATGATCATTTCCCGCCAGGAAGGTGCGCTGTGTTCTAGCTAATGCCCAGACATTAAGTTCAACAAGTAATGAGCTGTGGAATCAATAACGCGTACAGTATACTTATCAGCATCGGTGCCAAGATATGCAAAAGTATATTGAAGTCGCCCACAAGTAAATTTCCAATGAATAGTGGGCGGGGAGAATAGTGGAATACAAAATGGATCAATTTCATGCTGTATCTTTTTATATCAATGGCTCCAAAGCCAAGGATTGATAATTTAAAATTGTTTTAGCGAGCCCACTTTATTTACAAAATTGTTATGGTTTTAAATGCTTTTATTTCTGATTTATATCTGTACAAGTACAACGTGACTGAGCCATAGTAAATATATTTCATATCACACTAATGTAAGAGGTATGGGGATTAGGACTTGGGAAGAATACTCAAATCCTAATCCCTTATACCTCCTTATAGCGTATTGGCATCACGGCCAGGTCACATGTTGCGTGCTTAAAAGTGGAATAACTCAACGGGGGGAAAAAAGCCTATGTCATTCAGCTTACATCGGGTAACTATAACCACGGATTGAAGAGGTATTTAAGAATTCCTTTATTCGGATGGAATTTGAATGAAGACTTCGTCATACGAGTGGCGAAAACACCTGTTATTCCTCAAGGCCAGATAATTTCTGATCCTCCATTGCTCAGTGTAACAATTCTGTTGTGCCTACTTTGCGATTAATGTTCCTTAATGTTCAAATATTAAAATATTTGAATTACTGAAATTTAAACTGTAGTTATAGGGGTTTAGGTGGCCAACGTCCTCTAAAGGAACTGGTGACTGGATTCACAGTAAAAATAAAAAAGAATTGTTTAATTTTCTCATCACGATTCGAATCATATTAATATTTAAATTTTCACTTATATAAATCTAATGAGGCTTTCCTTGAACCTACGATACATCAATACTACGTTTTGATTTCTTGCAGCCAACGAATATTTTACAATTGTAAGCAGAGGCTGAACATCGTGACAGTATCAGTTAATAATCTTCAATAATTATACAACCAAAACTAGAAATATCGGCAGCATAAGGCCACACATAAATATCGCTCGTTTGGAAAGGTCTAAGTTCGAATCCCGTCGGAGACTGGAGGAATTCTAAAAGACCACTTTAATTGGGGTGTATTTATTACCTGATGTAAGTATTTTCGATTTTTAGCTTACACGATGTAAATCATCTCGTGAACACGCTTGCAGACGTAATACACTGGCGCCAACTGGTCTGAAGTGCCCCCATATACGATTATTTAAAATGTGTAGCTTAATTAAACAAAAGTTGGTTGCTAAAAGGACAACCGAAACCCTTTTATTTTTTCGTGACTGCCGCTTTTGATGATTATAACTGTAAAATACTTCACGCATGCTACTAAGACGACTGTATCCAAACAAAAATATGTGGAAATTTTAGAAAGTATCATACTATGGCGTGACACAAATTCTTCACATTTGCACCCTAACTGGCCATGTGCATAGGATTGCCTGTTATAACATGGAGGATAACCGAAGAAATTATTCCAGCCAACTGTGCTCAGTGCCGGATTTACATATTAGCTGAGCGGGCTACAGCCCAGGGCCTCCTAATCTAAGGGGCCTCAGCCTCCTGCCAAAAAAATTTAAAAAAATTACCATTAATTTTATTTCATTTGTAACGATAAAAATCTGGGGCGCGCCTAAGCAAAAATCCAAAATTCAAGAACACATTGATGGGAGTGCCGAAGGCACTCGCCCTTGAATCCTTGATTTTACTATCTAGGTCCAGTTGCTTAGTAACATTAAACACGTGACGTATGAATTTATAACAGTTAACACAAGTGCGTACTTACTGTTTAGTAAAGTTTGTGGAGGCTTTAAAGCTACTCAGAATCAAATGATCAAGTTAACTATGAAGCAATACACGTGTTCAGATCACTGCCTATCATTATAGTGTGCCTTTTGAGAACAAGTGAGGATTCTTTTATATCATTGTGAATCACAATATTTAATTTTTACTTTTTGTGAAAATAATAAGCGATATCGAAAGTAGTGCTAATAAACGAAAGCAACAAAAAGAACAGAAGGAAATACTCAAGCGTTTAAAGCCAACCACGTCATATGGCTTTGTACAGCAGGCCGAAACAGCCCTAAATAATCCCTCAGATACAGAACATTCTTGTTTACAAACAGAAGAAAATCAAGTAGACTATACTAAGCAGACTGAAGAACAACCAGTTTATATGCAAAACACAGCCTACTTCTGGAGAAAGTGACAATAAAGTGACAGGACCTATAGCCAAAGAATTAACACAAGGCGCTGAAGGAACATGTCACGAGATAGTTACACCAAAAGAAGCAGTTCAAGCTCATTGCCGTCTTAAAGACATGGAAAACAAAGCAAATGATCTCAGCGAAAGCCCTTACATTGCAGACACAAAAATACCAACTGTTCATGCTACTATTGATTTCAGAGACGATGACGTAGGTTTATGGACCACACTGAATAACCAGGAAATGTCATTCTGGATTGAGAAAGGTCCATCGGAATGTCAGCACTAAGATGGACCTTTTACCAATTCAAAGCGATCATACAAAAACCAATCCCGGTTCTGTTCAAAGAATTTATTCCATTACACCAAAGTAAATGGGGAAACCTACCGTCGAGAATGGCCAGTGTATTCTTCCGCAAAAGGAAAAGTCTACTGTTTTGTGTGCTAACTTTTCTCTAACCAAACTACTTCCACTACAGTTTTAGCTTTTACTGGATTCTATGATTGGCATTTACGCTTATCTTGTTCAAACCAACGGAAATTCTAAAAATCATTAACTCTATGCTAACATACTTAACAAGAAAGCGTGGTCAAATGCTCACATCAAAACTCGAAGAGCGAATCAAAGCAGAGCAGGATTACTGGAGGCACGTACTTCAGCAAGTTATTGCAGTGGCAAAACGTGGCTTGACATTTAGGGGAGATGATGAAACATTTGGTTCACCAAACGATGGTAAATTTTTTGAATTAATTGCCAAATCTGATCCTTTCCTGCGTACTCACATAAATCAGTATGGAGGTAAAGGCTCTGGTCAGCCATCGTACGTATCCAAAACCATATGTGAAGAGGATATCCAGTTGATGGCTAATAAAGTTCGAGAATCAATACTGAGTGACATCAAACTAGCAGGTTATTTTAGTTTATCTGTCGATTCAACCCCTGATGTTTCCCATGTTGATCAACTTACTGTCATTTTTAGATATGTTTCTCCTAGTGATGGATCACACCGGTGAAAATATGACTGAGCTGATACTGAACTACTTCAGTGAACTTGAAAAAGATTTCAGTAAATGTAGAGGACAATCATATGACAATGCAGCTAATATGGCTGGAAAGTATAACGGTGTTCAACCAAAAGGTTCTGGAAAGGAACAAGTTTGCAAAGTTTATTCCATGCCCTGGATATTCCTTAAATCTAGTTGGACGAACCGAAGTTGACTCTTGCCTGGATGCAGTAAATTTTTTTGGCACAATAAATGAACTTTATTGTTTTTTTCTCAGCTTCTACAAAAAGATGTGCAGTGCTAAAAAAATTCTTGCCTCCTGAGGCAAAAGTTCCTAAACATTTATTAGACAGAAGATGGGAGGCTCACGCCGAAGCTACTGCAACTATTAGCGAAAGTTATGCTATTATTGTTGCAGTAGCTTTGGCGTGAGCCTCCCATCTTCTGTCTGATAAATGAAGCATGAAAATGAATTCAAATTCTTCCATTTTCTGCATCACCCTTGGACACATTTGCTAGATCAATTTCATAAAGTTAACAAGGCACTCCAAAGTTCGCAAATTTCATTGAGCACGTGTGTAAATATGTACAGCTCACTATTGCAGTTCGCATCAAACACTGGGGATAACTTTTTATGAAATTGGACAGCAAGCAAGTAAAAAACTGTCAAAAGAAGGCAGAGAGTACGAAAAAAAAAAAAAAAAACCAATGGTTGGACAGCACCCGAAGCCTTAGAAAAACTTTCTCCAAGAGACAAGTTTAGGGTAAATTCATTTATCCCTGGCATGATACTCTTGACGCAAACCTAGATAGAAGTGCAACAGTATATAGGAGTGTAGCTAGTAATTTTTCATTTTTGGTGAACCTGCAAGCAACCAAGGAACAGATTCACACTGGCGTCGAGATGTTGATGCAAGAGTATTCAAAGGATGTTGACCTTAGTCTAGTCGATGAACTCTTGCACTTCCACCTGTACGTCAAACAAGCTCACCCTGAAAAAGAAAATTTCAGCCACCAAGATATGTATCAAATAATAAAGAAGAAAATTCGGACACCTTTTCCAAATGTGGAAACAATTTTCAGATTGTTCTTGTGTTTAATGGTTAATAACTGTACTGGCGAAAGATCATTTTCTAGACTAAAAAGGAAAAACAATGATCTACGGTCAACAAGGTCCCAATGTCGGTTGTCTGATCTAAGCATTCTCTGAATAGAAAATGATAAACTGCGACTTACTGATTTTAATGATATAATTGATAAGTTTGCATACTAAAAAGCTCGAAAGAAACTATTCGGGCTTTGTATATTGTGTAACGTAGCCATGATTCACCTATGAATATTCTGTGTGAACATCTCCATTAATTCCATACTTTTGTAAACTTATTAAAGGTTATAATTTTATAAACAATATTTTTATCTAAAATTTCAGCAATATTCTACTTTCATTGAGTATATAAAGAATACAACTAGGTTTTTTTCTCATGATCATGAGAAAAACTGTAGCCCCTGGGCTAGGAAACATTTGGTTTCCTGGCCCAGGGCCTACAGTTGCTTTAATCCGGCAATGACTGTGCTTATCCATTACAGTGCCACCGTGAAAGCTCGTAAGCTCTCGCGCTATCTCGTGGTCTATGAAAATTGGTTTTATAGAAAATATATCTATGAACTTTATCTATTTTCTGTAAACTTTTATTTTCTATATTATAATTTATTTCTATTAATTATGGCTTCAAGTTTAATTCTTCAGTCGTAATTGGTATTACAAACAGCTGTCATCTCCAAATCTACTCTGAATTATATATTTAGTAAAAAAAAAGATACCATATGGGTGAAATGCTTCGAGAAAATTGGTAGTGGTACGTTAGCAGGAAACAAAAGTTGAATACCACTGTATCACATGTCGTTCCGTACTGGACATTTTACTGAACAAGTCACTGCAGTTATATATAGTTCAAGTATTCGACCATTTAACTGCATGAACTGGGAAGTTCGATTGTTTTTATTTTATCAGAGTTAATCAACACACAGTTAACTTACGCATTTCAAGTGATCCTTTGTGGCATCTCTAAGAGGCAAGTGTATCTTAAAGTCAACAACGATATAATTAAACTTTTATCAAGGACACGTAATAATACAGAGAACTTTTTCAAATACCCATGGTGCAGGTTCTGCGAATTCTTTGTGTCACAGCAGTAGTAGCGATCCTTATTTGGACAGTCTGATCTCTTTCAGGAAGCACCAAATTCTCGTTCAAAACTTTTTGGAATGCAATTACACGCATGTATTACGTAATTAATTAAACTGCTTTGTTATTTTCATGTATAACCTTATTTCGCTTGTGCCATACGACTCAGAGCTACCTGCGTACTAACAAAGACCACTGTGGGGGTTGGGCGGGTTTTATTGTGGGGCTGGTGTATTATTGTTCTTCTTGGTTGCCCTAATTTTCTTTATATTTTAATTATTGTAATTTATCCCCTTTTTTATATGTATATCCCCGTAGTACAATCCTCCCACTTAGCATCTGACTTGTTTGTTCTCAGAAGATTACCTGACTCGTAGGGGACCTTAATTAATTTAAGTATTTCTCCACAGGATTGGCTGAGTTTCGGAATGACAGACTCCAACACATGAATGTAAAATAAAACAATGTTTATTAACATATCATACAGAAATTAGCAATAGTGTTTGGTCAAACTATATTTGGCTGGTGACTTGTTAATTCATTAACCTTTATATGTGTAAATATCTTGTTCAAACTCAATTGTTTCATCATCAGATATTCTACTCTAATACACATTATTATTCATTATGTCATGGTGTCTCTTCATGTTCTTTACAGGGACTTCAATAGGTCGTGTCATACACTTTACATAGATTCTTCCCACTCTTCTTCTGAACAGTCTGTATAATAAACCAACAACTACCAGCCAATGAACTGGCTCACAAAAACCTTCAGAGTTCGTGTCTCAATTTGTAAAAAAATTGCATTTATTCAATTAGACACCCTTTCTGCAATCAGGTCAACAGGAAATATTAATCAATTCAATTTAACATTACCCTTCTGAACAGTTAATCCTCTATACCTTTATATATCACTTATTAATTAGCCCCTACTCAAATCAGAAATACTCTCCACAAATCAACTCATAATAAATTGAAATTTCAACCTTCAATTTCATACATATTATAAAAACCTTTCCCAACTTTAAACAATTCTTAGTTATCTATTATACCCTCTCCTTCCAGCAAGCATTAATATGAGGAGCTTCACTTCAAATTATAGGCTACGTCCGTCTTAAATACCTAACACTTTTATTCATATATTCATTACTTAAACCTCCCTCCTTAACCATATATGTCTAGTTATCTTAAAGTCCTCTCCTTAATAAATTAAGTACACCTATGTTGGTAAACTCTCTAGCACTTACGTGTTAGGCCTGGAACTTCCCTCTCTGCTCGGCTTCCTTTCATATCGGTCATTCAGGTACTGGAATGCGGGGGCGCTCATTTGAGGATCTCGGTGATTACGGTGTTTCCCTACCGGATACTGTACGGCTGGAATCAATCAGTGTCGCATACTCTTTATCGGTCAGCATTTCTTCTTCCGTGGATAGAGGGGTTTTCGAGTAGGTCAATGGTTCGACCACTCATTCGACTGACTTTGCCTATATAATTCTCAGGGTGTGATTCTTCCTTCTTCCTCACTACGGCTTCCATGTTTACAGGTGAACATTCCTACGGGCTGTCGGGATACGCAGAATTTCTATCACTGCTTCCATCTACCTCAGGGCTGCAGCTATCACCCAAATTAGACTACCGCTCTGCTTTGTATCGTTCTCCAACTCATTCAAATCATCCTCCAGACCGCTCCGAAAACTTCTTCCGACTCCTCCGAAAACTTCTTCCGAATCTCACGAAAACTTTTCCAGAATGCCTCGAAAACCTTTTCAGAATCTCCCTCTCAAAATTCCCTCTATTTTCTTCCTGGCCAATAGGAGATCTGCACATCCTTTTTCCTGTGTTCTCATTTGTCTCCTCTCCTCTTCCGTGGGCGGGTCTTCTTTATTCTTTGTGCCCCAACTTCCGTGGACCTCGAACATACCAGAACAATCCAGAAAGAGAAGCGGAAGTTCAGGTCAACTGAGAAGCGTCACAGCTCCTCCCGTGACCTCACGCGCGCACACCTGGTGACGTCGCCTACCTCTAATAGCGTTTCACCGTGAAATCTTTAAGAGGGCCAGCTTAAGCACTCTTGGCCCTTTCTATGGTGCATCTGCCTTTGTCTTAATGGGGGATTTGTCATGGTATATTACTTTCACTCACTCGTCAAAGAACTTCTATACAAACAAGCTACTACTAAACAGAGAGTGACTGGAAGGTATTTTTGAATTCCAGTGTTTCTTAATCCATGTTGTTTGTACCAGAAAACCACTATTCGTACTACAGTTAAATTCTCATAATATTTAACCATTTTTATTAATTAATGTAAGGACGGGTCCTTACACCACAGTATTGGCGCTGTTGCCACTAGTCATGGGCAAATCGAGCCACTGCACTCCAGTAAATTCGGCCTTGAGTACAACAAAACTTATATTAAGAAATGCTGTCTACATTTTAATTCAGTTTCTTATTTTTCTTTTTTTTTTTTGAGGATTACGTTGTGAAATTTTATTACACTGCACAATACAACATAAATAAAACTGTAAGCGTATATATTCTCTGCATTATTTTACCCTTTTCCTGAACAAGACCTCCCCTTTCATAGAAACTTCATTCTGCCTATTTGGATAATCTGCAAAATGGTTCGCAGTTCATTGTATTACATGCTCCTAATAAAATGTATTTTTTCCTCTGAAAAACGGTCTCGCAAGCCTCCTTAGTTTACTTTAAAAGACAAGTAATTATACAATTGGCAATATGAATTACTTAAAACAGAGGTTTCGTGGAAAGTTAGCAGCTAAATCAGAAGCCAAGTTTGTGAAGCTCAAGTTCAAATCTAACTGACGAGATCGAGAGAATCGATCTCGTCGGTTAGATTTGAACGAGATCGGTCCAAAAATAAATCTCCTAATGTGATTTTATGCGATAAGGCCTACATCATTCACCTTGTATATGCTCAATACAAAAAAAAGAGGGAGTTAAACAGTCAGTACGGAAAAATTGCCATGAACTCGCAAGCTGTAATTTCATTAAAGCAATTCTGCGTTTGGTTTAGAACACTGTCCAGAAAAGGAATTACGGAAAGTTTGAACTTTAAAATTTAGACATAAAAAAAAAATGGATTTTGTATGCTCCTTGAGAGGATAAAATCTGAATGATATAATGAATTAGGGAAAAAAAAATTATATACTAAGTCGCCTAAATAGAGATAGTGACATCGCCATCTGAATATTTACTGGTTACTCCCTCAAGGTTCGCATTATCCTCACTCTCCTTTAAAAGGATCACAACGTAATGGCCTCTTTTGTTTTCAACATCCTAAATTTCCACCAAAAAAACACACATTTGTTATGGTTTTTCCTTTAATGCGTATTAGAAATGCTAAACTGTGAGGGAGGTTTTTTTTTTTTTTTTCTTCGCAGCAACTTTGTTATAACAAGTATCAGTTTTGCCGTTCATCCAGCCGAACGGCATTCTTCTCTTGTTGCTGTATGAGTTCTAAAGAGTTCTTGAAGCCAGGCCAGTAATTTTAAGGTTGCGTGTGGGTAGTAATCGCTGTTCATTATTGTGAGTATAATGGGCAACGAGATCACGGGACGATGATACAGCCAGATGTTATATTGCTGCACGATGGCAAACGAAAGAAGAGGGGAAAAAATGAACCACCATATTTGCAACGGAAGTTCGTTTAGTTTTTTTTTTTTATTCCCCTTAATGTTAAGAATAGTATCAGAGTAGCTTTGAGAGAACCTTGGTTTACTTTAGAATATTCATTACATGGACTAGTTTAATTTTCTCGCGTACTGTTTTTAAACGCTGTTTAGAACAGTCACCGTTCTGAGAGAATATAAATTAAGTTGAGAACAAAACTATTATTCTTATTATCCGAGAAAAGGTATTTGCCAAAGTAGCATAATTCCCTCTGGAAACACACACGAGGAAGTAACAGTTTTCTTAATTTTGAAAATAATGTATTAACCATTACTAGTTTGCAGCTTCCTTTGGCACTGCGCACGTGTGCATATTCACTTTTCATTGCGTTGTTCATCGTGTCCAATTCCAATCAGTAGAATACTTTTGTATTTTTGTGCGTCTTTGGATCTTAATTAAAAATAAAAGAGAAGTATGGGATATGATTTTATTTAAGCTGATCTAAATTTAACGAAGTGATGATTTAATACGCCACCTATTCGATTAAAGAACCTTTCGATTAGGCTAGCAGACGTACCATTTTAAAGAGCACATGAATAGTTTTTATGGTTGCTAATTCTGCACTCTATACATTTATTTAGCTGCGTCAGGTAAATAAATAAATAAATTTACTGCTGTAAACGTATAGACAAGACCTTGACGACCCGGATAGGGGTAGCAAGTTATCTGCGAAACAGTTGATTAAGATGGCTTTAACGAAATTGAAGTTTCGCTGGCGTGCTGGATTATGGGATGTTTCGAGTTCCAACTAGTACTTCATCCGATGAGGTGCATTTTCATAGGATGCACAGCAGGCTAAAAATTTCCTGTCGATAGATTTTGCTATTTAGGTGCTGAGGATAATCAAATTTGAAGTGCTGAGTTGGAGATCAGCCAGTCTATCTGGTGAATTATAGCGAGATATGTTCTTAAAAGTAAGCGACTACATGTCTCTGAAAGGAACTTTGGTGATAACATGTTGATTATCTGAGCGATAATCGGCCTGCTTCACCAGTTTTTCCAGTAGACTGATGTTAACTTCTTTGATTCTTGTTTGCAGTGGGGATTAATTTGAAGATTATTTTGTAGATTGGCTCTTGAGATTGGGAAGGGACACTCGAGTTTCCGTTTTTGCCATCTAAAGATTCAATATTCTACAGCAAGAAATTTCTTGAATGAGGATCATGGAGCACCCCACCATGTCCCACATCAACCGTATGTTAGGAGTAGATGCGCTGGATGTGATTAATAATTATTTTATTGCTGTTTTTTGTTTAGCGATTCATATGCTTCTATTGATTTAAATTTAAGTGAGAGTCAAGGATAACCAAGCCCTTATACAATGCAATTCGTAGTATTGGCTTATCCTGAATTTAAAAATGTGATGTGGTGTCTTTTGAAGAGAAAAGTGAGGTAAGCTGACTTATTGGCGTGACGATTCAGGTTTTATTTAGATACTCCACTAAGCTGACGGTGAGACTATTTGTTTCTTGTATTATAGTAACAAAAAGGTCCTCGTTATGTTTAATGGAGCTGAGGATTTTCACGCTATCTGCATAACTGACGATATTAGATTTATTTCGAGGGAACGCTGTAGTGCCACTGTGAAGATTGCGTTACATAGCACAACACCTTGAGGTACGCCTTTGGAAATTGATACTTGGGAATCCCAAACAGCTGTTGGAAAAATCAATATTCTTTAATTATGGCCGTATTAGAGGTATCTGCGATTTGACTATTAAGTTTGAAGTGCTTATGTTGTTCTAATGATAGCCGGAATTTCAGGTGCTCCTTTTGGTATTGGCCATTTATGATTTGGTGGATTGCTTCTTTATTCGCCAGCCTTAGGTTTCTTCAATTTTTTTTTTTATTTGGTTCAACCATTTTTATTAAAATAGGCAAATTATCCCTCCATTTATTCCCTTTATTCATAGCCTTCCCATTTCACCTAACCTTTATTCACTCCAATAAAACGAATAAACAGGTGAAATGGGAAGTGTATTTTTTGTTGTTGTTGTATAAGCTTGCTTTATTGCATCATTTGCTAATGCTAAAGTGTGCAGGCAACAGCAGAAATATAGCAGATAGCGAGAAAAAACAGTGGCAAGCTGCTTACATATATGGCTCAGTCGTGGTGGTATACGTAACAGAAATATGTCATTGCGTACGACAGCCACACGGTTGAACTTCGCAGTTAACCATAGGCAATGTAGTGAAATGATGGCAGAACGATGGAGAGTAAGGTGTGCGAAATAGTAAGTTAGGCTATAAATAAAATAAATAATAAACATATTGGTAAAAATCGCCAGTCCACCGAAAAACGTTTTATAAGCAGACCGAGTGAAATCCCTAACGGACATTACGTTGGATGTACAGATGTCCACGGGTGTGTCCTTAAGCGCAGCCATTAAGGATGTACGGAGCTACATGGAATGGGTTTTCCGTGAAAAAGCTAGCCTGAAGAAGTGTAATGGCCACTCGTCGCTTCATATGTAAAAATTTAAAGCACTCTTTAAACCCTCAAACCATTATCTATACAGATTCCTTAAGCACTGTATCCGCGCTTCAGTGCCAACTTCCTTCTGGTCATCCCTTACTACAACAAATTCGAATAAAGTTAGTACAGCTTCTTGCAAAACTTACCCTTCTTTTGTGGATACCTGGACATTCTGGAATCACAGGAAACGAAACGAACAAGCGGACTTTACTGCCAAGAATGTCACATAACATCAGACATTCGGGTACCTTAAACCGATTACAAACACATACAATGCAAAAAAAAAAGTAAAGTGCAGCCATTATCAACCCACTGCAGGATGGAAACCTCCTCAACAATTCATGCTGAGGGAAATGGACCATAATCTGCCACGCTGGTCCAGTGCTGGTTGGCAGATCGACCGTATTCAGCAGTCAGGGACTTGAACCCCGGTCTACTCAAAGAGCGTATGCTACTGCACTCCTGCTCCTGACCACTTGGCTACGGAGGCATACAATGTACTGGTATCAAAAAATGGCTATCCATTTCGCAGGAGAACAAAAGCAATAAACCGTTTAATGATCTTGGGATCATTAAAAATGATCACAAACAGTGGTTTTGAAGCCTAAGAGGGAATAGGAAGGAAGAAGCCGTACTTTTCTAGAATTCGGATTGGACAGACCCACCTAACTCATAAATACCTACTCACACGGGATGAGCCTCCACCATGCAGCAACTGTCAAACACAACTCACCTGATCATTGAATGGCCATTATACTTGAGAGAACGAAAATAGCTTTCTCTCCGCATCTATATTCCTCTAACTTATTTTACAGCAGATCCTCGAAGACCGACGAAATATTAATGATCTTTTTGCTTTCCTGAAAATGATAAACAAATATAATCTCATCTGAATCCACTTGTTTAATATACCTGATCTATCAACTAAGATTGTAATAAGTGCATTATGGCCTTAGTAGCCCTTGCGCCAATAAATCAAACAAACCAACTAGCTTCATTGCATCAACCATTCTAATACGAGTGTTAATAATACTCACTAGCTTTTTATTTAATTTTGTATCTGAATTGGAATTTCTGAAATAAAGTTAGCTTTTTAGGTTATTATTAGAAAATTGATTATTTATAATATAAAATTAAATAATTAATTACAAGAGAGCAATGTGAGATTCCAGATTTAAGTCGTATCTTATACGCAACATCCAAACTAAATTTTTATTGCAATTAATTGAATTATACAGTATATTCTTCCTTATTTTTCACGCGGTAGTGAAAATAAACAAAATTGATTTCCTAAGGGCGATATTAACGCGTACATTTTAACGAAAGCCTCTTGCTTGCCAGTTTAGGGAATAAAATTCATTTTTCCCTTGTACTGCAAGCAAGTCCACCTTTACTCAAGAACCCATTACATTAACATGTACCTTATTTTCCGGAGAGTGCACTGAATCTTGTGAGCCCACTAGACCGGCTGGCAGCGAGGAAAGTAGCAGCCAAATACATTAACCTCCTATGTAAGCATTTAATGTCATGCACGGGAAAAGCGATTAAAAGAGGATGCTCCTATGTCCTCCCAGTCTAGAACTCTACTAGAGGCACATGTTTGCAGCACTAATGACAGTCTACTTAGCATCCCAGAGCTGAAGAATAGCAAGTAGTCTAGAACCCAAAGCTTAGCTGACATGAAGGGAATGCTACAATTCTTTTCCAAGGAGGTCATCAGTAATCGCAGTGCGAAATGAACACAAAACGCTGTGCATAAGCACTCTCCAAGTCCACTGATTCTGCAAAATAATGGACGGACGCACCAGTTCCAAAAGCGAGAATAAGGTTTTTAACTTGCGTTTTGAATCCTTAATCTATTAAACAGAATATGATTATTTGGAGGCTTTGCATTACTTTAATTCCTCTAGATATTATTAATGCGTGTTACACTTCGATATTGTAAATTCTGTTAACATAAGTATTGCTATTCTATTATTGATTTCAGCTCTAAATTCAGACATGTTTTGGTGTTTCTCAGGTCGAATAGTAGCTGTGGCATTGACAATATTTTGAAAGATTCAGTTTCGAATCCAATTTATAATGTAAGGAACTTATTCAGGCGTTTTCAAGCGAGGCTGAATTAGTCGGTCGCTGGTAGAAGTATAGAATTATTCTTCTCGATCATTCCGCTTTTCAAAGGAACAAACCAGCCTAAGGACACAGAAAATCGGTTCTAAATGTTTATAGAGGCCGTTACTGGATTGTATCTTTGTTAGAATTTATATTTTTTCTGTTGTTTATCTCTCTCTCTCTCTCTCTGTGTGATTGGCTAGCTAGCTCTCATATAGCTTTATATCTGAATAAAACCATTGTAGTTTTTATTCAACTTATAAGATTTGCATTCTCACCCGTTTCTTTGGATCAGAATAGTGTTTGTGATAAAAAATAAATAATTAATAATTTAAGTACTACTGAGTATAAATGTTTACACTACTGAGTTTTTATACTCAGTAGTGTAAACACTACTCGGTGTTTATACAGTAAATGCGTATACAAACACTTGGAACATGTACTAATCGCTAGTTCTTTATACCTTACATTTTGTTAGTTATATTAACTACAATTTCTGATTAGCATATGCACTGAAATTTATTCTCATATGGTTTTACTCATTTACTCTGTATATGGCTAGTTCATTTCTATTAAACACTGTTTATGCTGCTGTGTATTTTAGACAAATCAGTGACTTAGACCATAATGCGCTAATGTTTATTATCTCGCTTATCGCTTTACTCAGGTTGCTTACAAACTGATTGAGTATTTTGCATCTACATTCACACATGAGGAATTCTTTGGGCAAGGGAATGCCGGAAGTTTATCAAACATTAACAGGTTAGAAAAACCTCAGGGGTTCACACATCTGGTGGTGAGTATGGGCTTGGCACACCCAGTGTCTTGAGCTGGATCTCTCTCTCTCTCTCTCTCTCTCTCTCTCTCTCTCTCTCTCTCTCTCTCTCTCTCACACACACATACAGGGTAACTGGGGGAATTTTTTTTTTTTTTTTGACTGGTGCAGCATAAGCCTCAGGCTTCCTTGCACCATGTAGCTATTAATAATAATAAGGCAACTTGGATGGATGGATGGAATATATCCAATTATATTAAGGAAAACAGCGAAGGAAGTAAACAAACCCTTAGCCATAAAAATGAGAGCATCCTTGCATTCAGAGAAAGTCCCCGCGGACTGGAGATGTGGAAATGTATCCCCAGTTCACAAAGGGTCATCAAAGGGTGGCACGAGTAATTACAGACCGTTAGCTTAACTTGTTTCAAGGAAAATAATGGAACCACTGGTTAAAGATCATCTAGACAAGACTGCAGTTAAAGTTGACACAGCATGAATTTGTTAAGGGGAAATCTTATTTGACCAATTTGATTGGTTACTATGATGTGGTCACAAAGGAACCGGATACAAAAAAAAAAAGACTTTGATATCATATACTCGGATTTCAGGAAAGCTTTCGACACTGTTGCACGTGAAAGACTGGTGTACAAATTGGAGCAAAATGGCATTAAGGGCAAGTTGCTGCTATGGATAGATGGATGGTTGGGTGGAAGAAGAAAGAGTGGTAATTCAATAGACATTGTTCTTCAATGACTAATTTTATTATTGGAGTTTTCGAGGTTTTGGTGTTGGGCCCATTGTTGTTTTCTATATTTATCAATGATATTGATGAGGGCACATCAGGCTTAATGTACAAGTTTGCAGATGATACAAAGATTGGCAGGGTGATTAATGATAACATGCTACTGAAACAGAATATATAAAAGTTAGTCAGATGAGCTGAGAAATGGAAATTGAACTTTCACATTGATAAATGCAAAGTACTGCATATGGGTAGCAGTAACCCCAGAATAACGCGCCAACTGTGTAATACTACACTCAGAATAGTGTAAAATTAAAAATACCTGGAGGTAATTGTGAAGTTGGATATGAAGTTCTCTGAGCAATGCAGACAGGCTGCCAAGAAAGCTCATGGGGTTTTGTCAAAGATATGCAGGAATTTTTCCAGCAGGGATAAAGAAGGTGATTATCCCATTGTATAAGGCAATGGTCAGGCCACATCTTGAGCACTGCATGAAGGTCTGGAGGCTGCTGGAACGAGTATAGAGAATGGCAACGAGATTGATGAGCGGAAGAAAGACTTCAGTTCTACAAATTGCAGCATCTGAAGACTAAGCACCTGCAAGGTGATCTAATTGAGGTGTTTAAGGCTTTGAATGGATTGAGCAAGCTTAATGCTGATGGGATTCTTCTTGCTCAGACCATGCACATGATGGGGCACAAATTGAAATTGAGGAAGGAGTTGTTGAAAACGTGCAGAAGTTTAACTTTAGCTAGCTGGTGGTTGGAATAAGCTTCCGTCTGTTGTTGTGGAAGTTGATAGTTTAAATAAATTCAAGGAAGAACTAAACAAACTATTGGAGAAATGAATAGGTGAAATGGAAGGTGTTGTGTTTTTTTTTTTTTTTTTTTGCTGATACTGTATACGCTTGCTTTTTTGCATTATATGCTAATGTCCATAGAATATGCTTTTTTGGACCGACTTATACATTGTGCGTGATGAAGAATTTTGAATAACTCACGTGTAAAAATTCAATTACCTCCGTCTACGACTGTCTAACTATAATCCGCTGAAATAACCATTAGAGATTCCTCTGGTGTATGATGGGACTCGAATCCAGATATCTCAAAACGATACGTGTGAAATGACCACACTAACGTGTGAATGTTAGTGTGGTCATTTCTAACTAACACGATACGTGTGAATGTGTCCACACTAACAGCTATGCTGTTAGTGTGGACACATCAAGTTTAATACAAGAATCTTGGGGTGCACTATTATGATATTCGTGCATTTAGTAAGAAAAGATAAAAACAACTAGTCTTTCTCTGAGGAGGTCTTTCTTTATTCATTACATAATGCGTTCTTCTGAACAAATATTTGAAATATGTACTAATCATCGATTGTGGGTGCGCGTGGTTTTGTATCCACATAAATTGCTAGTATGCTTTTAGAGAATTAATTTTGCATTCTTTTTGAAACATTCCATTCACGGAGAGATGCTTTTAGGTGGTAACTGTACCTGATGAATTAAAATCACAGCATAAAAGATTTTTATTCCGTACATAATTTATCTTTACAATGTACTTGAGAAAAGAATCTTAATTTCAAATAAATTACTTATGCCATCATATTACCTACAAACTAACTTCAAAGTTTAGAAGAAATGTTATTAAGGAAGGGAAAGGCGGCTGAAAGGACAACCTGGAAAAGATCGATAAACATACGCGAATTATAAAACCCGATTCCTCTAGGTGACCAACAGAGCTTCTCTAATTTTATATTATCGTGCTCATCAGGGAATTATAAGTTAGTCATCATTCACTCGGATTAATGATATTCACTGTTATTAATTACCTTCTCATTTAATAAAAAACTGTTTTCTTTCTACTGCGTATGTCGGGTTAATTTTTTTTTTTTTTAATTTCCCTTCCTTCCTCAGCTATAACTTTGACTGGAACAATTCGGCAATAATTTCCGGATATCGTGAAGATGAAATGGTTCCAGTTGGTGTGACAGTCATCTCACTCCATGCTTCTCGCATCCTCGTCATACCTGAAGTGTTAATCAAATAATGCCTCCTTCAGTGGACCAAAGTGGTAGGAGACAACCGGCACTACATCAGTCCCTTTTAATTAAGTGATCGAGAAGGGCATCACCTCGTGTAGTACTTACAATATTTTCATGTAAGGGCTTTAATCAAAATGGTTTGTCCATTTCTTACCTTCTTCAAGAAAAATACACAACTTAAGTTGAGAGGCGTTCTGTTCATGTGACATAAAATTAATCTCTAATATTAAACGAGATGTCAAGTGTTCCTCGATATTAAAAATTAATTTTATTGTCGGATAAGAGTAGTATGTGAGTGGGCAGTCTACGGACACCCCATTAAGGATACTGACGTATCCTTCTTTTTGTTAGTTATTTCATAGATTTTTAATTTTAACTGGGAATCGGACAAATCAATATAAGATGCCGGCATACTAAAATCATCCAACATGCTTGTTGGAAGCAAATAGGATAGATCTGTGTTACAATTTGCTGATAATTTTTGTGACTCTATTTGAAGGTGGTCGTGGCATTATACTTTCTTTTTTTTTTTTTTTATCGAACCATCTTCCTTTAGACATGTGCGGTTGAAGAATCAAATTGCAGATTACAATTAATAGAATATTTTACGGATTTCTCATTTATGAAATTCTGTGTCCGAAAATATGCTATCCCGTAATGGAGACTGCTGACATATTGATTTATCCGTATGACAGGTTTCATATCACTGGGCTCAAAATGTAAAGAAAAAAAAAATAGGTTGACGGTTGCAGAATATAATAAAAAGTTAGATTGATTATATTTTATCACTACATCATAAAAAGAACAGATGGCTGGTATTGTTAACTTATGTTTTTTTTAGGAAAAGACAATCAATTTGCTGATAAATTTAAATTACAGTACTTCTACATCAGCGTGGTCCTTTGAATCCTTACAAATTAAATTTTATTTTCGTAGCTGAAAAACCTGATGGAAAGAACTGAACCAGATTTAATGAAAAATAAATCAATTCTTTATTGCACTCTTTATTTATAAATCTTAATTAATTAATTAGAAATTGCAATTTGTTGCACTGTATAAGGGGTAAGCGGCAGGTTGCTAACTATAATTTTATTAACTTATAAATATTAGCAACCGGGTGGTCATTTACGCTAGAGAGTTGTACATACGATACCCAAAAAGTTATGAGGACATGAAATAACTTAGAATACAAAAGTGGTATACGGCTAGAGACTTATACATAATGTATAGAGACTTATACATTAAAATAGGTTCGAGCTCGTTTGACAAAGATAAGAGTTCTGTTAGAGTGGGGCATCGATCATCGTCATACTTCAAGTGTTAATCAAATAATCAGTGAACCAAAACTGTATTAAGACAACCGACACTATATCAGGTGTCGGTACATTTAATGAATGATTGACAAGTAAATCTTCTCAGTGGTTAAAATTACTTTCCTGTAAGATTAATCAAACAGGTTTGTTCATTTCTTAGCTTATTCCCGATTTTGTGGGGCAGGAACAAAACAGTCATAATTCTGATTTTAATGAGTTAATCAACAGAATGTTTTTTAACAACACTGGTGAACACGTAAACTGTTACGAAAACGAAAATATCGATCCTGTCTAATTTCATGCTACTGAACACGAAAATCACTTTAAAATTCTTCGATTGACTCTTGTTTTCGAATTATAGTTGGGGTCTCATATCAGCAAATTACTCTACATTATCCACTTGATAATGTAGAGTAACAAAAAAGCTTGGCAAAAAGCATGGCAACACCGCAGTTTCAGTACCACCACGCTATTATCACGTGATCGGAATCTGTCGCCTCACTCTTCATCACGTGATAAGTTGTCAGCTCAAATGCGTCTTCAACTCTGTTGCAGTAATCCTCGAATACGGCTGGGTACTGGGTGATCTGTCTTCAGTTAACAGTTGTTCTCTGTGAGATTCCTACTTTTGCGCAGTATTTGTGTCGTGTAAGATTAATATGCCCTGTAATTGTATAAATAGTCCAAATGGCTTCTGTTACGTATGTGGAGAGGGCATGTTAGCTACAACAAAGCGTCCCTTTATTCGAGCCAGAAAAAGGCATACTTCTTGTACTTTGGGTATAAAGTACCTGTTCATCAAAACTCAACGCGTGGGTGAATCGAAAGGGACTTTTTATGTCTTTTGCAGTGCCCATGATATGGAGGGAGCCAACAAATCACGTCACAGATTTCTCTGTGGTGCCTCCTGTTAGAAAAGGGATGACAATGAAGAAAATGTGGACAGTGATGTACTCAAATATACCATCTGCATTTCGTCCTGTGCCTCACGGTGAAGTACTACCTATTCCTGAACCCAAAACCACCCGACCGTTTTTCTGTACACTAATATTTGGACGGGTTAAGAATAACAATACAACATGAACGTATTTCAAGATGATATCATGATATCTCGAGCCATAAAAAAAAATCTACATTGATAAATATCAACTTGATATAAACGAAATACAGCAGCCGTCTACTTCAAGGGATCCGCTATTTTGTCCAAACGTTTATCCTTCTGAACCACATAAGATCACACAAAGTGAGCTTAATGATCTCTCATCAAGAATCTCGAACTGCCGAAGAATAAGGCACAGCTTTTAGCCTCGAGGCTGCAACAATAGAATATTCTAGCTCATTCTGTGAAAGTAACATTTCGTACTTGAATTAAAGACTGATAAACTTTATTAAACAGAAGGTGAACTCGCTCTTTGTAAGGACGTTGATGGCATAATGGCAGCAATGAATATGAGGCACGTTCCCGAAGAATGGCGACTGTTTATAGACGCTTCTACGGTTCGCCTTAAGGCTGTGCTATTATACAATGGAAATAAATATACTGTCTTCAATACCTCTTGCATATGCCTTCCACAAAAAAGAAACGTACACAAACATGGAGATCTGAGGTGTACACTATCAGATGTATGAGCGGCAGATATGTGGTGATTTAAAGGAAATCGCCATTTTATTATGGCTACAAAAGGATTACACTAAGTATTATTGCTTTCTCTGCGAGTGGAATAGTCTTGCCAAGGATATGCACTAAGAGAAGAGGAATTTGTCTTAACGAAAATCATTAACACCTGGAATGAAGAACGTAGCATTTGAATCTCTGGTAGATCCAAATAAAGTTTTGCTTCCACCACTCCACATAAAACTGGGGCTCATGAAAAATTTCGTGAAGGCTTTGGAAGTGAACGGTCCAGCATTCACGTACTTGCAAGAGAAATTCTAAAGACTTAGTACAGAGAAGATTAAGGCAGGCGTTTTCATTGGTCCACAAATAGGACAACTTTTCAAAAAACGAACAGTTCGAATGTATCCTTAGTGATAGCGAGAAATCAGCGTGGAAAGCCTTTAGAAATGTTTCGACTGGTTTTCTAAGAAAGGTTAAAGCTGAAAACTACAGGCAGCTTGTGGAAGATCTCATTACTTCTTATGAAAAACTGGGGTACAACGTGTAATTGAAGATGAATTTCTTGTACTCGCACAGCTATTTCTTCCTGCCAAACTGTGGTGCCGTCAGTGATGGTGAGCGCTTCCATCAAGACATTGCAGCGATGGAACAAAAATACAAAAGCAAATGGAGTACCGTGTTAACCGATTATTGTTGGATGGTGTAAAGGGATGCTTTGGAATCTGAATACAAGCGAAAGGAAAAAGTTCCGTGTTTGATACAGGTACCTTAGTAGTTACATTTTAATGCCATATAAATAAAAATAAAATGCCTTTTTATAAAAATAAAAACTACTCTTTTTTTCGAAAACAAGAGAGACAATCTGCCATTTTAAGCACTATTTCCGTGTTTAGCACCCCCAAAATGTATAAAGTAAACTTACTTTCATGTCCGTAACAAGATATGACCCAAAATTTGTTCAGTGTAATTTAAACTCGTTCCAGTCATATGGAAGAACTCTCCCAATAATTAAAATTTAAAATAAAGTTAAATGAATTATTGTAATTATTATTATAATTTTAGCTCTTAAATAAGCAACTGCAACTTCATTTACCCTCAAATTTTGATTTATTTTCAGATTAGAAGATAATTCATTTTAGTTCTTTTGGGATGAATATTTCTCGTTTATCTTCAGTTAAAACACCACTTGACAGTCAAGAATTCCGTTTCAAAGTATATCAATAAATAAGATAGCTAAACTGACAAAGTTAATCAGCAAAATGGTGTTTACGGGATGTAAAAAATGATTTTAAAAAGCGAAGTGGTAAAGTATATTTTCTATGTATCTATCTCGTGAAATGGTAGAAACATAAATTTATATGTAATGGATAAAATTCATTTTAAGATGTGTAGGCTGCCTAAGAATTTGCACTCTACGAAAGATTGTAGTTTGTTTATTAGTAACGTGGTTGGGAATGCAGTAATTTATTTCTTGTTGATCAAATACCATTTACTTTCAATTCTGGTCTCACCCGACCGCTGCATGTTCCCACAGGGACACTCGGCTAACACTTCTGCTTGTATCTTGATCTTATGAAGGTCTCCACTATTCTTTGCGGTCAGACTAGCTAGGAACATAAAATGTAACTTAAATTCATGAAGTCTGTACAGTGCTCCATCTTTCCGAAGTAGAAGTGGTGATATTTGAAGATATTCCCTATTCGTCTAAAAAAAAAAAAAAAAAAAAAAATCTCCTGGAAATTTTTTGGCTTCTCCCACAGCTAATAAATGTTTCTGGTCATGAATAAGTTCAATAATATCCCAAATGCGTTGTCACGGATGAGTTTCAAAAGAAACGCCATATTATCCAGCAATATTTGAACGGTTTAAGATTAACGATACAATATGAACGCATTTCAAGATAATATCATGATATCTCGAGCCATAAAAAAAAAAATGTACTTTTTTGTTGGGATTTTTTGTCAGCACAAAAGTGTACAGAACACATTCAGAATTTCAATATCTGACTATATGAAATAAAAGTTACAAATTTCATAAGTGGTAGGCATACTATGTTTATCTTTATTAACAGTGAACCTCCGAGTTGTGAAATAAAAGATCAACATCATGGAATTTCTCAGTGCAGTTTGTTAATTCTGTTTTGCAGAATAGAAAAGGATGATGATGTCGCCAGACAAACTGTAACGTGCGATAATTTTTTAAGGTGCTTGCTTATTTTTTTTTCTAGAGGAAACTATGGGAATATAAAGACTGATACCAGACTGTCCTATCCTACTCTATTATTCTTAATTTCATAAGTTTATCGATTCCGTTGATTCGTTGCAGATTCATTTATGAATCTGCAACGCTAACTAATCGATAGTCTTAGAGTTTAATTTCTAATGAAATTTCTTAAAAATGTACTTTTTTTTTTATAAATGTTAGAAAATTTGTATTCTAACTGAATATCGAAATTTTATTAAATAAAAGCAGTTGCACTGTTTACTCTATTTCAGATTGTTAAAACAGTCAGATTGACGCTTTTCAGCTTTCTCTCAATTTTTCAGTTACTTTAGCTAACTTTCGGATCCTCTGTGTTGGTTATTGTGGATAAAGAAAATGGGTAGTTTGATGAGCCATGCAATCAGTCTCTCGCTATAAAGGGGTTTTGTGTCCATTATACAATAAACATAGGATTCGAAAGTTGACAGTAAATTCAGAAGGCAATTCACTTAGAAGTATGATAGTATGTAAGATAGAAAGTGAATTAATCAAGCATAACGCGTTTACACATAAACAAATGGTGGGAATAGGAATATTAACGTAATTAATATATGAATATAATAATATCATATTTCTCAACGTGAAGAGAGCAAAAATGAAAAAAAAAAGCTTTTTTTAAGGCTTATTTGATATATTTTTATTTTTAGAGTATTTTTATATGGTAAAAGGCAATAAATGCATAGTCGTGAATATTTAGATCATCGACCTTGCAATTATAAGTACTTCACTGATTTTAGTGCTTTCTCTCAATAGGAAAATCCAAATTCATTAAAATCGTGACTGAACAAACTTGGGAAAATTGGGAGAGGCAAACGCAGTGAGTGATTCAAATAGGCCCAGACTCTAGAGAATATATTTTTAGATGACATTCAGTAATGTAACCCGAAAATGGAGTAATAAGGAAAAACAGGCTATTGAAACTTGTTTATATACTAGAGAAGAGAGCGCGACATTTCGCATCTACTGATAGAGTTCAATTTAATATTAATTTCATCAGCTAAAGGAACTGAGAATTTCTGTTTGACAAGAATTGCTTTTTCAGGTGTGGTGTGGTCATTGTATCAGTCACGTAGTGCTAAAATATAATTTTTGTACCTAATAATGGCTACTAGCTACATAATAAAGCATCTAGGTTTTTCACAAACGCCACACATTCAAGGGGCGGATACTCATGGGTAGATATCTGAAAGAGAAATAGCATAGTAAAACAAAGATCCATTCTCCATTCTCAGCGGGAGTAACAACATATGACAATTTTTAGTTTGCAGAAGTGCAGAAACATAAAATGCAAGAATTTTGGAATAATATTGGGATTCGGAGAGACATTTACCTCAATTACTTCCATGGATCCTTGTAGGTACGTTAAGGACAATTAATGAGTTTTGTATCTTTCTCGACGTGATCTCATTTATTGTGGATAACTGAATGAACTCTAATGAAGTGTACTTTTGAAGATACCAACTAACACATGTTCTCTCAAAGATAGTAAGCTTAGAATTGATACAAAAAAACCCAATGTGGACTTCATCTTCATTAGATGTGAAAGAATGTGCGAGTGAAATGCAGAGAATAAAATAAGCAGTAGCCATAATTAAATTGTCAGTTTGTGGATCTTTAAACAGAAAATGGATAGTTAGACAACTGTGTAATTCGATTTATATCCAGGCTATGCAGGAAAACGAATGGCGCGGAAAGAAAAAAATGGGTAAATGGTACCAGGGTGAACAAAGCGCAGTACACTCGAAATCAGTAATTGAACTGAATACAACTTAATGATCAATCAGCTCTCCCTAAATGAAGCGCTGCTTTTATTCCTAACTCAGTACACAAATCAAATGTTTTATGTTGATCAACTTGCATAATGTGATGACCTTACGCCATTCTTGAAATAGATGCAAATATTCTACACATGCATACAGCATGTCTTGTAGAACATTTGCAATGTACCCTCCAGTGCTACCTTCAAGTTACGTGATACTTTGTGATTTCCATCTCCACTCCCAGATAAATGAGTCCTGGTGAGCAAGTACTTTCGTTAGAATGCAGATTCTTACGAAAATGAGCTGGATACGTTGTCTGATACATGTAGACTATTTGGAGTTTCTGTCTGTGAATGGACATGTCTTTTAGTCCGTGGACCACTGCTTTATAGCTTTAAAGATTTTTAGGTAGGTTCGCAACTGCGAAAACCACCTATTAGCTTCAAAATTAGTCTTCAGATAATAACTGGACTTCTATTGATTGGATATTTATAAACTTTTATATTTCAGAACATTTTGTGTTTCATATTTCACAACTGTTATATTTCAGAACGTTCTTTTCTAAATTTCAAACTTTTTGTACAAATTTATATGCATGATTACATATACTGTACCTGTAATTTAGCCGAAGTGTGCAGGAAACGCTACTTCTGGCAGTGTGCTGATAGGAAGAATGAATGGACAGTATGAAGGGTGCCAGAGAAGAAAAGTTATCGATTCCAGCACAGCATATATTAATGTGACTGTTTTTTTTTTTTTTTTTTTTCTTTTTTTTTTTGAAGAGTTCCTTTTGTTTTATTCATTTACTAAATTTAAAAAAAAAATAACGAATTATTACTATTTGTTCATTTCATTAAATCAAAATATCCATGAAATGCATCATTTAAAGCACATATTTCATGAATATTTTGTGATAACCGCCTCATTTCAGATAATTTGCAAACACTTTACATTTTTATTGCAATCTCGGGAAATAAGTATTTTATAAAAGCAGAGTGAATATTCTACAATGTGAATTACGTAAGCGCAATGACCAAAAGAATAGCTGTTTTATATAATATTAATAGTTAATAATTAATGAGGTTGAAAAAGTTAGTTTTTTCTTAAACTCACTTAATTTAAGTAAAAAAAAATTAAATGCGCCAAGAAATTTTCCTAATGTGTACATTACCTGACTTATTTCAATTGTTTGCTACCCTTCTTGTTTTAACGTTACGGACCGGCTCAAGTGAAATTCCCAGAGAAGTATTCACGCATTTATGTGCAAACTTTTTGAATTGTGCCAGTCGGTGAGCAGTTTGAGATGCTGTTTCACCGTGCATGAAGACGGCTGAGTGTAAGCAGATTGCTTTTTGAAGGACAGAAATATCAATTATTGAGAAGTCGATAGTAATGCGCACCGACCAGAAAAGGATTATGGAGATTGAAAGAGTAGCTCGTGAGAAACGTGTTTCCCGATGTGTGGCAATTATGGGCGCTCAGCGTTTAGTTAAAAAAAATAGTTTTATTTGACCACGTTGCAGTGTCCACGTTTCGTCTACCGCCATTGTACCCAGAACCTCCTGCACTTGGGGATTTTGTACTGATGCCACTGCCCGATGGTTCGTAGCACTTTACTGACAGTAGTCTATGGAATTGACATTATCGCTAAATGGCTTAAGCCCTGTGGACGTTAAACTGATTTTCTGCTGCAGTTCTCAATCACAGCAACGGTGATCTCTGCAACCAGTAGCTATCCTCTGCTTACAGAGACAGCGCCAATTTCCTCTAGCTTCCTTGTGACTTTGTCCAATCCACTCCTCCAAAAGCTACCTCCTAATTCTCAGGATTTTGAAACAGTGTTTATGAAGCTGAGTTGCGGAATTGCTGATAATTCAGGTTTAAAGACAATGCACGACTCTTTATACCAGACTAAATTTTTCCAACACTATCGATTTCCTCATCGTTTGTATACAATCACTTCGAAATTTTAATGCTTTCCAATGATGCCCTCTCTTCCACGCTCAACAAATACTGCGAAATAATACGCCTTAATCATTAGAATTTCCCCTTGTGTGGAAATTGTACAGCGTTTATATACTGTAATGTTTGTTTTAAATTCTATTGTCTCTGTGGCCCGGTAGTGGCTGTGTCACTTGCCAGTAGTTCGGTTTAAAATTCCGTCGTGGTTGAATTAGCTCATCTCTGTTTGCTGGAAATGGAATACCCAGTAAACTGATGGGTTTACTGATATTCCATTCCTTAGACTGGCCTGGAAAATGGACGTAGTTTACAGACGCAATAAACTAATGTACCTAAGTTGTTAAAATATATCGTAGAAATATTTAACTTCATTATTATTTTTTAACATTGGTTATTATGTTTTAAAGTTGGTCCTTGGTTTAATTTCAGCTATTTGCAAATTTATTCAACCGATTGACGGGGGGGAAAGGGAACTACTACTACATGTTGTTATTATTATTACATACGAAATAGAGTTATCCTCTAAATCAGTGCTCTTCAGACTCGTTTGATCATGGAACCTTTTTTTTTTTTTTTTTTAAAAATTTAAATCGCGTCCTAATATCTTTAAAAATAGTAGTCATTAGCAATGAATTAAAACCAGTATTGCGTAATACAAATTAAATAAAATGTAAAAGATAGACAATTAAATATCGATCATTTAAAATTTAAAAAAAAACGAAAAAATCAATAAATTCAATGCCCAATTTTTTTGTGCCAAATTCCGATTTTTTTAAGTTAAGAATGTTTTAAATATTATTTCACTTCTCTGTGCACTAAAATGCATTACTTTGTTTGTTATTCATTTTGTGATCACTTTGATGATTTAAAAAAAAAATCCAATTCCTCTAACAAACATTAAAAAATCGGTATAAAAAACTCCAAAATTAACTTCACGAATACCCCTCTTCTAGTGAAAATGTACTCGGTTTCCAACACACTTCCTTTATGTAGCTAGTTTAATGCTTCTTGACTAGAATAATAATAATACAAGTGGAGGGATTTATCCCGAAAGAAGGCTGTTCCTGTGAAGGAGCTAAAGTACTGTTCAAGAAATTTCTCGTGGAAAAAAGTCGATTACATAAAAGGAATAGACATGCGGAAGAATATGCTATAGGTTTCCGGTCGAATTCTCGAAATAAAGGATCAACATAAATTCGCTCGACAGGCAGCGTTCACTGTCGGATCACGGAAGAGAAGTGATGCTGTAAAACAGGAACTGTTCTCCGCCAAGTAAGCCCTGATGAGATAATGAACCCGTACATTATTCATAGTGAGACTTTTATTACTGGGCTTTTGCCTGTTTTGCATGCGCGTGATAACTTGCCGCCTTAGACAATGTACTGAACGGGTAAAACAGATTCGGTAGTCGCAGAGGAGAGGGAGAAAATTATGAGTACGTTGTCTCACATCACGAGCTGATATTACATCCTGTAAATGGAGGGATGCAGGATGGTCTCTAATTAGAAGATTCCTATTCACATCGGAGATAAAGGATTATCTTGTTTCCACACTGCGCTGGCAAACCTAACTTAGAAACACCTTCGTTTCGCTCGCGTTATTCCTAATTAAGGGATTTGAGGAATCAGAGAAGTGAGGTGAATGTCAGGACTTCTTCGTCTGCTCCCTTGACTTCTGGGAATAGAAGACACACACACACACACAAGCTCGTCACAACTTAATTACGGAGATTACTCAGCAATTTTAGCAAGTCGACAGAAATCGAGATGTCTAAATGCACGTGACGAGTTTTAAGCGAAAGTTCGCGTCCGTTCTTCAAATAGAATAAAAGTAATGTAATTGAAACAATGTCACTAGGGGACTAAACTGCGAACTGCTGTAAAATGTTTGTTAATTTGTTTAATTAAATCAAATATTAACTACGTGATGATAAAATTGCATCTTCCTCAAGTTAAGTATTAAGTTTCAAAAGGAATATGCAAGTATTACAAACAGTAATCCCACATTTAAGTGTAATTTCTTTCATTTATAAGTTCTGTCTCCTGATTCTTCACGTATGGTCTCTGCACCCCGAAATGTATTCGATTTTAAGCGAACCAGAGACCAGTGATGCCGACTGTTTTCAGAATTTAGAAACGCCGTTAACCATTTAGAAATGAGAAGGTAATTTGTTTCAACCCGCATTGCATTGCAATAGGCACACTCGATGAGAGTGTATTAATATACCGAAACTTCAGGGTGTCTTAACCTCTTTTTTTGCGCTGTAACATCCCTTTAAATTGTGCCTTGCTATTTTACCTTCCTTATTCTATTTACAAAATTTGCAAATGAAGTGCATGGTCAGAAAATTCAATTTTGGGAGGCTTTCTCACTTCCTTTCTCCCTGCCTCAGATCCCCCAGGGAGGTGAGCCTCCCTGGTTAAAATCCTAGCTTTAGAGTAAAAAAAAACAAGCGCAGTGAATTTAATCGCGATTATTTTGATCGGTAAATTCGCTTATTATTGCGATGTCCACGCCGAATAAAACGAATCAACGTCCGTTCTCTGATTTTTACCCCACCTTCGGTAATACAAATATTTTTTACCTTCTGCTCCGCACCTTCTGTAATACGAAAACACAACCTTTGGCCAATCCCGACGCATGAAATGTTATCGAGAATCAGCAACGTTTATTTTTAACTCCGGTGACGTTGGATACGTAACATGCAGTTGAAAATTGCGGATTTTCCGAGTAAGGTGTGCACTAAAGCAGCGTCAACGAATTCCTCCTCTTTCTGGAGATTCCAGCACTGAGCTTAAGAGGAAGAAATCTATTCGGAAAGATATTGATTTTTCGCCAAAGTATAAATAGTCTGTTGACCACAGACCACGCCACAGAGAAAAAAAAGTGAAGAGAGAGAGAGAGAGAGAGAGAGAGAGAGAGAGAGAGAGAGAGAGAGAGAGAGAGAGAGAGAGAGAGAGAGAGAGAGAGATTGATTCAATCTCTCGCGAGACATGTAGCCATATATATGTGGGCCTTATATTTACCAAGGGAATTTTGTGGACCAGGTTTAGAGAAGGTAGAGGTTGGCTGTCATGATTTGCTCTTGCTGCTTTAAGAAAAGTTTGAAATTCAAGTACTGTGATAAAAATATATTCATTGAGATATCGATACCTTTCGTGAATTATATTTTTCCAATGCAACTCATTAAATAACATTCACGATTAAGCAAAGCATTTTGTTAATTTGCTTTTTGGAAGTGAAATGCAAATTAACACAACGTATCTACTAATAAATTAATATTTAGCATGGAGATTTGCGGACTTTCCTTAGATATTTATTAACCAGATGAAATAAAATGTTCGTGTATATAGCCTGCTCTTCATTGGCTGGTTTTTATGTTATTGCCGTGGTTAGTTTTCTGGTCTTCTAATCATAGTGAGGCTATTAGCAATTTCTGACACAATTCGCGTTTATTTATGAAGAGATAACAACCCCGCTTATATATATTTTTCTTTATTGCCTTCTGTAGAAGTGGTTAAACTAGGAAGCTGGTCATTAGCTAAAAAGCGTTTGCTGTCAATGAAATTTTATCTGGTATTTGCGTTTAGTATCTCGCACTTGTTTCATAGGGATTTGATAATACTTTGCATGAAAAGCGGAAGTTCCTTTTAAGAATGTTCTGACATGTTTATGACGAATCTTGGTGCTAAGAAAACTCCAGGTCCCGATGGTATTTCTCCACTTGCTCTTAAAACCTGTGCTCCTGAACTTACTCCTATTTCTTTGCCGCCTTTTTTCACTTTCTTATTCCAAAGGTGTTTTTCCTTCTGCTTGGAAATTTGCTCATATCCAGCCAGTTCCTAAAAAGGGTGAAAAAAATCCCTCTCATCCAATTATCGTCCCATTGCAATTACTTCTATTCTTTCTAAAGTAATGGAGAAATAAATTAACCGCCAACTCTTAAACTACTTAGAAACCTTGCGTCTGATCAACGATCGCCAGTATGGATTCTGTCAGTGTCGATCCACTAGTGATATTCCGGCTTATGTTACCCATTTATGGACAAATTCAATGGTAAAGTTCGGTGAAACACAAGCAGTTGCTCTTGACATCTCAAAGGCTTTCGATCGTGTTTGGCATAAAGGTCTTCTAAATAAGCTTCCATCTTTTGGTTTGCCAACTGTTTTTTGTAATTGGTTATCTAGTTTTCTTTCTGATCGCTCACTGTGGGTGATAGTAGATGGCTCTCTGTCTTCTAACTTCTCCACTAATGTCGGTGTCCCCCAAGGTTCACGTCTTTCCTCCACTCTTTTCCTCTTGTATATTAATGACCTTCCATTGACTGGAAATCCTATCCATAGTTTTTCCGATGATAGCACATTGCATTCTACTTTCCATTTTAAGAAACCTTGCCCTGCTCAATCAGCTTCAACTTCTCGAAAATCTGCTACCAATTCCTTAAATGCCGATCTTCAGGTAATTCCCCAGTGGGGCAAAGACAACTTAATTGATTTCAACCCTTCTAAAACTCAGTCTTGTCTTATATCTCGCAAAAATGATTCTTCTGCTCCTATGCTTATCTTTAGTGACACTCCGATTTCTAGGCAAAGTGATATATCTCTTTTGGGGATTACCGTGACTTCTAATCTCTCTTGGCACAAGCACATTACAAATATTGCTTCCTCTGCATCTAAAAAAATTGGTTTTCTCTTTCACTGTCGGCGTTACTTTTCTTCCAAACAGCTGCTCACTCTGTATAAATCACAAATCACACATCTGGGGTGGTGACCCAAAACCTTTCTCAGGCTTCTTGATTCCACTCGGAAGGAGGCAGTTAGGTTAATTAATGATTCATCTCTAACAGAGTCCCTCCACTCACTGTCTCATAGACGTACTATTTCTGCTGCATGCTTCTTCTATAGATATTTCCATGGGCACTGTTCTTCTGAATTAGCTTC